>NW_016803657.1:1047103-1050750 GCF_001698545.2 Rhinopithecus bieti | reverse complement strand
TTTGAGATGGAGTCTCGCTCGTTTTGCTCAGGCTGGAGTGCAGTGGCGCAGTCTTAGCTGGGATTACAGGTGCTGCACACCAGCATGCCCAGCTAGTTTTTTTTTGTTTTTTGTTTTTTGGTAATTTTTTTTGAGACGGAGTCTTGCTCTGTCACCTAGGCTGGATTGCAGTGGCAGAATCTTGGCTCACTACAACCTCCGCCTCCTTGGTTCAAGCAATTCTCCTACCTCAACCTCCCAAGTAGCTGGGACTACAGGCTCCCACCACAATGCCTGGCTAATTTTTGTATTTTTAGTAGAGACAGGGTTTCACCATGTTGGCCAGGCTGGTCTTGAGCTCCTGATCTCAGGTGATCCTCCTGCCTTGGCCTCCCAAAGTGCTAAGATTACAGGGGTGAGCCACTGTGCCTGGCTGTATCAATTTTTAAAGTTGCTTTCTTTCTCTCCAGCTAAGAATATTCTCTCCACCATTTGCCCTTCTGAAACTACTGCTGCTGCTTTTTTTTTTTTTTTTTTTTCCATTTTTAATCTTCTTCCTTACATGTACTGCTTCGGGGTAGCTCACCCAATGGTGTAACCAAAAAAATAAAATGTCCCTCATTGCCTGCAGTTTTACATCCAAGTACTTTTTGGGTTCCTGGGGTTGGTAGGATTTTTAGAGTGAATTCAGCATGATGTGAATTCTAATGGACAGGTTGATGTTCATAGTAACAAGCCACAACTACTGGACAGGGTGGTGAGATAAGACACTATTGCATTTTCAGAATAAGGAGCACATCCTGGACCTATTGGCCAAAGGTAGTTTTTCATTAGCTTTTACGATGGTTAAGGTGAAAGGGAAAGATGCATTTTTGTGCAAAGAGTAACTTAAGAGTAACTTAAGCCGGGCGTGGTGGCTCACGTCTGCAATCCCAGCACTTTGGGAGGCCGAGGCGGGCGGATCAGGAAGTCAGGAGATCGGATCCATCCTGGCTAACAGTGAAACCCTGTCTCTACTAAATATACAAAAAAACAGCCAGGCATTGTGGCGGGCTCCTGTAGTCCCACCTACTTGGGAGGCTGAGGCAGCAGAATGGCGTGAACTCAGGAGGCGGAGCTTGCAGTGAGCCGAGATTGCGCCACTGCACTCCAGCCTGGGCAACAGAGGGAGACTCCCTTTCAAAAACAAAACAAAACAAAAAAAAAATAAGTGCAAAGAGTAGCAAAGAGAAACTAAGTTAACTTAAGAGGTTAATTTAGACTCCCTTCTGGTTTATTGAATTACCCACTGAGGCCTTTTGATTTCTCTTCAGAACAGCTTCCTAGTTCTCTGTTAGGTTTAGTTATTCCCCATACCCCCAAACAAGATTTAGTTATTCCCCCTACTCCCAAACAAAACAAAATTAAATCTGACACAGTTCTAAGAGCAAATCCATTCCTGTACAAATGGCTTTTTTTTTTTTTTTTTTTTTTTTTTGAGATGGAGTCTGGCTCTGTCGCCCAGGCTGGAGTGCGGTGGCCAGATCTCAGCTCACTGCAAGCTCCGCCTCCCAGGTTCACGCCATTCTCCTGCCTCCGCCTCCCAAGTAGCTGGGACTACAGGCGCCCGCCTCATCGCCCGGCTAGTTTTTTGTATTCTTTAGTAGAGACGGGGTTTCACCGTATTAGCCAGGATGGTCTCGATTTCCTGACCTTGTGATCTGCCCGTCTCGGCCTCCCAAAGTGCTGGGATTACAGGCTTGAGCCACCGCGCCTGGCCACAAATGGCATTTTAAAGGTTGCATCTTACCAGAAAGGGCAGGAAGAAACCTATGAGAAAACAGAATGATGTCAATAAACATGGAAGTATTCTGGGTAGTCTTATGTCATTAGTCTCTTCCTGTTCCATATTTTAACACTTACAAAAAAGACTTTATCCAGTAACCTGTGTACTAAGTACTAGAAAAAAGTAAGTACAGGCCGGGCGCGGTGGCTCAAGCCTGTAATCCTGGCACTTTGGGAGGCCGAGACGGGCAGATCACGAGGTTGGGAGATCGAGACCATCCTGGCTAACATGGTGAAACCCCTTCTCTACTAAAAAATACAAAAAACTAGCCGGGCGCGGTGGCGGGCGCCTGTAGTCCCAGCTACTCCGGAGGCTGAGGCAGGAGAATGGCGTAAACCTGGGAGGCGGAGCTTGCAGTGAGCTGAGATCCGCCACTGCACTCCAGCCTGGGCGACAGAGCGAGACTCCGTCTCAAAAAAAAAAAAAAGAAAAAAAAGACACTGAGTACTAAGTATAGAAAAAACAATTATACATGCATTATTTCACTAATCATCCTAATCACCTAATCACCGTGCAAGGTGAGAAAACAGAATAGATAACAGAGCTGGATGACAAACAAATGTGGATGTATCCCTTTATGTCCAAAATTATAATTCTAAGAAACTTTAATCAAAAAGCTTACATTAGGCCAGGTGCAGTGGCTCACACCTGTAATGCCAGCACTTTGGGAGGCTGAAGTGGGTGGATCTCTTGAGCTCAGGAATTCGAGACCAGCCTGGCAACAGAGCAAAACCCCATCTCTACAGAAAATAGAGATGCAATTTTCTACAGAAAATTGAGATGCCAAGGCATGAGAATTGCTTGAACCTCGGAGGCAGAGGTTACAGTGAGCTGACATACTGCAGCACTTCAGCACTTCAGCCTGGGTGACAGAGCGAGACTCTGTCTCAAAAAAAAAAAATTAAATTTTGCTTTGATGTCTTTGTATCCAGAATGAATTGCCTTTGTCACGTAGAGTGGTGAGTGTGACCAGGGTTACAGTTTGGTAAAATGACTGACCGAGTGATATGTTGTAATGAAAAACGCGTGTATCAAAGAAGTCAACAATCTTGAGGGGCTAATCCTGGATTATGTGACTTTGTGAAGTCATTTCCTTCTTTGGAGAAGTCACTTCCCTCTTATCCCCACCAAAATGGAAGGCATTTCCAGCTATAAGTGTTCATGAATCTCTAGTTGGACATACAGGCTGAATCCGCTTCAGCAAAGATGGACAGACCTCTGAGACCAGCCAAGGACTTTTTTTTTTTTGAGACGGAGTCTCACTCTGTCGCCCAGGCTGGAGTGCAGTGGTGCAATCTCGGCTCACTGCAAGCTCCACCTCCTGGGTTCACGGCATTCTCCTGCCTCAGCCTCTCTAGTAGCTGGGACTACAGGTGCCCGCCACCACGCCTGGCTAATTTTTTGTATTTTTAGTAGAGACGGGGTTTCACCGTGTTAGCCAGGATAGTCTCGATCTCCTGACCTTGTGATCCACCTGCCTCAGCTTCCCAAAGTGCTGGGATTACACAGTGTGAGCCACTATGCCTGGCCCACCCAAGGACTTTTGAAAGTGGAAGGAGGCTGGGCGCAGTGGTTCACACTTGTAATCCCAGCACTTTGGAAGCCTGAAGCAGGTAGATCAACTGAGGCCCGGAGTTCAAGACCAGCCTGGTCAAATCCTATCTCTAGTAAAAAAATACAAAAGTTAGCCAGGTGTGGTGGTGCATGCCTGTAATCCCAACTATGTGGGAGGAGAATCACTTGAACCTGAGAGGCAGAGGTTGCAGTGAGCTGAGATCATGCCACTGCACTCCAGCTTGGACAACAGAGTGAGACTGTCTCAAAAAAAAAAAAAAAAAAAAAA
>NW_016803657.1:1028965-1046692 GCF_001698545.2 Rhinopithecus bieti | reverse complement strand
AAAAAAAAAAAAAAAAAAAAAAAAAGTGGAAGGAGCAGCCTCATTTCTAAAACATGGGTGTTGGATTCATAGCATCAGTGAGATTTTCCTGTTATATTTTGTTACCCACACTCATTAGTGGTCTTGAGATGGGGGTCTTTCTCTGTTACCCAGACTGGAGTGCAGGGGCGCAATCTCAGCTCACCGCAGCCTCCACCTCCCCGGGTTCAAGCGATTCTCTTGCCTCAGTCTCCCGAGTAACTGGGATGACAGGCACCCACCACCATGCCCGGCTAATTTTTGGATTTTTAGTAGAGACGGGGTTTCACCATGTTGGCCAGCCTGGTCTGGAACTCCTGACCTCAGGTGATGTGCCTGCTGCGGCCTCCCAAAGTGCTGAGATTACAGGTGTGAATCACTGCGCCCAGCCCAGTCAGTGTATTTTGAATAAATGCTATGGAAGCTCTTTTATTTCTCAACACTGTGAAAGACTTTATCAACTATCACCAGACATATTTAGTAGCGGAGTACTAAATCATCAGCTCCTTCTGCCTCAGTAGTCAATATTACTATCCTCATATAGCATTTGGCCCTGCTTCAGGTTCTATGCACTGACCCAGATGTTTATGTGAAGCAAATTACTAAAACCTTGAAAAATAATTTTCCTTCAAGCATTAGACCCTATGTGTCATTTACATCTAATTCTTGGGTATTTTCAAGGAAAAGTTCTTGATTGAAATTTGTCAGATTTTGCATTGAGATTAAAGCTAATCAGTTTTGCATGTGTGTGCTCTCTTTCTCAAGAGTTGATTTCCTGGTAAGTACTGCTCTCTTGAATTTGCTTTTTTTTTTTTTTTTGAGATGGAGTCTCACTCTATCCCCCATGCTGGAGTGCAGTGGCACGATCTTGGCTCACTGCAACCTCCACAACCTGGGTTCAAGCAATTTTCATGCCTTAGCCTCCCAAGTAGCTGGGATTGCAGGTGCCCGCCACCACACCCAGCTAATTTTTATATTTTTAGTAGAGATGGGGTTTCACCACATTGGCTGGACAGCTCTCAAAGTCCTGACCTCAGGTGATCTGCCCACCTCGGCCTTCCAAAGTGCTGGGATTACAGGCGTGAGCCACCATGCCCGGCCTTGAATTTGCTTTTCTAGTGAAGCATTAGGGAGAAACTCTTCAAATCTATCATAATGGCTAATATTTATATAATACTCTGGAATTTACAAAGTAGCTACTTACAGCATTACCTCATTTAATCCCCACATTACAGGGGTCGTTGGAATCCCCATTTGTAGACATAGAAACTAGGAAATGAAGAAGTTAAGTGACTTGCTCAGGGACTGATGACTAATAGAGGCAGAAGCAGGACTCAAGCCTTAGTCCTCCAATTCCAAATCTTATGTCTTTTGCACTATCCCATACTGCCTGTAAGTTTTCTTCCTTTGTTTTAAAACCATCATTTGTGGTCACCTAAAAATGTGAGGAGAGTCTGACCCTTCATATGCAAGATCTCATCAACTTAATAATAGTTACTGGGACATAGTATCACCATGGCCACAGTACTCAATGTTGGAAAATAACCCCGTGAAGTATTTGAACCATTACTCCTATATGGTTGTTTGGGATACACTGTCTAATCTTTATTTTCAAATGAGGTAATTAGTGTATGGTGTTTGTTTCTGAATCGGGCAGCCAGCAATTAACAGGAACAGGCCCTAGCTAGAAGAGGGCTGTTTTTTATTCTTTCAGACAGCCAGCTGTGGTACAGCACATGAAATTTCCTCTTTGGACTGTCATTTCGAGCAAATGTCCTTCATTTCCTTTGCTCTGATGCCCCATCCCTCTGTTGGGGGTGGGGCGGGAGGCAAGTTATTGCATCCTAGTAGAATCCCCTGGCCAGATGGCAGTGGCTCATGCCTGTAATCCAGCACTTTGGCAGGCAGAGGCAGGAGGATCACTTGAGGCCAGGAGTTCAAGACCAGCCTGGGCAACATATAGTGAGACCCTGTCTCCAAAAATTTTAAAAATTAGCTGGGCATGGTGGTATGCATCTGTAGTCCTAGCTACTCAGGAGGCTGAGGTGGGAGGATCACTTGAGCCTAGGAGATTGACGCTACAGTGAACTATGAGTACACCACTGTACTCCAGCCTGGATGGCAGAGCAAGACCCTGTCTCTTAAAAAAAGAAAAGAAAAGAAAAAAAAAAAGGGCCGGGCACAGTGGCTCACACCTGTAATCCCAGCACTTTGGGAGGCCAAGGTGGGCAGATGACGAGGTCAGGAGATCGAGACCATCCTGGCTAACACAGTGAAACCCTGTCTCTATTAAAAATACAAAAAAATTAGCCGGGCGTGGTGGTGGGCTCCTGTAGTCCCAGCTACTCTGGAGGCTGAGGCAGGAGAATGGCATGAACCTGGGAGGTGGAGCTTGCAGAGATCATGCCACTGCACTCCAGCCTGGGCGACAGAGCGAGACTCGTCTCAAAAGAAAAAAAAAAAAAAAAGCCAGGCTCAGTGGCTCATGCCTATAATCCCAGCACTTTGAGAGGCTGAAGCAGGCAGATCACATGAGGTCAGGAGTGCGACACCAGCCTGGCCAACATGGTGAAGCCCCGTCTCTACTAAAAATACAAAAATTAGCTGGGCATGGTGGCATGCGCCTGTAGTCCCTGCTACTCGGGAGGCTGAGGCAGGAGGATCACTTGAACCTGGGAGACAGAGGTTGCAGCGAGCCAAGATCGCACCACTGCACTCCAGCCTGGGTGACAGAGTGAGACCCTATCTCAAAAAAAATCAAAACAAAACAAAAGAGAATCCTCAGAAGAATTAAGAGTTAAATTTCTGTGTCAGCAATGTAAGTCTCACCAGGTGGGCTCACTGCCTACTGAGAAGAGTCATCTGGCACTAAAACATCAAAACTAGCCTGGGTTCCTGCCATGCCTTTGGCATGGGGCATCAGTTTTTTTCTCAGGATATGATCACTATTTCCCCTCTGGGGACTTTGCAGTTGGCACAACTGTTTCTTTTCATTTTTGACTGCAATTCTAGTCTAAATAGTCTCATGGGCTCTGGCTCCAATCTCCTGTCATTCTAATCCCAAGCAGCCAAGATCAGACACTGGGGTATCTCTTTACTGGCAGCCCCAGACTTGAACTTTGGAAATTGTGGGAAATTCCATTCTTAGGGCACGTAGAACTTGTGACTCTACCATAGAAGAGTTTCTACCATAGAAGAGTTTTCCCTGCTGAGTAGAAATGGCATCAGAATAATATGGAGAAAAGTATAATGAAAATAGTCCTTTCTGTGTATATGATATTTTACTACTTAAAAAGTGATTTTATGTTTATTATCTTGTTTTTTCTTCCTTATAATCCCAGGAAGCAGACTGGCAAAGTGGTTAAGGATATCAGTTCTGGATTTGTATTGCCTTAGTTTAAATTCAAATTCCAACATTCATATAGCTATGGGCAGTTTACTTCCACCCTCAGTGCCTCAATTTCCTCACCTATCAAATTTAGACTTACAGGCTTGTTGTGAGGATTAAGTGAGATTAAACTTAGAATAGGGCATGGCAAAAGTTGTTATTGAGAGTTGTTATTGTGTAAGTAAGAAAACCAAGGCTTAGAGAAATTAGGGACATTGGAATGAGATTCAAACTCAGATTCTCCTTATTTTGGGCCTGTTCTGTTGACTCCATCTCAGCTGCCTCTGAAAGCAGTACCATGTATATTTGTATACTTGTACTAATGAATATAACTAGTTTTGATCCTTGGGAACTCTGGATCTCCTCTAATTATTTATTTTTATTTTTCCCATCTCTTTCCTTTCCTTAACTTCCCACAGAGAGGAGCTTAAGTGGACAGAGATTCTAGAACAGGAGAAATAAAACAATAAGTGCTAGGGGTATAGTAGGCACTCTTGGGACACAGGGAAGCCTCACAAGTAGGGGAGAGGAAGAATAATTGATAGATCTAGAAAATAAGCCATTCCTTGGTGCCACTCAAAAACATTAGTATACACCCTTATTTGCTACATTGGTTGTGGCAGGAAGTTGTAGTAATATCTTAATTTCATCTAAAATTGATAGCAAACATCCTCCTAATTGGCCTGTAATTGGTGTATCCTTTGGATTGTGTCATTATTTAACTTGAGCCCTCTGTGTATCCACTGAGATTCCAGTGAAAGTAGGGATGGGAGAGAAGAACAGATTCAAGAGATACTTGGGAGAAACATTTAATTCTAACAAAGACCCTGTGAGTCATCAGGGCAGATACTAGTATCATTAGTCTTCTTGAAGAGAAATGATTTGCACAAGGTCATAAATGATCAAACTTGAATTCTGGGCTTTTAACTGCAAGCATAAAGATTATCCCAACACACTGTATTTTCCCCATGCAGGTAGGAGAATGCTCCAGGTGATGATCCTGGTTCATAGGCAGTAGTGATGAGTGTTGGACATTTTACTCATGGAGAGATGTTACAGATTGGGCAGGTTCCCTTTCCTGTAAATAAGGAATAATCATTAGCTTTTTAGTAATTCTCTAATATTTCTATTTTATTTAGGCTATCGTTTGGGAGCAATGAGTTTAAAACCCTTTACCTACCCATTTCCAGAGACGAGGTTTCTTCATGCAGGACCCAATGTGTATAAATTCAAAATCAGATATGGGAACAGTATCAGGTAATTTCAAAGGTCGGAGGGTAGCCTATGTAAACACCAGTTAGTGCTAGTGCATTCCCACAGGTCACCTCTTCTCTATCTTCACCCGGTTCAGGAGACTAGGTCACCTCTTCTCTACCTTCACCCAGTTCAGGAGACTGGTAAAGTAGCATCTTGCAGGACTGTCTTTCCCAGGAATTTTATATTCAGTATATATATTATTCATACGAGTTTCTAAATAAATTAGGGACAACCTTTTTTTTTTTTTTTTTTTTTTTTTTTTTTTTTAAAGAGAAGCAGATCTCTGTGTTGTCTAGGCTAGTCTCAAACCCCTGACCTCAAGCAATCCTCTCACCTCTGCCTCCCCAAGTGTTGGGATTATAGGTGTGAGCCACCTCACCCAGCCTAGGACAACATATCTTTGAAGCAGTGTTTCTCAAAATTTTACATCTCAGGGCTGGGCATAGTAGCTCATGCCTATAATCCCAGCACTTTGGGAGGCCAAGGTGGATGTATCACTTGAGGTCAGGAGTTCAAGACCAGACTGGCCAACATGGTGAAACACCGTCTCTACTAAAAATACAAAAATTAGCCAGACATCGTGGTGGGAGGCTGAGGCAGGAGAATCGCTTGAACCTGGAAGACGGAGGTTGCAGTGAGCTGAGATTGTGCCACTGCACTCCAGCTTGGGCCACAGAGTGAGACTCCGTCTCAAAAAAAAATTTTTTTTTCCGTCTCAGGACTCCCTTGCAATTTTTCTTTCTTTCTTTTTTTTTTTTTTTCCAAGACAGGGTTTCACATGTAGTCGTGTAATCACCGCAGCCGTGACCTGCTGGGCTTAAGGGTCAGCCTCCAGAGAAGCTAGGACTACAGGCATAGTGCCACCACACCAGGCTAATTTTAAAATATTTTTGGTAGAAATGAAGTCTCACTATGTTGCTCAGGCTGGTCTCAAACTCCTGGGCCCAAGGGATCCTCCCTCCTCAGCTTTCCAAAGTATTGGGATTCCAGGCATGAGGCACCCGCACCCAACTTGCACTCTTTAAAATTATTAAGGACCCCAAAGAGCTTTTGATTAATCTGTCAATATTTGTCATAAAAATTAAAGCAAAAATTTGGCCGGGCGCACTGGCTCAGGCCTGTAATCCCAGCACTTTAGGAGGCCGAGGCAGGTGAATCATGAGGTCAGGAGTTTGAGACCAGCCTGGCCAACATGGTGAAACCCTGTCTCTACTAAAAATACAAAAAATTAGCTGAGTGTAGTGGCAGGCGCCTATAATCCCAGCTAACTAGGAGGCTGAGGCAGGAAAATCACTTGAACTCGGGAGATGGAGGTTGCAGTGAGCAGAGATGGGCGTACTGCACTCCAGCCCAAGCAACAGTGTGAAACTCTGTCTCAAAAAAAGAAAAAAAAAATTTAAAACAGTTTATTAATTTAAGAATAATATATGCAACAAATATGGTATTATTAAAGTTATATTTAGTGAGCCGGGCAGGCATGATGGGTCACGCCTGTAATACCAGCTACTCAGGAGGCTGAGGCCCGAGAATCACTTGAAGCTGGGAGTTGGAGGTTACAGTGAGCCGAGATCACGCAACTGCACTCCAGCCTGCCCGACAGAGTTAACCTCCATCTCAAAAATAAATAAGTAAAATAAAATTATATTTAAAAATTGAGAAGATTGGCATTATTTACATTCCTGGGATTTACCCCAGGGGTACCAGGGTGGTTTCAGCATGTCAAAACCAATCAGGCTGGGAGCAGTAGCTCACACCTGTAATCCCAGCACTTTGGCAGGCCGAGGTGAATAGATGACTTGAGGTTAGGAGTTCAAGACCAGCCTGGCCAACATGGCAAAACCCCATCTATACTAAAATTACAAAAAAGCGGGGTGTGGTAGCATGCACCTGTAGTCCCAGCTATTCAGGAGGCTGAGGCAGGAGAATCGCTTGAACCCGGGAGGCGGAGGTTGCAGTGAGCCAAGATCTTGCCACTGTACTGAATTTGATCAAACCCAGCACCTCATCCTTTCATGATAAAAACACTCAAAACACACACACACACACACACACACACACACACACACACACACACAGCTGGGCGCAGTGGCTCACACCTGTAATACCAGCACTTTGGGAGGCCGAATCAGACAGATCATCTGAAGTCAGGAGTTCAAGAGCAGCCTGGTCAACATGGTAAAACCCTGTCTCTACTAAAAATACAAAAATTAGCTGAACATGGTGCATACCTGTAGTCCCAGCTATTCGGGAGGCTGACAGGAGAATCAGTTCAACCTGGGAGGCAGAGGCTGCAGTGGGCAGATCATGCCACTGCACTCCAGCCTGTGCAACAGAGTGAGACTCTGTCTCAAAACAAAGCAAAACTATAAACTAGAAATAGAAGGGAACTTTTGGGTAGGTGCAGTGGCTCACTCTTATAATCCCAGTACTTTGGGAGGCTCAAATGGGAGGATCACTTCAGCATAGGAGTTTGAGATCAGCCTGGGCAACAAAGTGAGACCCCATCACTACAAAAAAAGAAATTAGCTGGACATGGTGGTTTGTACCTGTGATCCCAGCTGCTTGGAAGGCTAAGGCAGGAGGATTGATTGGCCCAGGGAGTTGAGGCTGCAGTTAGCCATGATTGCGCCGCTACCCCGGCCTGACCTGGGATGATTTGTAACATGATGTTTCATTGGTGGTTTGGAACATTTTGGTTCACTGAATTACGCACATCCTCCAAATATTGATACATTTCATTATACAGTATCGAAAAATATTTGTTAGTATCACTATAATCTTAAAAGTGTTGACGTATTTGGAAACTGTCAAACTCAAAATGGTGGACGGAAACTTTCCAAAATTTAAATTTTCACTTGAAAGCCCAAAATTTATTGTTGACAAGTATTGTCAGTTCTTTTCCTTGAGTTGACATGCCTATTTTATTCATTTTTAAGAAAGTGTCTGTCAAACTTCCAAGTATGAATAACAACCATAGTTTGTCTGTTAGCTGATCATTCAAGTAAAATATTCCATGAAGAAAAGCAGACAGTTCAGTTTGCAGCTTAAACAGTCACACAAGTGAGTTTCCCTAAAATAACCATCATATTTTGGTATGCAGCAGAAGCGCTTTATGCATACTTCGTGTTTTATCACATAACATTTAAAAAGATATGTAGTTAAAGATTGAGATTTTATAAAATGGTTACTTTTTTTTTTCCTGCTTCCTCAAGGATATTCAGTGAAACTGGATTTTTTTTTTTTTCCTGTGCAGCAGTAAAGATTACTTTGACTGATAGTACAGCCTAGTGCAACTGGCTAGATTTGTGCTAAGGCACTGGCAATTTTGCCCACCATTGCTTTTGCAATCATGGTTACAAATATTAACACAGTGAGAAAGGCAAATAACACCTTAGTATTATTATGAAAATAGTTTTACCCGGCCGGGCGCGGTGGCTCAAGCCTGTAATCCCAGCACTTTGGGAGGCCGAGACGGGCGGATCACAAGGTCAGGAGATCGAGACCACCCTGGCTAATACGGTGAAACCCCGTCTCTACTAAAGAATACAAAAAACTAGCCGGGCGACGAGGCGGGCGCCTGTAGTCCCAGCTACTTGGGAGGCGGAGGCAGGAGAATGGCGTAAACCCGGGAGGCGGAGCTTGCAGTGAGCTGAGATCTGGCCACTGCACTCCAGCCTGGGCGACAGAGCCAGACTCCGTCTCAAAAAAAAAAAAAAGAAAAAAAAAAGAAAATAGTTTTACCCTTGAAGACCCATTGAAAGGGTCTTCAAGACCCTTAAGGGTCCCCAAAGCACACAAAGTACAAGTGCTCTAACAAATGATTAACTTTCACAGTGGGAATTTCAGGTCTTGGCAGGTCGAGAAGTCATTCTGTACCAATGTTCAGACCACACTACCTAGGTGATCACTTCTTCCCCATGAGCACTGGATCAGCACACACAGTTTTACTTATGTTTCTTTAGCACAGTGGAAGTGTCATTTTTGCCCTAGTAAAGTCTACTCTCTCCAGGGCTTTCCTTCATGTCTTACTTGTCTCTTGTCTGTTTACCTTCTAGAGAAGAAGAGATAGAAAATAAGGAAGTCATCATCCAGGAGCTGGAGGTAGGGAAAGAAGCATACGACTTCTGGAAAAGTTACTCTTTAAGCTAAGGATGCATCCACATTCAGGTTTTAATTATTTCCTACAAACTGAGTCACAACCTCCACTTGATAACTTGGCTTCTTCCTGCTACATCTCCTTTGCAAAGGAACTTTACTGTTTTTCCAGGGAAATTTAAAGCCTGTATTCTTTCTCAGTTTTCCTAGTTGAAGTGTCAGCACCTTTGAGGCTGAGAGCTTTTTGTTTTCACTAGAGTTTCCAGCCTTGGGCAGCTCTCTTTTGTGGCAGCTGGCATAGAGAAAGATTCCGGAGGACTGCCTCCTTCCAGGGCTCTGGGAAACCCACCATCGCAACCACTGCCTGGTACTTGACGTTCAGGAAACTCGACTGTAAATACACAGACAAGGCTGCTGTGTATTCATTTTAATTGGAAACATTTGCAATTGCCTTATTCCGACTTCATTTTCATTCCTTTCTACCCAGTTCCTCTAGCTTTAGGTTTTTCTACAGAAAGAAGACTGAGCAGGTGGTCAGCTTTACAAATTGGTGAAAGCAATGGACAAGGAGTTAGAGTTCTTGGGTTTGGCCCTGGATTCCAGTTCTGGCGTAGCCACCAATTAGCTATGTGACCGTTGGCAAATCATATATCAACTTGGATCTTAATTGCCTCATTTGGAAAATGAGACGTTTAAACTAGCTTTTCCTCTTCTGACTTCACAATTCAGTGATTTGTGACTATTGTGATTTCTTAAGACATATGCCTCCACATTTCAAAGCAATTAAATATACTTAAACACAAAACTCTGTGAAACCAAAACTGAGTCATACCCTTAAGAAGGTACCTCTTTGGCTAAGTGTTAAAAGATACATTAGGATCTTGCAGGACCCTCAAGGACATCATTATGAATAAGTTATTTTAACATAGGACCAAGAAAATGTTCTACCTGGTTTTTGTTTTTGTTTGAGATGGAGTTTTGCTCTGTCACCAGGTTGGAGTGCAGTGGCGCGATTTCGGCTCACTGCAACCTCCACCTCCCGGGTTCCAGCGATTCTCCTGCCTCAGCCTCCCAAGTAGCTGGGACTACCCGCGTGCACCACCACGCCCAGCTAATTTTTGTGTTTTTAGTAGAGATGGGGTTTCACCATGTTGGCCAGGATGGTCTTGATCTCTTGACCTCATGATCCACCCGCCTCAGTCTCCCAAAGTGTTGGGATTACAGGTGTGAGCCACTGTGCCTGGCCATTCTACCTATTTTAATTATGGGCAGAGTAGGCTTTATTTCACTTTGTTTCAGTTAAACTGAGCAGTGAAAAGCTCATGGAAGCATAACAGAGAGGAGGGAATACAGACTTTAGAGCCAATCAAACCTGGATTTGAAGTGTCCATACTAGGATAGTGTCTAGCTTCTAATTATAATAGCTAATATTTATTGAGTAATTACTATGGGAAGCGTTCTGCCATTCACAATTTGACTTTGGGCAAATTACCTACCGTCTCTGAGTCTGTTTCCTTACCTGTCAAATAGGGTTAATAAAGAAGGCCTGTTTCAAGACTGAGGATTAGAAATAGATGTCTGCAATGCCTGCCACACATTATTAGCTCAATAATTGTGAGCTAATAAACTTGAGAGCATTTACATTCACCATATGTCATATTTCCAAGATGCATTTGATATGCATATGCATCTTTCTCTTATGCTCACTAGTATGGGGTCAGATGTTATCATTCTGTTTTCGTCATTTAGAAAACACGTACTGAGGGCGGGCACTGTGGCTCACACCTTTAATCTCAGCACTTTGGGAGGCCAAGGCAGGTGGATCACCTGAAGTCAGGAGTTTAAGACCAGCCTGGCCAACATGGCAAAACCCCATCTCTACTAAAAATACAAAAATTAGCTGGGTGTGGTGGCACGTATCTGTAGTCCAAGCTACTCAGGAGGCTGAGGCAGGAGAATTGCTTGAACCTGGGAGGCGGAGGTTGCAGTGAGCCAAGATCACACCACTGCCCTCCAGCCTGGACAACAGAATAAGACTCTGTCTCAAAAAAAAAACAGAAAACATTTACTGAGAAGCAGGCTAGCCTAGGGGTTAAGACTAGGAGCTCTGGAAGCCCACTGCCTTGGTTCAGATCTTGGCCCCGCTATTTCTAGTTATGTAACCTAGACTATATTTTTTCACTTCTCTGTTTCCTCATCTGTAAAATGGGAATAACAGAATTGCCTATCTCACAGGGGTTTTGTGAGAGTTAATTAATATATATAAAAACACGGCCGGGCTTGGTGGCTCATGCCTGTCATCCCAGCGCTTTAGGAGGCCAAGGCAGGCGGATCACCTGAGGTCAAGAGTTCGTGACCAGCCTGGCCAACATAGTGAAACCCCATCTGTACCAAAAATATAAAAGTTAGTCAGGTGTGGTGGCAGGCACCTGTAATCCCAGCTACTTGGGAGGCTGAAGCAGGAGAATCGCTTGAACCCAGAAGGCAGAGGTTGCAGTGAGCGGAGATCATTGCCATTGCACTCCATACTCCAGTCTGGGCAGAAGAACAAAACTTCATCTCAAAAACAAACAAACAAAAGGCTGGGCGTGGTCCCTCATGCCTGTAATCCTAGCACTTTGGGAGGCCAAGGTCGGCGGATTGCCTGACCTCAGGTGTTCGACACCAGCCTGGGCAACATGGCGAAACCCCATTTCTACTAAAAATACAAAAAAATAGCTGGGCATGGCGGTGTGTGCCTATAATCCTAGCTACTTGGGAGGCTGAGGCACGAGCACTGCTTGAACTCAGGAGGTGGAGGTTGCAGTGAGTCAAGATTGTGCCACCGCACTCCAGCCTGGGTGACATAACGAGATTCTGTCTCAAAAAAAAAAAAACAAAAAAAAAACAAAAAACAGAAACACTTCCCATAGTAATTACTCAATAAATATTAGCCAGTATAATTATAAGCTAGACACTGTGCTGCTATGGAGAATACAAAGATAAACAAAACACAATTTTTTTTTTTTTTTTTTTTTTTGAGACAAGGTTTCACTCTGTCGCTAGGCTAGAGTGCCGTGACACAATCATAGCTCACTGCAGCCTCGACCTCCCAGGTTCAGGTGATCCTCCCACCTCAGCCTCCCGAGTAGCTAGGACTACTGGCGTGTGCCACCACATCCAACTCATTTTTGTATTTTTGGAGAGATGAAGTTTTGCCATGTTGCCTAGGCCAGTCTCGAACTCCTGGACTCAAGCAATTCACCTGCCTTGGCCTCCCAGAGTGCTGGGATGACAGGCATGAGCCACTGTGCTGGCCACAGTTTCTACCTTCTTTGAACCCAAACATGAGAACACTGAAGCTTAGGGTGAAATGACAAGCCTGGGACTGAAATTGAGACTTTTTCCCCATAGAAATTTAGTAGTCTTTATGATGCCAAATTAATTAGTGTAGACTAATGAGCATATAGCTTAATTAGGGACTAATCGATTAAAATTTAAAGTGAATGGAAAAAAAAGTTTGACTTAAACAAAAGCAAAATACTATATATCAGTAAATACCAGTGTTGTTCATTCATTCAATGTATATTTAGTGAAGACTTGTTATGCGTTATTCACGATGGTAGACACCATAGAAGGGATACTAAGATAAATCAGGTGTATATTCTACTTCAGGTAGATCTCCCAGTAAGGAATATAAAACATTTGTATGTGGAATGTAGTAAAGACTCCAGGCTAACTACTGTGAAGTTTGATACTAACAGTTAATTACAACTTGGTAAATCAGGGAAAGCTTTCTGGAGGAGATGACTTTTGAACTATGCCTTAAAGGATAGTTAGATTTGGACAAGTGCTGATGGGTGGAAAGGACATTTCAGGAAGAGAAATTCCCTTTCTATGCAAAAGAAATGGAGAAGTAGGATGGGTGCAGTGGCTCACACCTGTAATCCCAGCACTTTGGGAGACCAAGGAGGGCAGAGCATAGTGAGCTATGATTGCGTCACTGCACTCTAGCCTAGGCGACAGAGTGAAACCTTGTCTCAAAAAAAAAAAAAAAGAAAGAAAGAAACTCCTGAGCCCAGGGGTTCAAGACCATCCTGGGCAACGTGGTGAAACCACATCTCTATAAAAAATAAAGAAATTAGACGGGTGTGGTGGTACACGCCTTTAGTCCCAGCTACTGGGGAGGCTGAGGTGGGAGGATCACTTGAGCCCAGGAGGCAGAGATTGCAGTGAACAGAGATCACGCAACTGTGCTTCAGCCTGGGCCACAAAGCAAGGCTCTCTCAAAAAAAAAAAAAAAAAGAAAAAGAAATGGAGAATCAGAGCACATGTTAAAGGAACAGCAAATAGTTCAGTTTTGATAGTATATAGGGTATGTGATTAGCAGTGACAAATATAAACAAAGATTAGCTGAGACTCAACAGTGTTAAAGTCATTTCAAATATGTTTTTCAGGATTCTATCCGTGTGGTCTTGGGAAACTTGGACAATCTTCAGCCCTTTGCTACAGAACACTTCGTTGTATTTCCCTGTATCCTTTATTTTTTTTTGAGATGGAGTCTTGCTCTGTTGCCCAGGCTGGAGTGCAATGGCGTGATCTTGGCACACTGTAACCTCAGCCTCCCAGGTTCAAGCGATTCTCCTGCCTCAGCCTCTCGGGTAGCTGGGATTACAGGTACGTGCCATCACGCCTGGCTAATTTTGGTATTTTTAGTAGAGGCAGTGTTTCACCATGTTGGCCAGACTGGTCTTGAACTCCTGACCTCAGGTGATCCGCCCGCCTCGGCCTCCCAAAGTGCTGGGATTACAGCCGTGAGCCACCGCGCCCAGCCTATCCTTTCTTTTCTGGCTGGAAATGAGCTACGGCTCACATTTTAGACTCAAATGGAAGTAGCAAAACCATAGGCAGTTTGCAGGGTAGGTCAGGGGAAGGAGAGAGAGTTTCATCCCTAAAATAGTACTTAGGAATGCATACTGGCATCTTTCCTTACTCCTTAGCACCATTTTTCCAGATAAAAGCAAATGGGAGAGAGTTTCCCACCTGAAATTCAAACATGGGGAAATTATCTTGATCCCCTACCCATTTGTTTTTACTCTATACGTGGAGATGAAATGGTTCCATGAAAACCTGTCACCTGGTAAGTGGAATGATGTGAATGTGAATGGCAGAGAAGAAAATGGTTTAGCAGTGCCAGCTGGATATGGTGAAATGGGCTACCAGATTGGGCTCCAGCCATACAGTGCACAGGTCAGGATCATGTGCTCCAGGCCAGATTGACTAGTTCAAATACTGGTGGCCCTGCCACTTAACAGCTGTGTGAAGTTAGATAAATTAATCTGTCTGTGCCTCCCTTGTGAAATTGTGAAGTATAATATTACTACGTATATCATTGAGTTGTTAAAAGGATTAAATAAATACTAGTAGATGAAAAGTACAAAGCCTGACTTAATCACTGAATGAAAGATAAGTATTATATAAACCCTTCCATTAGAGTAAATTCCATGATTTTCACTTTAGAGCTGTCTTAAAGGTATCTCCCAATTTTATTTTTATTTAGACAGAGTCTCACTCTGTTACCTAGGCTGGAGTACAGTGGTCTGATCGTAGTTCACTGTAACCTCTAATTCCTGGGCTCAAGTGTTCCTCCTGCCTCAGCTTCCCAAGTAGCTAGGACCGTGGGTGTGTACGACCATCCCCGGCTAATTTTTTTTTTTTTTTTTTAAGTAGTGACAGGGTCTCACTATATTGCACCATCGAGTCTCAAACTCCTGGGCTTAAGCAATCCTCCCACCTCGGCCTCCCAAAACACTGGAATTACAGGCATGAACCACTGTGCCTAGCCCAAATTTTTATTCTCTGAAGGCCATGGGTATTTTTGCTGATTGAGGGACAAGTAAACACCTACCCTTTTGATTTGAAAAGGGGTGCAGGCTGGGCACAGTGGCTCATGCCTGTAATCCCAGTACTTTGGGAGGCCAAGGCAGGAGGATCACTTGAGGCCAGGAGTTCAAGACCAGCCTGACCAACGTGGTGAAACACCATCTCTACTAAAAATAATAAAGTTAGCCAGGCATGGTGGTGCGCGCCTGTAATCCCAGCTACTCAGGAAGCTGAAGCAGAAGAATCGCTTGAACCCGGGAGGCAGAGATTGCAGTGAGCCAAGATCACGCCACTGTACTCCAGCCTGGGCGGCAGAGTAAGACTCTGTCTGAAAAAAAAAATGTGCATATATATATATGTATATATGATGTAGCCTGGCATGGTGGTGCATGCCTGTAGTCCCAGCTACTCTGGAGGCTGAGGAAGGAGAATTGCTTGAACCTGGCAGGCAGAGGTTCTGGTGAGCCAAGATCACACCACTGCACTCCCGCCTGGGCAACAGAGCTAGCTCTGTCTCAAAAAAGAAAACAGAAAAGAAAAGGGGTGCAAAGGCCTTGCCTCAAAATATCTCCCCTTTTCATTTGTCACGGGTAGCTGAAGTTCTACTTTTTTCTTTTGTAGTAAGGATTGTCCCCTACCTTTTCAAACCCCTTCTAGCTTATAGATTATAGTCATTCTGAAACAAGGGAGGAAGAGAGTTTGAAGACACTATTTTTAGGGAAAATGGTACCAGCTAGAAGGGAGAAGGGCACATGAGGAGTCTTTGTCTAGGGTCAGTTCCAAGAAATCAATAGTAGCCAGAAATTCAGGTAAAACAGCATCATTGTTAGGCCTGGTGGCTCACTTTGGGAGGCCAAGGCAGGTGGATCACCTGAGGTCAGGAGTTTGAGACCAGCCTGGCCAATGTGGTGAAACCCCCCTCTCTACTAAAAATACAAAAATTAGCCAGGTGTGGTGGCACATGCCTGTAGTCCCAGCTACTCGGGAGGCTGAGGGAGGAGAAGCGCTTGAACTCAAGAGGCGGAGGTTGCAGTGAGCCGAGATCATACCACTGCACTCCAGTCTGGGCAACTTACTCTCCAAAAAAAAAAGTATTATTTTATTATGACACTCAAATTTCCTGTTGTAGGGAAACCAATAAGTGACAGTCCTCTTGGGTTGGTAAGTTTGCCTTTTCTGTACAAAATGAAAATTGCCTTTATCACCTTCTTTTGTTCAAAAAGTCCTGCTCTTGCCTCTTCCTCTTACTTTGCCCCTCAGTTGCTGCCCAGATCCAATCAGAATTGTAAACATAAGACAGTATTTTCCCCCTTGGCTAGATTTCTGAGACCATGTCTCTAACAGAATGTCTATTCTTACTTGCAAAGCTGGTGTTAAAAGTTGCCTTTGGCAGTTTAAGGATGGGGAGTTTTCTTCACTGTGCCTTCATGAACTGTGAGCAACTCTGGAAAGGAGGAGTCACAGGCATCTGCTTCCTCTCTGAAGGTCCCAGCTGAGAAGAAAGCAGTAGGAGCTATGATGAGGAAACGAAAACACATGGACGAGCCCAGCTCCCCCAGCAGGCCAGGGCTGGACAGGTCAGTGGTGTGGGGAGAGAGTCTCGCTCCTTCATCCTAATTAGGCTTTGCCAGCTATTACCATTGGTTGATCCTGTCCTTGGGCGAGTCACTTTCTTTTTCAGGACTTCATCAGTATCTGCCTATTCCAGTGGGTGGACTAAGGAAAGGGAGCCAGTTAATATTTACAATAGAATTTGAACATAGTCCCTTTTTCAGCAAAGTATGATTTTTCTTCTCAAGATGAAGGCTGAGAAGAAATACAACCCGATCTAAACAATTGAATTCAGCACATTCAATAATACTTACTATGGTAATATCAACAGAAGGCACAAGACTTATGAAGTCTCAAAATATTATACAAAAACATAGGGAAACTCTTGAAAGAGTAAGAACAAATAAAATATAATTCTATTTTACCCAGTGAGCAGTTAGCTTTTGGAACCTTAAGAGGCAGTCCAGACTAAAATATAAATGTTTGCAAGAGGGTATGTATCAATCATTGGGTGGGGTGCTGTGATATTAGGGGGAATGTTGAGTACATCCCTAACATATTGTTACTGTGGAGGCTACTTATGTTCTTCTTTCAGTTCTCTATCAGGGACAAAAGAGTCAGTAAGACAATTCAGTCATTCTTATTAGCACCCTAGAAAGCTAATAAGAATGCTGCTGGAATAATCCAAGGTGTGGTTTGTTTCGTAGCCCAAGATGCTTCCGCCCTAGGCCCACAGAGAACAGCTACCCTTTTCCTGGGACACTGTGGATCCCTAGACATATAGGAGAAGTAAGGTAGACTAGGAAACTGACCCCATGCTCTCCAGATGCACATGTAGATGAAGAGATAGGGAGCTCCTTTTCAAGCCAGGTGGAATGTGAGAGTACTTGGAGGTATGAAGCTTTGTTGTGTTCCATTCGACTGAATTTTCCATGTAAGTGAGGTCTCAGATCTTCCCTTTCTCTGGGTTTTGATGCACAATCAAGTATTTCAAAATCTGATACCTGCTGTCAGTCACATTTTCACTTTCTCAAACCCCAGATCCCTAAGTGTCTGAAACTGGGATTCTGCTGTGAAGTAAAGCAGCACCCAAAGAAAATTTGGCCACCCAATTTATTCTGCCGGCCAGGAGTGGTATAAAAATAGCCAACCTGCTGAAATATTCATTTGGGCCACATTTGCTTGAATGTAGTGATATTGCCTCTGCCAGTAACATTCCCTGCATATTTTCCCCCCACCTCAGGGCCAAGATAGGGACTTCCAGCCAAGGCTCCAGCAAAAAGAAGCCCCCTATGGAAACCAGGAGAGTAAGTACTAAAATGGAGGCTTAGAGGCTGTCAGCTATTCCTGTTCTGTTACAAGTCGGGATTCCGGTTACCAGCACATCTTGGTTTTTCGTGCAGATTGAATTGACTGAACTCATTCTTGGGTTTCACCATCTGCAGAATAACATTCAACTATTATGCCCTTGCCACAGCACATCCCAAAGTGGCTGCATAATACACGCATTGATGAATCTTTTTTTTTTTTTTTTTTTTTTTTTTTTTTTTTTTTTT
>NW_016803657.1:1011390-1028461 GCF_001698545.2 Rhinopithecus bieti | reverse complement strand
ACTTTGGGAGGCCAAGGCGGGTGGATCACGAAGTCAGGAGATCGAGACCATCCTGGCTAACACGGTGAAACCCTGTCTCTACTAAAAAAAAATACAGAACATTAGCCAGGCGTGGTGGCAGGTGCCTGCAGTCCCAGTTGCTAGGGAGGCTGAGGCAGGAGAATGGCGTGAACCCGGGAGGCAGAGCTGGCAGTGAGCCGAGATTGCATCACTGCACTGTAGCCTGGACGACAGAGCGAGACTCTGTCTCAAAAAAAAAAAAAAAAAAAAAAAAATCCGCTCTTTTCAGCTTAAAAAGCTACTTGTACTCTGCAGTTGAAATAAGAAAATATGTCTGTATAGGATTGAGGTGGAATCCAGAATTTTCCCTTTAGGAAACTTTTTGCCTTCATCTACACTGGGGTCTGAGTCTAGGAACATCTAGTTTTAACAAATGAGCTAGGCATGTATCAGCACTGATAACTGGTAAGAGAAAACTTCTAGAGCAGTGAAGGGTTGGCCCCTGATGGAATTAGATTTCATTTATGGGGTATGTTTCCCATTTAGATATTCATATATCTGGTACCCCTCCTCCATTTTAGGACTTCTTTTCTATATATTCTCTAAAATAGTGACCTTTTTCTTTTCCTCCCCTCTTTAAATAGCTGTTAGCTGGTATCCATGCCTTAAAGATCCTTCCTTTTTTTCTCTATGTCTCCAAAGTTGCTCTGACCCTAAGTATCCAAACACAAACAACTCACTTTCTTCACCTTCCCAGGACCCATAAACATGAGCAGTTATCGAGTAAACATTTACATATGCATTCATTCAACAAAGTTTTTTTTTTCTTTTTTGAGACAGGGTCACACTCTGTTGCCCAGGCTGGAGTGCAGTGGTGCAATCTCGGCTCACTGCAACCTCTACCTCTTAGGCTCAAGCGATCCTCTCATTTCAGCCTCTGGAGTAGCTAGGACTACTGGCATGTGTCACCACACCTGACTAATTTTTGTATTTTTTGTAGAGATGGGGTTTTGCCATGTTGCCCAGGATGCAGTCAACAAATTTTCTTTGAGTGTCTACTATGTGCCAAGTACCAGGGATACTACAGCTAGGTAGACAATTACTGATAGATGTGCCATGTGCAGGGGTAGAAGGAAGCACAGGATACAAAGGGAGCATAAAGTGGCCAGGAGGGAAGGATTCCCAGAGTAGCTTGAAGTCCAGTGCTGAGAAATGTTACTGGAGAAGTCAGAATGGACTGGATCATGAAAGGCCTTGAGACTACCTTCAAGATCACAGGAATTCTCTAAAACATTTTTAAGTAGAAAAATTAAGTTATTTTCTTTTCTTTTTTTTTTTTTTTTTTTTGAGACGGAGCCTTGCTCTGTCGCCCAAGCTGGAGTACAGTGGCCGGATCTCAGCTCACTGCAAGCTCCGCCTCCCGGGTTTACGCCATTCTCCTGCCTCAGCCTCCCGAGTAGCTGGGACTACAGGCGCCTGCCACCTTGCCCGGCTAGTTTTTTGTATTTTTTTAGTAGAGATGGGGTTTCACCGTGTTAGCCAGGATGGTCTCGATCTCCTGACCTTGTGATCCGCCCGCCTCGGCCTCCCAAAGTGCTGGGATTACAGGCTTGAGCCACTGCGCCTGGCCAGTTATTTTTTATTTCTAAGGGATTGTTCTGTCTCCTGCTCACAAGGCATTGTGTTGGGTGCTGGGGCATACACAAACATATGTAAACCCTGATTTCTTTTTTCTAGGAGCTTGTAATTTAGTTGGGGAAGGAGTGTATCTTTGGGGATTTATACCTCTGCCTCTGTGTGCGGGGGCAGAGTCCAGGGCCCCAGTTGTGCTGTGGCCAGCTGGCCCACTGAGTGATTTTGGGCAGATGGTCAGCCCCTTCTATGCCTCCCATCCTTTAGGGTGGTAAGAAAAAGAAATGAGAAAGTACGTGAGGAGTACTTGAAGCTCTGGAGAACAAAAACACTTTATACAACCAAGATAATTACTATTAAAGGAACATTTTCCTCACTCTCTAACTTCGTATCTTCCTATTCTTAGTTTGACACATCATCTCCCTCAAGAACAGTACCCACAGCTTCTTACTCAACATAATTACCTTTTCAACCTGATTCTGGATTTAGAAAAAACTCTAGTAAAAGGAACATGTTTATTGATTTTGACTCAAGGCCCATCATGGACCCTGTTCCCAGGAAGATGATTTCTCCTAAATTAAAGTGATCACAGTGACTCTCAGTATAAGTCACTTGAGCTGGAAAAATTGAATTTGCTCCTATGGTCCATTGCTTGATATGTTCTGCCCCCTTTGCAGGGAGTTGTGGTGTAGAATCACAGTCACTGTGCATGTGCGTGTCTGAACACATTGGGAGCCTGTGTGGGGAAAGCTTAGAAGAATACAACACGTACCTCTGTTTCATAAGAAGTGTTTAGGGAGAATGGGAAAGACGAGCAGAACCCCCTTGCCTTTGTTACTTCAGGTCCCAGATCTAGAGATCCAGACTTTGGAAGGATAAAAAAATGAGTGGGAGCAGATGAATGACCCAGAAATGAAACAGACTAACTGCACGGTGCATTTTGTTGTTGTTGTTTTGCTATATCTGCTTGAACTGCACTTCTAAACAGATCTGGCCCTGAACATGCAGAGGACAGTCTTGCATCAGGTTTTCAGAGTATTATGTTCTGATGGAGGTCCCAGATGATACCTTCAGTCTGAATTCCAGCTATAATGTTTTCCTCCCTTATGACTTTTCTTGAGAAGACATCTCTCAAGATTTTGGGAGATCACAAAAAGGCTACACTGTCTTACGAGGGGACTCTTCCCTGGTTCAGAGGTAGGCTGTACCTCTGTCCCAGGGCCTTTGCCCTCTTGTTCCTCCTACCACCCTTAATAGATGCTTTCATTAGGGCTACTGTATGCAGCAGGATTAAAGCCCCAAACCATAGTTTCATTAAATTTGTAAGAATCATTCCCTCAAGCCAGAAACTAGAGCTTAGCCCTCTAAATTCCATCTCCACCGTCTATAGAAAAGGTAAGAATGGTCTCCTTCCTCCCCAGAGTTCCCTGTCGCTTTTATAGGAATATGACTTAGGTAGCTGCCCATGTGGTCTGGGATTTGAGCGGTTTGTGAAGAGGCTCAGTTCAGAGATACCTGCCATTCTAACCCGAAGTTTATTCTTAGGATGGGGGCTAGTCCTAGCTTTTCTAGAGACTTGCCATGCCTCTGCCTCCCAGAACCTACCTTTACGGTCTGCAGCCCCTTGCTCTAGAACTCTTAGCCATGGGAGCTAAGCTATGAGAATGCAAAGGCTTAAGAATGATACAATGGGCTTTGGGGGCTTGGGGGAAAGGGTGGGAAGGGGGTGAGGGATAAAAGACTATACGTTGGGTATAGTATACACTACTTGGGTGATGGGTGCACCAAAATCTCAGAAATCATCACTAAAAAAACTTATTCATGTAACCAGACACCACCTGCTCCCCAAAAACCTATTGAAATAAAAAATAAATTTAAAAAATGGGAAAAAAATTCACAGAACTGCACACCCAAAAGAGATAAAAAAGAACTCTTCACCAGCAAAACAGCTTGAGGAGCTCCATCACTGCTGGGTAAAGCCCCTAGGTTCAGACTGGGTGAAGAGAGTAGTAGCCAGTGGCAGAGATTCCCAAAGAAAATATAATAACCATATTTCTGATTATCAGGGTGTTTACTGGAAAATGTTGTGGGCCTGGAATCAGGTTGTAAAATGTCCTCTTCAGAGGACAAAGAAATTTAAATAAAGCAGCAGCACATGGAGAAATAATAAGATTGTGTTATATTATGCTAGCTGCTAATGCCACAGTTATGTTTCTACCATGCCTGGCTCTAGCCATGCTGATCCTATTTATTCTTTAATGGCGCTGTGCCCTCATACATCATGTCCCTGTCTGGAATGCCCTGTTTTGACTGACCATCTATGACAACATCCCACTCATCCTTCAAGGCTCCATTCAAATATCACTTCCCCCGTGAAGCCTTCCTTGACTAACGCCACCTGCTCCATTAATGTCCTGTCAGCAACCACAGCACTCTATATGGATTCTTTGGTCTTTTTTTTTTTTTTTTTTTAATATGGAACGCTTCACGAATTTGCGTGTCATCCTTGCGCAAGGGCCATGCTAATCTTCTCTGTATCGTTCAAATTTTAGTATATGTGCTGCCGAAGCGAGCACTCGTTGGTCTTATCACACTTTTTTTTTTTTTCCCCGAGACAGAGTCTCGCTCTGTCTCCCAGGCTGGAGTGCAATGGTGCGACCTTGGCTCACTCTGCCTCCTGGGTTCAAGCGATTCTCCTGCCTCAGCCTCCTAAGTAGCTGAGATTACAGGTGCCCACCACCACGCTCGGCTGATTTTTTCAATTTTTAGTAGAGACAGGGTTTCACCATGTTGGCCGGGCTGGTCTCAAACTCCTGACCTCGGATGATCCATCCGTCTCGGCCTCCCAAATTGCTGCGATTACACAGGCATGAGTCACCATGCCCAGCCATCATACTGTCTTGACTTAGTTTATGTCCATTTGCTCCATAGAGTATACATTTCTCCAAGGTAAATTTAAGGTCCTTCTGATTTCTGAAACCTCATGTTACATGGGATGATAAGTTAAACCCACCTTGATTTATTCTTGGCTCTTAAATCTTATGGTTTTAGAGGGACAATAGTTAGGATGTTGAAATGAAAAAAGGAAAGTACTGGCCGGGCGCAGTGGCTCATGCCTATAATTCCAGCACTTTGGGAGGCTGAGGCAGGCAGATCATGAGGTCAAGAGATCAAGACCATCCTGGCTAACGTGGTGAAACCATGTCTCTACTAAAAATACAAAAAATTAGCCGGGTGTGGTGGGGGGCGCCTGTAGTCCCAGCTACTCGGGAGGCTGAGGCAGGAGAATGGCATGAACCCAGGAGGCGGAGCTTGCAGTGAGCCAAGATGGCGCCACTGCACTCCAGCCTGGCAACAGAGCAAGATTCAGTCTCAAAAAGAAAAAGAAAAAAGGACAGTCCTATGGTAAGAAATGGAAAGAAATATAGAACCTGTCTAGGCAGTCAGAAGCCAGGCCCCAGTGCTAATGTGAAATCAGTTCACCAGCAAATAACATTCAGATTGCCATGCAGTGTAGGAGTAAAGTTTAAGACTTTTCTTGGTGTTCTTTTAAACAGAACAGGGAAAGAAAAACTCAACAAGGATTGCAGGAGACTCTGGCCTCTGATATCACTGGTGTCCAGAAACAAGGTAGGTCCTGGGAAATTTCCATTTATTCTGCTTTAATAATCACCCTTTCCCTTGTAGTTCTCTGATATGTAGAGCAGCACAGAGCTGAGTCTGGGTGCCCTCAGTGGGTAATGTGCCTTGCTCCCATGGAGGTGCTTGTTAGCCAAACTCTGGTCTGGGGGCCTGTCCTAGAGTAATAGAAGCCCCCCAGCACCCAGAAATAGTGAAGGGAGGCAGTGCATGCCCTTCTTCTGCTTCTGATAGTGAAGTTATGCTCTGACCATTTCAAAACATTTCCAAGTGAGGTGATAAACTTTATAGAAATGTTGAGAGGGATGTGTTTCCCTTTTCTGTACTGTTGGAGAATGATCTCTTCCCTTTGGGGCATTAGAGTTAATATTGAAGTTGCAAATGGATGCTTTGCAAGGGCTGGGAATGCATGTCGAGCTATTGCCCTCCCTACTTGCTGATCTTTTACCCAGCATGAGGATTCAACGTGGACTGCAGTTATCACAGAAACAGGGATGTAGGCAAGTGAGTCCTTCAACAACTTGTCATTTTATGTGAAGACATAGCAGCCAGAGTGCGTGGCTGGAACTTGAGCTGTGTAAATATCCCAGGAGCTTGACTGAAAATACTCTGAGGTCAGAATAGCATCTTACTGAGCTGAGATGAAATTGGGAAGGTCAGAACAAACAATTCACCTGGCTTTAAGGAACTCTTCGTGTGAGACTGCCTCTGGCTCATACGGGGTGTTTTGCCTTCTACTCACATGAAAACGGCTTATGGACAAACATCTTGCTCCTGCCTGATTGTTTTCCTTACAGATTCTGAGTGGGGGCACAGCCTGCCAGGGCCAGTTGTCCCATCCCTGCAGCACAACTCACCTCCACCTAAGGAGCGAGCAGCCAGCGGCTTCGTTGGGTTTCTAAGGTAAGACAGCTTCTATCTGGCCATCAGACTCGAGATCCAGCTCAGAGCAGCTCATTGAGTCTTTCAGGGAAATTAGAATAGAAAAGAAAGCAGATTATTCACAGAGGCTTCTCACTTATGTCTAAGATAGACGATGGAAATGAGATTGAGAACAAAAGCCCTAATTGGGCATTTAATAAAGACTGCGTCTTACTTATTTTTATACAACCCACCTCCACCCTGATGTGTCCAGGATAAAGGCAAGCTCCATAAACATTAACTTGGGCCAGGCGTGGTGGCTCATGCCTATAATCGCAGTACCTTGGGAGGCCGAGGCAGGCGGATCACTTGAGGTCAGGAGTTCAAGACCAGCCTGGCCAACATGGTGAAACCCCGTCTCTACTAAAAATACAAAATTAGGCAGGCATGGTGGCACATGCCTGTAATCCCAGCTACTTGGGAGGGAGGCTGAGGCAGGAGAATTGCTTGAACCTGAGAGGTACAGGTTGCAGTGAGCCGAAATTAAAAAAAATAAAATAAGATAAAATTAGCCAGGTGAGATGGCACATTCCTGTAATCCCAGCTACTAGGGGGTGCTGAGGCAGGAGAATTGCTTTAACCCGGGAGGTGGAGCTTGCAGTGAGCCGAGATTGTGCCACTGCACTCCAGCCTGGGCGA
Source organism: Rhinopithecus bieti (assembly GCF_001698545.2). Lineage (NCBI taxonomy): Eukaryota > Metazoa > Chordata > Mammalia > Primates > Cercopithecidae > Rhinopithecus > Rhinopithecus bieti. Next base: position 1,021,630 of record NW_016803657.1, on the reverse strand, counting down.
CAGAGCGAGACTCCGTCTCAAAACAAACAAACAAAAACACTAATTTGAACAAAGTCTGTTCTTAGTTTACTTGAGCCATTCAGATGATTTGGTTACAAAACATTTCCATTCTCCCCTCTGAATCTAGGTTGTGTTTGCAGAGGACAGTTAGCAAATGTCTCTCTCTCTTTCTGCCATCCCATTGCAATTCTTTTATTTATTCCCCTCCTGAGTATAATCTAATTTGGGTACTTTTTCAAATGCTATTCCAGTCTTGAATTTCCATTCAATGGTTCCCCAGAGCAAAAATGCCCTAGCTAGTGAAGCACTAATGGGAAATGGGGAGAAGGGAAGGAGACCTCATAGAGTCTCAGCCTACTCTGTTCTCATTCTTGCAGCTCTCTCTTCCCATTTCGATATTTCTTCAGGAAGAGCAGCCACTCTTGAGCCTTCCAAATGCAGCGCTGGAAAGAAGATCATCTCTTGCAGTGACTCCTCCCGAATCATTCTTCCTCCAACTCTTTCCTTTTCTTATGACACTTCAGTCATGGGGAATGAGGTCCCCATGCTGAGTCCTCTATGGTTTTATCCTGTCCTTTGCCCCTTTATAATATATATATTTTTTCCAATTTAAAACATTAAGAATGGAACTTTCTAAAATGTTCATGTCCGGAGGGCCAGTTTAGGCCTTTTGTCTTCAGCACTTAGGATCCTAATGACAATAAATTATTTATGAAGAGTTATTGATTGAATTTAGTGGAATAGAGTAAGAGAGAACAAATTCTTCCCTCAAGATAGAAAATGCATGAAACTTCCCTAGGTCTACCTGGTTACTGTTCACAGGATCACTTTGGATAGGTGACTCTGTGCCAGAGGTTAGGGAATGGGGTCTTTCAAGACTCACTGTCCTGAGCCCTGCTCACCCAAGAGACCTCTTCCCCAGTTCCAGTTTGGCCCCAAATGGTAGCCTCTCCATAGACAAAATGTTTCCCCCCTCTCTATCCCTCTAACTGTTTGACAGTGATGCAGATTCGTTTATCAGATTAACTGGAAGTTAATCCAGGTTGGCACCCCTGGAGAAGGCCTGGGCACCTGAGCTGCCCTCAACTAAAGGACTGATCTGTAACAGACACTTTAGCCTTGTGTGGCCGTGGAGAACCAAAATGATCTATAGAAATGTATGGAAACTCATTTTAGCTCACAACAAAGGAGTCACTTTTTACTTGTTAGAGATGTCCAATATTAGAATGGGCTACCTCATAAGGTAATGAGCCTTGTCACCCAAATGCTTTGTACGGAAGTCATCATCTGTCACATGCCAGAGGGTCCCCTCATGAGTGGGAGAGTAGGGGCTGAACTGCTGAGTTCCCGCTGCATCCTGTTGCTATGCTGCCTGCATCCTTGGTGGGGAGAAGAGAAGAGATGGACTGCTGTGGAGAACCTGGCAAACGAGGACCCAGGACTTGAGGGGATGGGGGCTGATGGGGAAACCGCAGGGTGAGGGAATTTAAGGATTAGTGACATTAGTAACATCAATTCCTCTCAAATTGTGTTTACAGCCTTTACTGGACTGTCCCAAACATGGCCTGCTTTACAAAGCTGCTAAGAAGCACAGCTGAGTGCCCACCCTGACTCTGACTAGCTTACAGTGAAGCTTTGGGAAGTTGTTTTCCGCTGAGCTCTTATTTTCTCATCCAGAAAATGAGGGGGTAGGATTTGGTGAGTTATAAAGTGCCTTCTAGCTCTGGCAGTCTGTGACTGGCCCTGCTCTTTCTGAGCAGGTCAGTGAGGCAATGACCCCAAAGGGGGCTGCCCAGAATCACCACAGGCTTCCTTTGGCTCCCCACCCTGCCCCAACCCCTCTGGCCACTGCTGCCTAGGGGTCTTTCTCCAACTTGCCACATTCTTGCTCAAATATAGTTTAGCACCATGGATGGACAGCAGATTTGAATTTGAAATCAGCCCTGACATTACCCAGCTAGGTGACTTTTAGTAACTTTCCTTCTTTCCTTCCTTGAGCCTTAGTTGCCTCATCTATAAAACCAGAGCTGGACAAATCGATCAGCTTTGCTGGGGTTGATGACTTGAGGCCCTTTCAGGAGTCAGGTCCCTGTTATTCCAGGGCTAGGGAAGCACTCCAGCTCAGAATGTCACTCTGTAGCACAGGATGAGAATCACCCACTGACACCGTGGCCATGCAGCTCTGAAACAGACAGCAACCCAACCCCCCGGCCCTGCCACCAAGCATGTCTCAGGAGACCTCCACTGGTATAATTTCCCTTGTCCCTAAGAATCTCCTTCCCCAGTCCCTTTCCTTTGCATTAGAAAAAGGCAAGCAGGGCTGAGTTTAGTAGTTTTAAAATTAGGGGTGTGGCCAGGCACAGTGTTTCATGCCTGTAATTCCAGCCCTTTGGGAGGCCTAGGCAGGCAGATCACTTGAGCTTAGCAGTTCAAGACCACCGTGGGCAACATGGTGAAATCCCGTCTCTACAAAAAAATACAAAAGTTAGCTGGTCCTAGTGGTGCACCTGTGGTCCCAGCTACTCTGAAGGCTAAGGGGGAGGATGGCTTGAGCCTGGGAGGCTGGGAGGTGGAGGTTGCAGTGAGCCGAGATAACACCACCACACTCCAGCCTGGGTGACAGAGCCAGACCCTCTCAAAATAATAGTAATAAATAATAATAAAGTTAGGAGTGATCAGGCCCTGAACAGGGAAGTGTTCTGTCCAAGGTCACAGCAAAGAGAACCCAGGTGCCCACAACTCAGCCAAGAGTCTTGACCCCTCTGTCATCAACTGCACACACGCTGCACACTCCACCAGCTCCTAGGCTTCTCTCCACATCTGACTTCTCCAGGCCTGGACTGTGGGGAGCTTTTTGGACGGAAAGAAGCAGAAAGCAGCAGGAGCTGCTCTCCAAGGACCACACCTCAAAGAGCAAGATCCCCAGGTGGGATCGCTCTGAGGCTTCAGGCAGGGGAGGCTGGCTTGAAAGCCGATCTCCAAGAGGGCGTGGCTCCAAAATGCTGGCAAATAAAGCCTGGAGAGCCAGCAACAGTCTGGAGACCAGCGGGAGGGACAGGAAAACTGCAAGCCGCTCTGTTCCTGGACCTAGGAAGTGGTGAGCTCGCTGAGGCAGGAGGAGCTCTGGGGAGGGTCTGGGAATGTGGACAAGGGCCCTGCAGGCCAAGATGGGGCAGGTGGAGGGAGGAAGATGTTTGCACTCCAGTTGGCGAAGGAAATTCCAGGGAAGGGAGAATCACTTCACAGAGGGCTGACACACAGGTCCTTTCCAGAGACAGCTGCTCACACTCACACCCATACACACACACAAAGGTAGATACAGGGAAAAGGCAGCACCACTCAGGCACACCACCTGTTAGACCAGCCAGCCCTGGCTCACTCACCTGGAATGCAGTATTTAAAGAACTCGCCATCCCACCTGCACACCCACATAGAGACATCTCCCCACTGTGTTTCAGATGCCCATGGCGTCCCCTCAAACCCTGGTCCTCTGTCTGCTGGTCCTGGCAGTCACTGAAGCCTGCGGCCAGGAGGCAGTCATCCCAGGCTGCCACTTGCACCGTGAGTACCTCTGGCAGCAGATGGCTAGGAGGAGTGGAAGTTCTGGGTGGGAGCAAAGAGCTGATAGAGTGGATGGTGGGGCAAGCAGCACCCTAGAGGGCCCCACACTGAGGCACAGGCAATAGGAGCTGGGGCGAGGCAAACCTTGGCAGAGGTGCCATCTACTGCTTGCCTGTCTCCTTCTAGCCTTCAATGTGACAGTGCGAAGTGATCGCCAAGGCACCTGCCAGGGCTCCCACATGGCACAGGCCTGTGTGGGCCACTGTGAGTCCAGCGCCTTCCCTTCTCGGTACTCTGTGCTGGTGGCCAGTGGCTACCGACACAACATCACCTCTGTCTCTCAGTGCTGCACCATCAGTGGCCTGAAGAAGGTGAGGAGGACCCAAGCCCGGTGGATGGATGTTGGGTTGGGGGAAGATTTGGGAGATGGAGATCTAAGACAGCCCTGAGAAAGGGGACTGCAGCATGGACTCCCCTCTCCCACAGGTCAGAGTACAGCTGCAGTGTGTGGGGAGCCGGAGGGAGGAGCTCGAGATCTTCACTGCCAGGGCCTGCCAGTGTGACATGTGTCGCCTCTCTCGCTACTAGCCTATCCTCTCCCCTCCTTCCTCCCCTGGGTCACAGGACTTGACATTCTGGTGGGGGAAACCTGTGTTTGAGCTTCAAAAACTGGAAGGAGCTCCAACCCTGCTGGTTACTTGCTATGGAATTTTTTTAAATAAGGGAGGGTTGTTCCAGCTTTGACCCTTTGTAAGATTTCGTGACTGTCACCTGAGAAGAGGGAGTTTCTGCTTTCTTCCCTGCCTTTGCCTGGCCCTTCTAAACCAATCTTTATCATTTTACTTCCCTCTTTGCCCTTACCCCTAAATAAAGCAAGCAGTTCTTGAGTTTCTCTCTTTATTAAGTCTACCCACAGCCAGGGAAAGAGGGGTAGACCATGATTACTGTGACCCCCGCCCCTTGCCCCAGGACACTGTGAATCTCTTCTTGCCTGTGCCCTCACCCTCCCCCTGCCCAATAAATAAAAAGGGGACAAGGAAGTACACAGCAAGGGAGGGGAGGAGTGTGCACCCAGGACAGTGTCTGTGTAGAGGGTGAGCTGGGCGAGAATAAATAGACCATGGACCCCATGGCGGGGATGAGGAAGGACCTCACGCTGGCCGAGGCAGGGGCAGGCGAGGCGCTGAGTGCCCTTGCCCAAGGCCAGGAGCAGAGGGTGGGAGCCCGCCTGCAGCCCGGAGCCCAGCTTTGCGGGGCAGGGGAAAATCCCTGATGGCAGCTTCCTGGTCAAGCTTGCCCTTGTCAAGTCCTGCCGCGAGGGGCTGAGCATTCTGTTGCCAAGACCACCATTGCCTCTCCTCGTCTCCCCCCAGTGAAAGCTGGGCTGGGCAGGGAGTCCTCAGAAGCCACTCTGGCAAGGCCAGGGGTAGGTGTGTTTCTCTCTGGACCCCTGGACAGGAGAAGGGACAGAGGGACTGACAGCTCTGGGTTTAGCTTCTCCCCTTCTGAGGTGCTGTCTAGCTCTGACCCCCACTGGTGGCCACCTGGGGTGTAAGCCGCTGGAGAGGGGCCTCCTTGGCCCCCTGGGTCCCCTGTAGCCGGCGTAGCCGCAGCTCCTCCAGACCTTGCCATAACTCCTGACGCTCCTGGGCCTTCTGCTGCTCCCTGGGGAAAGAGGGTGAGGCAGCTCCCTTTCCTGGGGCCCCCCACAGTCCAGACTCCCTCACTACCACCCCAGCGGCAAAAGGAAGGCATGGAACCATTTTTGTTCTGTGACTCCATAAAAACCCTCTGCTGAGGGAAGAGAGCAGAGAGACAGATCCCAGCCTGCAGTCACGGAGAAGACGATGGGTGGGGCTCTGAGTGGTTCTGGCTTCTGTAGGAAGCTACAGGGATTCAGAACAAGTCCGAGCTACTCGAAGAATGACGGGAGGACACAGGGGCAGACAGGCATAGGATGGCAGGAGCACGGAGAGTCTTGCACGTCTGATCAGATAGGGTTCGGGGTGGTCCTTGGGTTCCCTCCAGTCATGGGGGTCTGATTCCTCCCTGCTCTTCTCCCTTCCCCCATGCCCAGCCCCCAACACTCACTGCTGCTTTTCCAGCTTGTAGGAGGCCGTGAGCTCATCGAACAGCTTCCCATTCATCTCCATGAAGGTCTTGAGCACATTGTAGATCAGCGATACGATGGTTCTTGGCAGGGTCAAGGAGGGGCGAGGAGATGAAACAGCTTTGGTTTGCCCACCTTTCCCTTTCCCTGCCCTTCATATGCAGCATTCCACCCTGAACACAAGTACTGCCCACTTCCCTGTCCTCTTCACCACCCCTGGGCCATCTTTTGACGCTTTCTCTGATACTCTCCAGCTAGGAGTAACCCTAGGGTCTGGACTGGCTGGCCCTGGTCCCAGTTTCTGTGAGTTAGGTCACGGCCTGGCACTCACTGGTTCCAGTGCTCTTTGGAGACTTGGTAGAGGGTCCCAAACACAGCAGGTAGCACAGTGTGGCAGTTGTCCTCAATGAGGCTTAGGATATACTCATTGTTCCAGAAATACAGAGCCCGCTCTGCAACCTGGGGCAGACAAGATGGCTGAGTGAGTGACTGGCAGTGGCTTCTCTCTGTGTGCAAGGTCTGGTGTCCATCACTACCTCAATGCCCAGGCCCCCTGACCTTCACACACCCCACCTTCAAGGCTCATCTGAGCCCTGGAGGAAGCAACAGTGTTGAAGGGAAAAGAGCACTAGATATGGAATCCAATGCTGCGGGGTGAATCCTAACCACTACAGACTCTATACGCCACGCGACCTTGGGAGAGGCATTTAGCCTCCCAGCCTCAGTTTTCTCATCTGTAAAATGGGCTAATAATACCTGTGTCCACAGGATATTATAAGAATCCAATGAGATACTAGACTTTTAGGTGTTTAATGAACCAAAGGGCCAGAATCACTGTGAAGAAGACTTGACTTCCACTGGGTTATGACTCATAAGAACGGGAGGAAGTCTGCACGTGCCTGCAGCAGAACATGAGTTAGAGTTAGCTGGGATGATGTGGGGAAGCCTGGCTGCATCCCAAAGCGAGTCTAATGAAATCTAAGGCCACTAGCAAAAGGGGAAAAGCAATAACAGTCCTCCATCCCATTATGGAGCACACTTTAGTTTACCAAACATGTTTACACTCACAATCTCTTCCATCCTCATCCCCACCCTGTGAAGAGGTTGTTGGCTCATTTTACAGCTGCAGAAGCTTAATCAGAATCAAGAGTGGCGCAGTGATTTGCTCAAGGCCCCTCAGCCAGTGGAAGGCAGGTCCGAGGCTTCACCCTAGGTCTCCTGACCCTAAGTCCAGCATCTCCCCATTACCAGACCCAGGATTGGAGGAGAAACTGAGGGCAAAGGGAGCTGTATTAGGTCAGCTACCCAACCTTTCCAGGCCAGCCCTGCTCCCGTCCCCGCCTGTCCTGCCTCATACCTGGAAATGGGGGCTGGAAACACAGCGAGCCACCTGCTTAAAAAGGGGCTCCTGGATCTTCACAAACTGGGAGGGCTCGATGACATCAAGAATCTCTTCCATCTCCCCCAGAAACATCACCTGGGTGGGGTGGGGAGGGGAGTAGGGACAGAGGGGCAGCAGCTCACATCTCCCCCTACACATACACACACCTGACTGCCTTCTAGAGGCCGAGCCCTCCCAGCCTCCCTCTGGTGGGCACCAAAGCCCTTCTTCATACCTCCTTCTGGGTGCAGGTTTTTGGCCAGTATTTGAGCAGCCCCCGGATCACCTGTGGGAGGTAAGACAGAAAGGAGTCACGCCTGCGGAGGTGAGAGGCTGCCTTAGCCCCCAGAGGTACTCACGTGCTCCGTCAGAGTGGCGTCCTTCTCCAGGAACTGCACCACACAGTATGCCAGCTGCAAGGGGGCAGAGGTGGAGAGAAGGAAGATGGGTCAGGAAGGCATCAGGTGCCAAGACTTGCTGCCCAGGACAGAATGCCAGACACTGCTCCCCCACGGCCTGTTACTTTCTTATTCACCAAGCACTTATCACCTGTCTAGGATGTATCAGGCATCACACTCAGTGTGCTGGGAATACAACTATGATCTCAAGGGGAGGGGGGACGGTCAACAAACTCATCTTTATAAATTTTGCAAAAGGTTCCATAATATGGCTAGTGTGGTGGCTTACGCCTGTAGTCCAAGCACTTTGGAAGGCTGAGGCGGCAGAATCACTTGAGCCCAGGAGTTTAAGACCAGCCTAGGTAACATAGCAAGACATTGTCTCTACAAAAAAAAATTTTTTTTTGATTAGCCAGGCATGTGGCATACATCTGTGGTCCCAGCTACTCGGGAGGCTGAGGAGGGAGGACTGCTTGAGCCCAGGAGGTAGAGGCTTCAGTGAGCCATGTTCGTACCACTCCTCTCCAGCCTAGGCAACAGAGTAGGGTTTTGTCTCAAAAAAACAATTTGTGTATCAAAATCTCCCATAATAGATTTGTGCATCCAAATCTTTGGGAATATAGAGGGAGGAGAATTTCATTCTGCCAAGGGAGAATAGAGAAGAAAAGCCTGGCCTCACAGAGCTGATATCTGAGGTTAGCCTTAAAGTGCCAGTGGGAATTCTCTAAGGTAGATGGAACAGAATTATAAAAACAAAAAAGGTGAGATAGGATCCCTGGAGGATCTGACCTCCAGGACCCACTAGCAACCCTGACTGTCTGGAGCTCCTGCTGCAGCGGGGCCAGGCCTGGGCCTCACCTGGGCATGAAAGACAGACAGCGACTTGACAGAGTGCAGGGGGATCAGGACGCGAACCAGGAACTGCTTGTGCTCCGTCTTCAGGGGCAGCGCAAAGCCATTGATGATGCTGAGGAGGAGGCAGAAGAGAGGAAGAGGGCTCAGGTGACCTGGCCCCAGTCCCTCCTTCCAGAATCCTGAGCTCCAGTTGAGGCCCAGGGAGAATCACCTTCCTAGGATCTCCAGCAGCTCAGCCACACCATTGAAGTGCTCGAATTCATAGATGAACCTGCAAGAGAAGAACGCAGGCGGGCTCAAAGCAAGCAGGGTAGGCCCAGTGACCCCTTAGGCATCCTGCCTGCCCACCCTCACCCGCACAGCACGCTCATCCAACTCCCCCCAACCCAGAGGCCACGCTCCCTTCCCAACATCCCAAACCAGGCCCCATTGAGATCCCCGCCCCCCACACTGAAATGCCCTTCTCAGCCCAGCCACCTCTGCCAGAGTCCCAAGCTCAAGGCTGTCTTGCCAGTCAACCAAGAGAATGACAAACACTTGGCACATCTACTCTGTGCCATGTAAGTCTCAAAATCATCCAGGGAGATGGGGCTTATGAAATCCATCACACGGATGAAGAAAACCAAGACTCGGCGGTTAAATGAAACCACCCTAATGTTAATAGGCAGGGAATCTAATGGACTTCAAGGTACTGGAGGACAGGGATCATGGCTCACCCATTTTGTAGCTAAGAACAATAACAACTAATGTTTCAGAGTCCCAGCCTCAGTCCAGTAGCTATGCTGAGTGCTTTGGAGGCAAGGCCCCATGTCATCTTGATGATGGTCCCTGAGTTAGTATAAGCAGCACCCCCATTTTTATCTTATCTTTGAGATGGAATCTTGCTTTGTCGCCCAGGCAGGAGTGCAGTGGCGTGATCTTGCCTTACTGCAACCTCCACCTCCCAGGCTCAAGTGATTCTCCTGCCTCAGCCTCCCGAGTAGCTGGTATTACCGGTGTTTACCACCACACTCAGCTAATTTTCGTATTTTTAGTAGAGACGGGGTTTCACCACCGTGGCCAGGCTGGTCTTGAACTCCTGATCTCAAGTGATCTGCCCATCTCCGACTCCCAAAGTGCTGGGATTACAGGCATGAGCCACTGCACCCTGCCAGCATTCCCATTTTAAAGATGAGCAGACTAGGAGAGAGCTTAAGTAATCTGCCCAAGTTCACCCAAATGTTGGAACCAAACTCAAATGTAGGCCATATTGCTTCAGAGCCATGGTCTCAACTATAAGGCCATGTAAGCCTTGATGTCCAGTGTGTGCTGGTGCTCAGTGCACGTTTGCAGAAAGAACCTCTCTCTGGGTCCTTATGGCCTGGCATGATAAGGGTCAAAAGATTTAGCTCCGGTCCGGCGCGGTGGCTCAAGCCTGTAATCCCAGCACTTTGGGAGGCTGAGACGGGCGGATCACGAGGTCAGGAGATCGAGACCACCCTGGTGAACACAGTGAAACCCCGTCTCTACTAAAAAAAAATACAAAAAACTAGCTGGGCGAGGTGGCGGGCGCCTGTAGTCCCAGCTACTCGGGAGGCTGAGGCAGGAGAATGGCGTAAACCCGGGAGGCGGAGCTTGCAGTGAGCTGAGATCTGGCCACTGCACTCCAGTCCGGGTGACAGAGCGAGACTCCGCCTCAAAAAAAAAAAAAAAAAAGATTTAGCTCCTAGGCCCCTGGACTGACCCAGTCCCTGCAAACCATTTCATTTCTCTTGGCCTCTACTTTCTCATCTGTAAAATGGAAATAAATACCCATTCTCTGCCGACTTCACAGACTTTGTATAATCAATATGTTACGTTACTGAGAAACGGCTTGGAAAACAGAAGTTCCACAAGGGCCCCTGCAGCCCAGGAGCCTTTGCTCTTTTTTTTTTTTTTTTTTTTTTTTTTTTTTTT
>NW_016803657.1:956170-1011156 GCF_001698545.2 Rhinopithecus bieti | reverse complement strand
TTTTTTTTTTTTTTTTTTTTTTTTTTTTTTCCGAGACACAGTCTCCCTCTGTCGCCCAGGCTGGAGTGCAGTGGCATGATCTTGGCTCACTGCAAACTCCACCTCCTGGGTTCAAGTAATTCTTATCTCAGCCTCCTGAGTAGCTGGGATTACAGGTGCCTACCACCATGCCCAGCTAATGTTTGTATTTTTATTAGAGACGGGGTTTCACCATGTTGGCCAGGTTGGTCTCAAACTCCTCACCTTAGGTGATCCACCCACCTCGGCCTCCCAAAGCACTGGCATTACAGGCATGAGCCACCACACACGGCCTTTGCCGCCATCTTCTAACAGCCCTCTTGCCCTCTCCAGGTCTCTGCTGGGCAGGCAGCAGCCACTCACCGGAGGAAGATGTGGTTGCACTGTTTGCGGATGTAGGCCCGGAGACCCAGGAACTTGCCGTAGACCCGGTGCAGGATGGTCTTGAGGTACTCACGCTCCCGGGGGTCCTCACTATCAAATAGCTCCAGGAGCTGTAGGAACCAGAGTCAGGGTCAGGGTCAGGGGAAAGGTCCACCCCAGGTTGCTTCCATCCTATCCCTCACCCCTCAGAGAGCCTGCCCCTGCCTTGTGGTACCACCCAGCCTGGGCTCCCCACTTCACCATCAGGACAAACTTTTGATCCACGTATCTCTTGGCCACGGAGGGCTGGAAGTCTGGGCTCTCCAAGAAACGCAGGAAAAACTCATATACGAGCTGGGGAGGGGCACAGACAAAAGGCGAGTTCAGTAACAGCCTCACCCACTCATTCCACCCTATGGCCCTCATCCAACTGTCTAGGGGTTAAAGAGGCCCTTTCCCCATGCCTTGGATCTCTTCCGAAACTTGGATCTCTGTCTTCCCCAACCCTTCGGACCTGCAGGTGTGGCCACGAAGGCTCAAGGTTGGGCTCATCCTCTTCAGGGTCAAATTCAGGGTTCTCACTGGGCGGCAGAGTCCGGAAGATATTCACTGAGATCTGAGTGGCAGAGGTGGGGTTCATTAAGGAAAAGCCCTTGAAGCCAGAAGCCAGGGAGTCCCTCATTCAAAGTTCTTTCAGGCTGGTCTCGAACCCCTTGCCTCAAGTGATCCTCTCGCCTCAGCCCAAAGTGCTGCGATTACAGATGTGAGCTGCTGCTCCCGGCCCTCATTCAAAGTTCTAACAGGTTGATTTCAGCACCTGCCCCAGCAAGCAGTTCATTCCTTGGGCAACCATCACCTGAACGCCTAGTTCGTGCAAGACCTGGGCCAGGGGCTGGGAACCCAAGGGTGAATGGGACACATCCCTGCCTTCTAGGCAGGTGCAATCCAGTGGGCAGAACAAGGTTGGAAGCTGTGAGGTCTATGGGCAGGAAAAGAGAGATTTCCAGCTTGGGCATTGAGAGCAGCTTCTTGGCAGAGGCAGCACCTGAGCCAGGCCACGGATGGTAAGGGGTGTGGGGTAGAGCACTCCAGGCCTCAGGCAAGTATAAGCAAAGGTGTGAAGGTGGGGCAGGCCCGGAGGCATTCAGTGGGTGTCGGGCAGCAGCGGGTCAGGGGGAAGGAGGACGTGGACTAAGGCCAAGTGGATGAGTGCAGGGGTGGATCCTCCACGCAGGGGTCCTGTGGACAAGTCACGGGGCTCACACACCCTCTTGGTCGACCCTCGGAGCCTGAGTGGCAGGTGCTTACCATGCGGATGATGTCTGGGTAGACGGGCTCGATGAGGACACCCCGGGTACTCCCCACACACTCCACCAGCTCGTTGAGGGCTGCCCGCTTCACCTCCTTCCCCTTGAGGTCAGCCACACAGTCCAAGAAGTCAAACATCACCCCACACTGGGCCAGCTTCCGGCTCAGCAGCTCGTGCAGCTCAGAAGCCGGCACATCTGGGGAGGGGAGGGCATCCTGAGCCTGAACCCCAGCTCCCCCAGCTGCCCCAGCTCTGGGTGGGACAGACCCTCCTAATCTCCAGGGCAGTCTCTGCTGCCCCCAGGCCCCATGCTCTTGTGCCATCTCCTGCTCCTTGCAGACAGCAAACAACTACTGTCCCTTCCTCCATTCCTGGGGGTTGAGGGTTGCTTTTCTTCCTCCTAATCCAGGCTCAGAGAGTATGGTGGCCCGATTTTTAAAACGAGATCACAAATGCTGGATGCAGAGGCTTTCCACAGGTGCCCCAAACAGCTGCTGCCTCCCTCTCAGGTGGCACCCTGTTCTAAGGGCCAGAAATGGGGAGGGGTTCAGGGCCAAGGATCTCTTTGGTGTCCTCAGGCTTGGCCAGTCTGGCCCCTATGGCCCAGGGCTGGGGAAGGGAGCTACGTGGTGATCCCAGGGACCCCTGCCAAGAGCCTGCTCCAGGGATCCGGCAGCTGGCTGGGCTGATAGTGGCCCCTGGAACCCAGGCTATGGGCCCCACCCTTGGCCCTGGTCTGCCCCTACGGTGGCGCCACCTTCGGATGTCCCACCTCCAAGGATGACAGGCCAGTCAGGCCATGCGTCAGCAGAGAGGGCTGGAGGGCTGGGGTCAGTTCTGATGGCGTAGAACCTAGCCTGGAGGGGTATCCAAACTCCCTCTCTTGGCAGTTGCCCGCTGCCTCCCACCCCACCCCACGGCCCTGCTGGTCCCCTCGGGGACTCGGTTCCCCTGGTGGCCAGCTGCCAGCTCACCTTTGAGCAGGGGCAGCGGCGTGAGCTCCTGCTGGTTGCTCTGATAGCGGAACTGAGAGGAGCTGTGGGAGCGCCGGGGCCGGGCTCTGCGGAGGGAACGGCGGGAGAAGCCGTCCACCTTGTCGGGTGGGGGCACAGGCGACAGCCCGGGGAGGAGGGGCTGGTGGGGTGCTTGCAGGGGCAGCTTCGTCTCCATGGTGGTCAGGCGGCAGGTCAAGCTTTCAGAGCCCCGGGGGTTCTCTCTGGGCCTGGGAGGTGCTGGGTGAGACTGGACAGACTAACTTGGTCCCATCCTGTCGGGTCGTGGGGGGGGGGCACAACCACAGTCCTGGGCCCCCCCCCAGGGCCTCCGGCAACTGTCCAGTCCTGGGGGGCAGGCAGGGTAGAAAGGAGGATGGCTCAGGCCTCAGATCCTTCCTAGGGGTCCTGAAGAGTCCAGTTAGGGTTCCCACCCTGGCTCTTTTGAAAACGAAGTCAGGCAGAAAGGTCAGCAAGAAAGAGACAGAGAAAGCCCGTCAGTTCCTCAGGAGAGCCGGCAGGCTGTGTGGAGGGCCAGGTCTTTTCCCTCCTATCCTTGCCCAGACCCTAAAATAGGGGTGCAGCCCCCTCCCATCCTGGACATGTTCCTCCCTTCTCTCAGACAGAAAGGCTCCAAAACAACCCCTCCCAGAACAGGGCCTATCCCCCAAGCCAGCCCCGACTCAGAATGGAGCCCCGATCGTCATCCCTGCCCCTTTCAGAATGGAACGCATCGCTGCTCCACTAACCCCGGCCTCTTGGGACAACCCCAAGACTGGAGGTGCTGTCCCGATGCCACCCCGCTCCTAGAACCCGGCACCCCCCCCACCTCAGCTCCTCCTTCCTGGCGCCCCAAACCTCATGGGGTGGGGGACACTCACTTCTCGGAAACCCAGACTTCGGTCGCCAACCCGCGGGGGCTGCCCGTGGGGAGGGCGACGGCCGTTCAGGGCCCCTTCGTAGCGGTTCCGCTCGGGGCGCTGGGGCTGGGCGGCGGCGCTCCTGGGTTCTCTCCCGGGCTCCGGGGGGGCTGGAGCATGCCCCCAACTCAGCCCCGGGCCGGGACCGGGCGCTCGGCGGGCTCTGCACCGGCCTTCGCAGCGCGCGGATCTCCGCTGAAGTCCTGGGACTCCGACCCAGCGCGGTGCAGCGCAGCGGGAGCCCCGGCTCGGCTCCGTGCGCACCGGCACCCGCCGCCCAGCTGCTCAGGATGACATCAAGTCACCTCCCCCCGCCCGGCCCGCACCTCCCCGAGGGCTGAAAGTGGGGGCTGCGTCAGGAAGGCCCGGGGCCGCTGGGAGATGTAGTCCCCGTGCCGTTTAAAGTGAGCTGCCAGACCAAAGGGGACACCCTTGAGGGCAGACTCTGGGGTGAAGGCCGAAGCTTTTGAAGCCAGAGAGCAGAGTGGGATGGGCTCTAGCTGGGGGCGGGAAGCGTGGATTCTGGAAGGGAGGCAGAATAGGGAAAGAGGAGGGCTTAGGAGTTTGCACCAGAAAAGTGGGGTGATGCCAGGACATTGACAGGAAGGAGTGGCAGCGAGCTATGCCAGGCCCACAGATTTGGCCTGGGCCTTCTATGCCCTAGGCCATCCCCCTAGGAACCTCACCCTCACCCCAGAACCAAGAGACACTTCAGAAACCCCTTGGAAACCAGCACTGGACTAGTTAAAAGTCTGCGATGAGTCAGTGCTTGCTGGGAGGGGTGTGGTGCACCCAAGGCTGCTGGGAAATGCAGTCCATCCTCAGGCCTGCAGTCCCCCTCCCGTCCCTTGCTGTCTATGGTGACATCATGGTCTCCAGTTTAAAGGGCCAGTCCTGGAGTGGCAAAGCCCGAGAGGAGGTTTTCTCCTGGAGCTGCCACCTCATCCCAGGCAGCCTGGTCTTCCCAGATGGACCTTTCAGCCCCGCTGGGCCCTAAGATGTGCTGGGTGGGACAGTGTCTCTTGCTCAAAATCCCACTGCTGGTGTGCAAGGCAGGGGTGGGAGTCCAGGAGTTTGGCATGCTGACCAAAAGTTCCCAGTCTGCAGTCCTGGGCCCCCTCCTAGGATCCTGGACCCCAACACTCTTTATAGCCCTAAACTCCATCCCGCTACACTGCTGTGAAATCTCCACCCTGAAATGTTGCCTGGATAAGCAGCTGGTCCATGGTGAGCAGCAGGAAAGTGTGATGAGACCAGATAATGAGGTCGGGGAAGGGGCCTTTTCAGAGTCTGCCCCATCCTGCTTTGGGTCTTGGTGACCACTCAGTGCTCCACTGGAACCGCCCAGCCATCCTCCCGGAATGGCTTGCAGAGGAAGCCTGGGTGTGCAAGAGGTGCCCACCTACCAAAGCAACAGAAGACAGAGGCCTGCACTGAGGGCCGCAGTTCACCAGGCTGGGGTCCAGGACTCCAGCACTGGAGACCCAGCAAGTGCTCTGCTTGCTCAGGAACCTCCGGCAGGCCTTGCCCATCTGGCCCTTGGTGTCCCTGTCTGTCCAGTGGGAATCCATGATCTCCCTCCTTGCCCACCTCCCAGGCTCTTCTGCATCCCTGAACAAGCTGAGGGAGGACAGGCCCACAGAGCCTCTGCAGCCAGGCAAGGACCCTGAGGCCAAGAGAGGAGAAGCGCCTTGCCCAGAGTCACACAGCGTATCATCAAAAGTTGGGGCCAGAGGGCAGGCCTCCACCTCCCAGATGGCTACAGCCCACCTCCACAAGCCCCCTGGTACCAGTTCCCTGGTCTCAAAGCTAGACTGGCCACACAGGACTGGTGTTTTATGTAAAGGAAGTGCTAGGGGTAGGTGTGAGAGCTTACACTTGCAATCTCGATACTTTGGGAGGCTGAGGTGGGAAGATCACATGAGCCCAGGAGTTAGAGGCTACAGTAAGCCGTGATTGTGCTGTCGCACTCCAGCCTGGGTGACAGAGACCGTGTCTCAAAAATAAAACAAGAAACAAAAGTGCACCATTTGAGAACTGGGGCACTGAAGAGTAGAGGAGAGGCATAAGACTTTTGGAAGAAAAAAAAGACTTTTTTTTTTGAGATGGAGTCTTGCTCTGTCGCCCGGGCTGGAGTGCAGCGGCGCGATCTCTGCTCACTGCAAGCTCCGCCTCCCAGGTTTACACTCCATTCTCCTGCCTCAGCCTCCCGAATAGCTGGAACTTCAGGTAACTGCCACCAAGTCCAGCTAATTTTGTTGTATTTTTAGTAGAGACGGGGTTTCACGGTGTTAGCCAGGATGGTCTCGATCTCCTGACCTCGTGATCCGCCCGCCTCAGCCTCCCAAAGTGCTGGGATTACAGGCGTGAGCCACCGTGCCTAGCTGAAAAAAAAGACTTCTGAAGTGGTGGCATTTGAACTGGGTCTCGAAATAGGCACAGTATCACTTAGGGGTATGCAAGGTTGAACATTCTTTTTTTTGTTTTTGTGATAGAGTCTCACTCTGTCACCCAGGCTTGAGTGCAGTGGCACCATCTCGGCTCACTGCTGCAACCTCCGCCTCCTGGGCCCAAGCAGTCCTCCTGCCTCGGCCTCCCAAGTAGCTGGAAACACAGATGTGCGACATCATGCCGGGCTAATTTTTGTTTTTTTTGGTAGAGACAGGTTTTCGCCATGTTGCCCAGGCTGGTCTCAAACTCCTGAGCTCAAGTGATCCATTTGCCTCAGCCTCCTAAATGCTGGGATTACAGGTGTGAGCCACTGCACCAGGCTTTTTTTTTTTTTCAGTGGCGTGAGCCTGGCTCGCTGCAACCTCTGCCTCCCAGATTCAAGCAATCCTCCCACCTCAGCCTCAGTCCCAAGTAACTGGGACCACAGGTACATACCACCACTCCTGGCTAATTTTTTGTATTTTTTGTAGAGATAGGGTTTTGTCATGTTGCCCAGACTGGTCTCTAACTCCTGGGCTCAAGTGATCCTCCCACCTTGGCCTCCCAAAGTGCTGGGACTACAAGTGTGAGCCACCATGTGTGGCTTTTACCACAATTTAAACGAAATGCATTACATTGTGTTATATGCAACAACAGATATATGTTCAAAACAAAAAAAAAGTCACCCATTTTAGTTGTACAATGTATAGATGAAGTTCCATGTATTTATAGATGAAGTTTGTTTTCTGAGGTGTGTCCAGATCCCCCTGTTCTCCTGGCTGCCCCTGAGCTACCTAAAGGAGCTTGTCTGGCCTGGACACCCAGTTCCCTGCCATCTGCCTGGGATCTCCTTCCTCCAGCTCCACCCAGCCTTGAGGGATGGCCACTCTTCCTCCATGAAAGCCCTTCCCTCTGATAAAACCCAAGCTCTCCACCCAGGACAGAGTCAAAAGCCACAGTCCCCAGGCCACCTCCATGATCCCTTTCTCACCGAGAGGGTGGGCCATCCATGGGGGAAGGGAGAGACTCCTTCAGGGCCCCTGAGGCCTAAAGCACACAGTTTACCAGATGAGTTTTTGCCTAATCTAAGGTGGGAAGGATGCGCCCGGGAGCTCACCCCTGGGCAAAGCCTGGCCCTCCCCGTTTTCTCTCTATGGGGAGGAATCCTGGCCCCAAACTTCCCCAGACCTCTTGAGTTGACTGGAATCCAGTTGTCCAGTAGAAGAAGTCCCTAAATGCAGTGGCCAGGGCCAGTGTATTTGTTAGAACTGCTGGACCTAGGCCAGGTGCAGGGGCTCACGCCTGTAATCCCAGCACCTTGGGAGGCAGTGGCAGGCAGACTGCTTGAGCTCAAGAGTTCAAGACCAGCCTGGGCCACATGGTGAAATTCCATCTCTACAAAAAATAGAAAAATTAGCTGGGCATGGTGGCATGAGCCTATAGTCCCAGCTACTTGGGGAGGCTGAGGTGGGAGGATTGCTTGAGCCCGGGAGGCAGAGGTTGCAGTGAACTGTGATCATGCCCCTGCACTCTAGCCTGAGCAAGAGTGAGGTACTGTCTCAAAAAAAAAAAAAAAAAAAACAAACTTACATATAGAACTGCTGGACCTAAGGCTGGGCGTGGTGGCTCACACCTGTAATCCTAGCACTTTGGGAGGCCGAGGCGGGCAGATCACGAGGTCAAAAGTTCGAGACCAACCTAGCCAACATGGGGAAACCCCGTCTCTACTAAAAATACAAAAATTAGCCAGGCGTGGTGGTGCGCGCCTGTAATTCCAGCTATTCAGGAAGCTGAGGCAGGAGAATCACTTGAACCCAGGAGGTGGAAGTTGCAGTGAGCTGAGATCACACTATTGTACTCCAGGCTGGGAGACAGAGCGAGACTCTGTCTCCAAAAAAACAAAAAACAAAAAACTGCTGGTCCTAAAGTGGGGCTTGGGACTTCGCTGCAGAATGCCCCATGGGGTTCCCAACACCACCTTTCCTCCCAAGAGAATATCGTCCCCTTTACTGTGCCAGGATTTTTTGCTTACTCCTTTACCTCCTCCTCCGAGGCTAGGTTGGGGAATGACTGTCTCTGGAGTTGGTTTTCTACGGAGCTTGTCTGGGGAAGTATCTTTGCGTCCTCTCAGTCCTGTCTGATCTTCTGCTGTGGCACACTCACGGCACTGGGAATTGGAGCTCAGGAATGGTCCTGCAGGCACCAACTCCTAAGAGATGGATGTGCCCACCAGTTAAGTTACAAGAGACAGATGTGAGGCAGATGTGTTTGCTCTCCTCCCTCACTGGAGGAGAGCAAACTCCCAGAGTGGCTCCAGGGGCCTAGAAAGGACAACTTTTCTTGGACCAAGAGAATATCCCCTTCTATCCCCACCGCCTTTGGCAGGGAGAAGTGGTGTTTTGTGTTTTTTCTTTCCTTTTTTTGTTTTTGAGATGGAGTCTTGCTCTGTCGCCCAGGCTGGAGTGCAGTGGCGCAATCTCGGCTCACAGCAACCTCTGCCTCCTGGGATCAAGTGACTCTGGCCACCTCAGCCTTCCAAAAATGCTGGGATTACACAAGTAAGCCACTGTTCCTAGCCTCTTTTTTCTTTTTATGATTTCTGAATCTTAATGCTTTTTCATTCATTCGCTCCACAGCACTTAGGCACATAGCCTTGGTCTCCTCTCTCTTAAGAATGGGGATATTAATAGAACCTCCCTCATGAGCATATGGTGAACAGCAGAGCAGATGAGATCGTGCACGTAAAGTAACAAGCCCAGGGCCTAGGACATCACACAGGCTTAATTCATGGTGGCAATTATATTTACTATTAATTTTGTTTTAGACAAGATCTCCGTCTGTCACCCAGGCTGGAGTGCCATGGTGAATTCATGACTTCACTGCAATTTCAAACTCCTGGGCTCAAATGACCACATGTACGCATCACCACGCCTGGCTAATCTTTTGAAACTTTTTTTTTTTTGTAGACACAGGGATTCAGGCTATGTTGTTCAGGCTGGTCTCAAACTCCTGGGTTCAAGCAATCCTGCCTCAGCCTCCCAAAGTGCTGAGATTACAGGAGTGAGCAGCCCATCCTGGTCTATTATTATTAATACAATAATCAGTTGGTGAGCACAGTACTGCCCCCGGCCTGCCATGGAAGAAGGCAGAGCTCTCGATTCCTTCCACAAGCACTTTCTGTTTTTTTTTTTGAGACGGAGAGTGCAGTGGCACAAACTCTCGGCTCACTGCAAGCTCCACCTCCCAGGTTTACACCATTCCCCTGCCTCAGCCTCCCGGGTAGCTGGCGCCCGCCATCTACCGCCCATGCCCGCCATGACGCTCGGCTAATTTTTTTTTGTATTTTTTAGTAGAGACGGGGTGTCACCGTGTTAGCCAGGATGGTCTCGATTTCCTGACCTCGTGATCCGCCCGCCTTGGCCTCCCAAAGTGCTGGGATTACAGGCGTGAGCCACCGCGCCCGGCCCATAAGCACTTTCTGAATGGCTGTCCTATCAGCCTGCTTCCCTGAATGGAGCCTGTTCCTTCCTGGTAATGAACTGTCTCCACCTACTAACTCAAGCCCAGTTACAGAGGATAAAACTGAGGGTCACAAGAGGAGAAGAAACCACCCATGGGTGGGACTGGAATACAGGTCCCTGCCCTGTGGGCCAGGGTGGTTGCCCTTGCTTCGGGCCAAGTTTTGGCATTAGAATTTAAGAGTCCAGCTCCCAAGTAAGATTAAAATGGAAACACAGGCTAGGCGGGGTAGCTCACACCCGTAATCCCAGCTACTCAGGAATCCTTTGAACCCAGGAGGCGGAGGTTGTGTGAGCCGAGACTGTACCACTGCACTCCAGCCTGGGCAACAGAGTGAGACTCCATCTCAAAGTAAATACATAAATAAATAAAAATAAAATAGAAACATAGGCTGGGCACGGTGGCTCATGCCTGTAATCCCAACACTTTGGGAGGCCAAGGCGGGCTGATCACCTAAGGTCAGGAGTTCGAGACCAGCCTGACCAACACAGTAATTAGCCGGTGTGGTGGCTCACACCTGTAATCCTAGCTACTCCGGGAGGCCGAGGCAGGAGAATCATTTGATCCCAGGAGGCAGAGGTTGCAGTGAGCCAAGATTGTGCCACTGCACTCCAGCCTGGGTGACAGAGCAAGACTCCCTCTCAAAAAGAAAAGAAAAGAAACATAATTATCTATGGCTGTTCCTGAAGTTGCCCATGATGTAAGAGGTTTTGTGTGGCCGCCCCCTACAGAGCAATGGTTGGCAAACTTTTTCTGTGAAGGGCCAGAAAACAAATATTTTAGGCTTTGCAGGCCTCTCTCAAGTACTGAATTCTGCTCTTGTAGCAAGAAAGCAGCCCTGGACAGAACTTAAGCAAATGAGCATGGCTGTGTGACACCAAAACATTATTTATAAACACTGGAATGTGAATTCCATATGATTTTCATATGCCATGAAATGTTCATTCTTCTTTTGATTTTTTCTCTAACCATTTAAAAAACATAAAACCATACTTAGCTCAAAACAATGCCCCCCTGCTTAAAGGAGGCAGAATCCATTCTTTGATTTTAGGACTAGAGATATGAAAAGCTATTATTATTCCAGAGAGGTGCCTAAGGCCTGATCCACGGCAGAGAGAAGGGAGGGTCAGTTAATCTCCCGCTGAGCATTCCGGGGTGAGGAGGGAAAAAAAGACCTTCCTTGGTGACGGACTCAGAACCTTTATTTTTGTTTGTTTTTGAGGCAGGGTCTCTCTTGTGTCTAAATCTCTTTTCTTACCTGTAAAGCGGTGGCAATAATCCCTACCTTGAACGATTGTTAAGAGGGCTCAATGAGATAAAGGGTGGTAAAGGATTTTGCAAAATGCAAATGTTTACTCACTTAATTGTTTCCACAGATGCGCGCTTAAGATCGCGCACTGAGTTTATTCCTCTGGGGAAGGCTCCTACGAAGTTTGATGGGACACTGTCCCTTTAAATCCTCCCCAACCACTTTAAGTGGTTGGACGAATCAGCACATGCGCATTCCTTTGCGGGGCCGGCACCTGGAGCAACAGCCTTCCCAGAGCCTGTAGAAGGAAGGTTAAAGGTCCGCCCACACAGTACTTTACGCAAGCGTAAATCGTGATTGAGGGCACTATATCATGCAGAGAGCCCAGTCCCTTTTTCGCGCCCGAAGGCTCCGCCCCGCACAGCCAATCAGTAGGCCTCACCCTTTGCAATAGCCAATGACAGTGAGCGTAGGGGGCGTGGCTGGGCGTCCGGGGGCGCGGCCTGGCGCCTAGCGAAGCGGCGGGGCGAGCCGGGGGCTCTAGTGAACAGCGGAGCCGGACGGGGATCGCCGGCGGGCGGCAAGCGGAGGCGGCCCGGCCCCGGCGGTCTCCGAGATGTCACGATGGCTGTGGCCATGGTCAAACTGTGTGAAAGAGCGGGTCTGCCGCTACTTGCTGCACCACTACTTAGGTCACTTCTTCCAAGAGCACCTCAGCCTGGACCAGCTCAGCCTCGATCTGTACAAGGGCAGCGTTGCCCTGCGAGACATCCACCTGGAAATCTGGGTGAGAAGCCAGGCCCGAGGCCAGGAAGGTGCGGAGGGCGGGAGCGCAGCGACCTGAGGCTCCCTGCAGAAAGATCGGGCCGGGGTATCAGGCACCGGGCGTAGAGAGGCCGGGGGAATCTTGCTCTCTCCAGGCGTCAGAGGCACCCCGGCTGGCCGCTTCAGTTCCTTACCAGAGCCAGAAACTGAGCGGGAAGGGGTTTCCATCTCCACGGGAGGAGAAACTGAGGCTGGAGAGGGCGAGATCACCTGTCTGGAGAATGCAAGACAAACTCGTCGAGTTTGGGGGCTGAGTTAAGCAGGGTTGCCAAGGAGGGGCTGGGGAGGGAGCGTAGGAACCGAGCTGGGCCAGGGCAGTGACAGACTTGGGCCTGTGCAGCTGGTCGGGGAAGCTGGTAGGGGTCCGGAGCCCTGGCGAGGACACCTGTGGATCATGTGCCCTGACCTCTTGACCCCACGGTCCTGGGCCCGTAGGTGGGATCAACAAACCACCGGATGTGTATGTCAACAACCGCGTCAGCGCCAGTGTTGATCAACACCTCGTGTGCCTGGGTCGCTACCTACTTCCTGCTTTTGGGAGAGTGGGATGGGCTAAGTGGGTGTCTAGGGAGGGACTGGATGGCCCCCACCCACATCTTCCACCCACCCGCGGGGGTCAGTGTCCCTGCCTGGAGGGGGGCCCTCGAGGAAAAGTCGGGAGATCTGGCTTCAAGCCTGGAGGAGGCCAAGGGAGATGCCAGGGAGGCCAAGAGGTGTGAGGTCTGGGTCAGAGACTTGAGGCTGGGAATGGTGAGGAGCCCTGACTCACAGCTCAGCTGACCTGGGGAGCTTTGAAGGAGCCACCAATTAGAGGCGCGTCCTGGTCAACCCACCAGGTCCAGAGCAGCAGGGGTGGGCATGGAGGCAGGGACTTCTCAGTTTTGTGGCTGGACTCAGGGGTCTGCTAATCTGGATGGAAGAGCTAGGCTTTGGGGGTAGGCCAGGCACTGGTGAGCAAATGTGGGGTAGGATAACCCTGGCCCCTGAACTGGGGGCACCTCCCAGTGGCCTGCTATCTGTGAATTATGGTGTAGGAAGCCCTCTCTGACCTCTAACCTTAGCCTCTAAGGCTGGCCTGAAAGACGGCCCAGACTTCTAGGCTGCCCCTTTTTTATTTTATTTTTATAGAGACAGGATTTCACTATGTTGCCCAGGCTAGTCTTGAACTCCTGAAGTGATCTTCCCACCTCAGCCTCCCAAAGTGCTGAGATTACAGGCGTGAACCACCATACCCAGCCCTAGGCTTCCCCTTTTTACTTTCAGCTCCAGAAAATGCACCTACTCGTGTTCCCTGCCCTCTTGTTGGGGATTGAATTGGCTTCTCTAGGGCCCTGGTGGAATGCAGGTACTTTCTTGATAATCAGCCTCTCCTCCCAGCTCAGCCTGCAGACCCCACCTTGAAGGCCCCCAAAGAAGCTGAGTGCCTAGGGCCTCTGAAGTGGCCTGAAGAGAGAGAGGCCCGGATCCCAGTCTCAGTCCCTGTTGTATGCTGGGTGACTAGATTAGTTCTGTCTCTAGGCCTCAGTTTCCCGAGCTGTGGATCTCTGGGTGAGGAATTTGGACTCCATCTGCTCTGCCATGTGCTTTTTTATTCTTGGATCCAACCAGTTTACTGAGGCCCTTTCTGGGTGGCATCTGGGGTCACGGGGGAAGCAGGTGGGATACAGCCCTCAAGGAGCTTCCAGGTTGGCAGGGGTACAACTCCAGCATGGACATTTTAGCCAGGGGCTCAGCCTTGTGCCTCACAGAGAGGTACAGCTACACTAGGTGTTTAGGGTTGAGGGGGGGTCCCATCTGGCATCAGGTCAACCCCTCTCTCCTGGACACTGTCCCTTTGAACTCTCCTCACCCAGGGTGAACATGGGTATTCCAGACTCTGCCAGACATGTACCCATGTTGTCCTGTGCCTGCAACACACCACCTTCTACCAGCACCTATCCCCCCTCCCTTGATTCTTCTGCTTGCCCCTCACAGACCAGGCTGGGTTAGGCGTCTTCCCCATGGCCCCATCACCAACCCCCAGCACCTGCTCACCTCTCAGTTTCATCCTAGTTGCTCTGAGTCCCTGGCTGGAGCCTAGCTTGGCTGGGGAATGAAGACATTTTATTTACCCATCTAGTCTCAATGTCAGCATGTAGAAAGTACTCAGTAAATATTATCTTGAATTAAGTGGTGAGAGAAACATTTGCTCTGGCTTGAAGGATTAGGCATCTTTGGGTGATGGGGTAGTGGGCCTGGCCTGTAGCAGGGGACAGCATGAGCATAGGTAGGACCTTGTGGATAACATGTTGAGGGACGGAGCAAGCCAAGGGTGCTCTCCAAGGCACCATGGCCAGGTAAGCCTATGCCAGCCTGTGGGATTTGGGGTTTCCCTGAGCTGGTTTTGTCCCTTGCTTGCTCCCAGTCTGTGAACGAGGTGCTGGAGTCGATGGAGTCACCGCTGGAGCTGGTGGAAGGCTTCGTGGGCTCCATCGAGGTGGCCGTGCCCTGGGCTGCTCTGCTCACCGACCACTGCACAGTGCGCGTGTCCGGCCTCCAGCTCACCTTGCAGCCCCGCCGGGGTCCAGGTGAGGGCAGGGCAGGCTGGGGGCAGGCAAGTGGGGAGGGCCAGGGTGTCCAGGACCTGACTGAGCCAGCCTGCCTTGAGACCCTGTTTCTCCCTACAGTGCCAGGGGCTGCCGACTCACAGAGCTGGGCCTCATGCATGACCACAAGCCTGCAGCTGGCCCAGGAGTGTCTGCGGGACGGGCTACCAGAGCCCTCTGAGCCACCACAGCCCCTGGAGGGGCTGGAGATGTTTGCCCAGACCATTGAGACTGGTGAGCAGGCCCCTCCTGGCCGCCCTGTCCCCTGCCCCTCCATGGCACACAGGACAAGGGCTCTAGACAGCGGCATGGCCACCTGGTGCCCAGATGGGAAATTCTGCCTCCCTTTTGCTGCTCCACTTGACCTGAGACCCCTCCCCGACTCCTCAGTGCTTCGGAGGATCAAAGTGACCTTCCTGGACACCGTCGTGAGGGTGGAGCACTCTCCGGGTGATGGGGAACATGGTGTGGCCGTGGAGGTCCGTGTGCAGAGGTAAGGGCAGGGTGATCTGGGGTGGACTGGTGTGAAGAGGGGCAGTGGGAGCTGCTGAATGGTCCCCACCCACAGCCTAGGTTCCTGGGAAGAGGCAGGGTGGGTCTGGGTGGGCCTCGGTGGTGGTAGGGCTGGGGAGGTGAGCTGCATCGTCAGCTCGGACTGGTGTCCAGAGGCTGGATGATACAGGCCCAGAGTGGCCGAGGCCCCAAGAACCAAGTTAGATGCTGAGGGTCTGAGGAACAAGGGCTGGCCTGAGCCTCTGAGCTGGACATGGCGGTTCAGGACGGCCTGGGTAAGATGGGGCAGTTGTGCAGGCCAGCTCCCTGACCCCGTGCCCCTAGAACAGAGCACTGTGTGGAGAGAGGGGCTCCAGGCCTGGGGTGGCCAGGGCACGGGCTGACCCTACACTCTCCAGACTGGAGTACTGTGATGAGGCAGTGCGGGATCCGAGCCAGGCGCCGCCGGTGGACGTGCATCAGCCGCCTGCCTTCCTGCACAAGCTGCTGCAGCTGGCAGGGGTCCGCCTGCACTACGAGGAGCTCCCCGCACAGGTGAGTGGGCTCTGATTCCCACAGTCCCTGTCTATCCATTGAGCCCTCTGACCCCCCTCCCATCCTTCCTGACCATCTCTGACTCCATTTTCTCAACCTTCCCCTCTTGTATCCTCCCACCTCCCAGGAAGAGCCTGCAGAGCCCCCCTTGCAGATTGGCAGCTGCTCAGGGTACATGGAGCTGATGGTGAAGTTGAAGCAAAATGAGGCCTTCCCTGGCCCCAAGGTGGGTCCCCTGGCTCCTGGGGAGGAGGATAAGTACCCCATCTCAAGATTCCTCCTCCTCAGCAAGGCTGATTATCCACAGACCAGAGTGGGGATATCAAGTGGGGGATTTACTTCCTTCTTGGCAGCTAAAGAAACTGAGGCTGTAGGCCAGGCGCAGGGCTCAGGCCTGTAATCCCAGCACTTTGGGAGGCCGAGGTGGGTGGATCATCTGAGGTCAGGAGTTCGAGAACAGCCTGGCCAACACGGTGAAACCCCGTCTCTACGAAAGATACAAAATTAGCCAGGCGTGGTGGCGCATGCCTGTAATCCCAGCTACTCGGAAGGCTGAGGCAGGTGAATTGCTTGAACCCGGGAGGCAGAGGTTGCAGTGAGCCAAGATTGTGCCATTGCACTACAGCCTGGGCAACAAGAGCGAAACTCCATCTCATAAAAAAAAAAAGAAAAGAAACTGAGGCAGAGAGGTCAAGTTGTGGCCCGGTTCATACAGCTAGCTGGTAACAGAGTTTAGTTTGGCAGCCAGCATCCTGCTTTCCCAGGGCAAGGGCAGGCGGGTGGTAGCTCTTAGAGGAGCTGGGTGGTGGGCCTAGGCTCCATGGCTGCCCCTTTGGCCCCCAGTTGGAGGTAGCGGGACAGCTGGGCTCCCTGCACCTGCTTCTGACCCCGAGGCAACTCCAGCACCTTCAGGAACTGCTCAGCGCCGTGAGCCTTACAGGTGAGGCCTCTGGGTGGCATGGGGCTGGGGTGGCTGGGAGGGCCAGCCAGCCCAGACTGAAATCTCCTCCCCTGCAGACCACGAGGGCCTGGCTGACAAGCTGAACAAGAGCCGCCCACTAGGTGCCGAAGACCTGTGGCTGATTGAGCAGGACCTGAACCAGCAGCTGCAGGCCGGGGTGGTGGCTGAGCCCCTCAGCCCAGACCCCCTTACCAACCCCCTTCTCAACCTGGATAGCACTGGTGGGTGTGGAGTTGGACATGGTTGGAGGGGCAGCTAGTGTGGGTGCAGGAGCCTAGGGGCTGGGGCCGGCTGTCCCTGACACTCCTCACTTCACCCACAGACCTCTTCTTCTCCATGGCTGGCCTCACAAGCAGTGTGGCCTCAGCTCTCTCTGAGCTCTCCCTCTCTGATGTAGACCTGGCCTCCTCTGTGCACAGTGACATGGCCTCCCGCCGGCTCTCTGCCCAGGCCCACCCAGCTGGTGAGTTGGAGCACCCTGGAGGTACTCCAGGGACAGGAAGGACTCGAAGAGGCCTTAGTGCTGTGGGATGTCAGGAAACCCCAGCGATGCCTGGATATCTACCGTCTGTGACTTGGTTCCCTGGGGACCAAACGAGGTGGGAGCTGGTGATATAGTGGACAGAGCCCAGGTTTTTCAGTCATTGATCTTAGTCAAGCACTTAAACTCTCTGAGACTCAGCTCCCTCTTCCATAGGAGGAGAATAGTGAGATGGGCCTTTGCCAGGCTGTATATTTGGGTTCAGGTTTATTGAGAGCTTATTGTGGGTGGGTGCTAGGCTGGGTGTTTCATCACATCCTATCCTTCCAGCACCCTGTGGAGGGTTCAGTTGAGCCTGGGCAGAGGGCCTGGCCTACTAGAGGCACCGGTGTCACCCCTGCCTGACCAAGCCTTCTGCCAGAGCCACATGGTGTGGCAGACTTGGCCTCCCAACCCCCAGCAGCCATTGCTCCACCTGGGGTACCCAGAATCTCTTGGGAGCCCTTGGTGAAGCCTGTGTCCTCTCAGGCAAGATGGCCCCCAATCCCCTCCTGGACACCATGCGCCCTGACTCGCTGCTGAAGATGACCTTGGGGGGCGTGACCCTGACCTTGCTTCAGACGTCTGCCCCATCTTCCGGACCACCGGACCTCGCCATGCACTTTTTCACCGAGTTTGATGCCACCAAGGATGGGCCCTTCGGTTCCCGAGACTTCCACCACCTTCGACCACGCTTCCAGAGGGCCTGTCCCTGTAGCCATGTTCGGTATAAGCCCGAGGCCAGGGCCTGAGGAGAGACCATCGGAGTCCCCTAAGTGCACCTTCTGATGCCTGTCCTCTTTCCTGCAGGCTAACGGGCACAGCCGTGCAGCTGTCCTGGGAGCTGCGGACAGGCAGTCGGGGTCGGCGGACAACCAGCATGGAAATGCGCTTTGGGCAGCTTGAGGTGCTGGAGTGTCTATGGCCCCGGGGCGCCTCTGAGCCTGAGTACACAGAGGTGAGGGCAGAGGCAGAATGTGTGCGAGGCGGGGTCTGGAGGTTTGGGTGGCTGTGGGGCCAGGCCTGACCCTGTGTGCCTCCCGGGTCCCACCCCAGATCCTGACCTTTCCTGGTACCCTGGGCTCCCAGGCCTCAGCTCAGCCCTGCGCCCATCTGCGCCACACACAGACCCTGCGCCGTGTGCCTAAGGTAACCCACCCGCTCCAGGTCACCAGGCTGTCGACTGCTCCCCATGGCGTGTTGACCCCACCCTGGCCTCTACCATGGCCTCCTCTGCTGCCCAGCCCTGTCTCTTTTTCCCTGTGCTCCACACCTCACCATGCCAGGGCCCTCAAATACCTGCCTGGCCCTTCCCATGCCAGTCTCTTAGCCTGGTCATGCCCTTGCCCTGTCTCAACATGGCAACCCCTGCTGGGCCTCTGGCTAAGAGAGGCGCATCTTGGGCGGCTTTTATAAATAAACAAGCACACTGTGTGCACTGGGCAGAGGTGGGGCAGGCCTCCTCAGTGCCCTCCTGGCCCCTGCTCCAGCTCTTCTCCCACTACCAGAGAGGGCCTTCCTGTCCCACACGCTGAGTGCCACTCAGCCCTCACTGACCTGAACTCCCTCGCCCTCAGAGCCGACCCCGGCGCTCAGTTGCCTGCCATTGCCACTCAGAACTGGCCCTGGACCTGGCCAACTTCCAGGCAGACGTGGAACTGGGGGCCCTGGACCGGCTGGCTGCCCTGCTGCGCCTGGCCACCGTAACGGCCGAGCCTCCAACTGGCCTGCTGGTGAGAGGCCCCGCCAGGGCCAGGTCGGGGTCGGGTGCAGGGCCTGGGTTCTTCGGCTCTTGGTCACAGTGGGAGGGGGTCTGACGGCAGCTCTGAACCTGAATCCTCCTGCAGACAGAGCCCCTGCCGGCAATGGAGGAGCAGACAGTATTTCTGCTCTCCGCACCCCGGGCTACACTGCGACTGCGCTTCCCCATTGCTGACCTGCGGCCTGAGCGGGACCCCTGGGCGGGCCAGTCTGTGCGGGCTGAGCAACTTCGGCTGGAGCTGAGTGAGCCCCAGTTCCGGTCAGAGCTTAGCAGTGGGCCTGGCCCCCCAGTCCCCACCCGCCTGGAACTCACCTGCTCCGACCTACATGGTAAGAGCTCCCTGAGTGACAGAACCTGGGGCGAGAGGCCTGGCTTCTAGGAGAGGTGGGCTTGGGGCTGTGGAAGGGGCCCAGTCACAACCCGAGCAGCCCCTAGCCCAGGCCTTTACTAGCTCTTGGGGTCCCAGCACTGCCGGTCCCTGGCCTACTTGCCAACAGGTAGGGTGGACCCTTTGTCTCTGTCTTTCTCTGCCCACCACAGCGTGTGTGGAGTCGGGGGCACAGCTCTGAGCTGACCTGGACATTGGGGAAGAAATAAGAAAAGTCAGCAGTGATGACGGCCCCCCCCCCCACTTTCCTGTCCCCCTTTAGGTATCTATGAAGATGGAGAGAAGCCACCTGTCCCCTGCCTGCGTGTCTCCAAAGCCCTGGACCCCAAGAGCACTGGGCGCAAGTACTTCCTGCCCCAGTAAGTAGGGGCTCTGGACGGGGCCCAGGAGAGGAGGGTTCTACTGCTGGGGGTGGCAGGGGGCCAATTTGGAACTGGGTGCTGGGGGCCCTGTAGGCCAGTGACAGGCTTGTGCCCCGGCAGGGTAGTGGTGACTGTGAACCCCGAGTCCAGCAGCGCACAGTGGGAGGTGGCCCCGGAGAAGGGAGAGGAGCTGGAGCTGTCAGCGGAGAGTCCATGTGAGCTGCGGGAACCTGAGCCCTCACCCTTCTCCTCTAAGAGGACCATGTATGAGACAGAGGAGGTGAGGCTTGGCCCTACCTCTTCCCAGGACCCCCTCCTGCCCACCGCCCGGGTTCCTGCCACAGGAGCCACCTGTGTGGCTACAGGCCAGGGCAGCACGACCCCATGGGGTGGGCATGAGCTGACCTGACACCAGTGAGGATTTCGGCTCTTTCTTTCCAGCCAATCAGAGTCTTTCTGAAAGGGCACTGGTGAGGGTAGGCCCCGGGGAGCGTGGGTCCTTCACTGGAAAGATGAGTCCTTCCCACCCCACCTGAACGGTCGATCAGCACTTTCCACTTGGAGAGGCAGTTAAGGGCCAGGCTCTGCTACTTGGTGGCTGTGTCACCTTGGGGAGTTACCTGACCTTGAAGAGTTACCTATAGATGAGTTTCCTCCCCCGGAAAATGGGCACCATGACCTGTCTCTCTTTTTTTTCTTTTTTTCTTTTTTTTTTTGAGATAGAATTTCGCTCCGTTGCCCCGGCTGGAGTGCAGTGGCATTATCTCAGCTCACCGCAACCTCTGCTTCCCAGGCTCAAGCAATTCTCCTGCCTCAGCCTCCTGAGTAGCTGGGATTACAGGCACCCACTGCCACGCCCGGCTAATTTTTATATTTTTAGTAGAGACGGGGTTTCACCATGTTGGCCAGGCTGGCCTCGAACTCCTGACCTCAAATGATCAGCCGCCTCAGCCTCCCAAAGTGCTGGGATTACAGGCGTGAGCCACTGCACCCGGCCTAATTTTGTATTTTTAGTAGAGATAGGGTTTCGCCATGTTGGCCAGGCTGGTCTCGAACTCCTGACCTCAAGTGATCTACCCACCTAGCCCTCCCAAAGTGCTAGGATTATAGGCGTGAGCCACTGCGCCCAGCCTAACCATGTCCTGTGTCATAGGCTTGCTGTGGGGATGAAAGGAGTTAACATACCTGAAGCCCTTAGAACAGCACAGGTGTGCCGTCAGCACTGTATTCATATGGCTATCATGCATCCCCAGCAGAGAAGGGCTCCTATGAATGAATGAATGATGAACAATAGGAGGGCAGGACTGAGACCAGAGACAGGCCCCAGCCAGCATCTCTTAAGATGGCCCTCCTGCTCTTTCCACCTCACCCTGTCCAGATGGTGATCCCCGGAGACCCTGAGGAGATGAGGACGTTCCAGAGCCGGACCCTGGCACTGTCTCGCTGCAGCCTGGAAGTGATCCTGCCCAGTGTCCACATCTTTCTGCCCAGCAAGGAGGTCTATGAGAGCATCTACAACAGGTGGGGATGCGGGGCCAGCGGGGCGGGACGGGACACGGGTGGGCCTGGCCTCCCTTACCTGCCGTCCACCCGTCCATGTCAGGATCAACAACGACCTGCTCATGTGGGAGCCCGCAGATCTGCTTCCCACCTCCGACCCCGCTGCCCAGCCCTCTGGCTTCCCCGGCCCCTCAGGCTTCTGGCATGACAGCTTTAAGATGTGCAAGTCAGCCTTCAAGTTGGGTATGAGAGGTGCTTGTGCTGGGCTAGAGGGAGGACCCCCAGGTCTGGGACGGGCCAGGCTAGCCCTCCCCGGTCTCCTTCCCAGCCAACTGCTTTGATCTCACCCCAGACTCGGACTCGGATGATGAGGATGCCCACTTCTTCTCAGTGGGGGCATCAGGTGGCCCACAGCCCCCTGCCCCTGAGGCCCCAAGTCTTCACTTGCAGAGCACCTTCTCTACACTGGTGACAGTGCTTCAGGGGCGGATCACAGCCCTCTGTGAGACCAAGGTGAGTGCAACCCCGGGCAGGTGGGTTCCAAACTTCAGAGCTCCCGTTGGTGGCAGAGCAAGACCAGCACGAGCAGCTCCAGGTCAGGAATGTGGACAGCAGGAGGCCTAAGTGGGCAGCGCCAGCCCACCCATGCCAGCCTGCCCATCCTATCACAGCCCATCAGCTCCTTCTGACCCCCTGCTATATGTAAAGCACCATGCTAGGAGTTGGGATGGGCATGGCGCACCCACCATTCCCACTCCAAGGAGGCAGAGTGGGCAGACCCAGCAGAGATTATTTTTCTCCTGGCAGAAGAGGCAAGTGCCATCCAGGGCCTCCAGCAGTGTCCATGGTGGAAACTGGAGCTGACCCCCTTAGGCCAGGGCTCCAGGAGCCGCCAACCCCCTGAGGATTTGAGGGATGCTGAGTGCAGCTGGGGAAGCCACGCTGTGTGCTCCTTCTGCAGGACGAGGGTGGCAAGCGGCTGGAGGCTGTGCACGGGGAGCTGGTGCTGGACATGGAGCATGGCACCCTCTTCAGCGTCTCCCAGTACTGTGGCCAGCCAGGACTTGGCTACTTCTGCCTGGAAGCTGAAAAGGCAACACTCTATCACCGAGGTGTGAGGCTGGGGCAGGTCACCGCTGGGGGCCAGGCTGGGGGTGGAGGGCTTTCAGGATAGAGGTGGGCCCTGGGTGGAGTGGGTAGCCAGTCGGCTTGTCAGGGGGCTCATGAGACCCTTCCCCAGCGGCCGTGGATGACTACCCGCTGCCCAGTCACCTGGACCTGCCCAGTTTCGCTCCCCCGGCTCAGCTGGCCCCAACCATCTACCCATCAGAGGAAGGGGTGACTGAGCGGGGAGCCTCGGGCCGCAAGGGCCAGGGCCGGGGCCCCCACATGTTGTCCACTGCTGTGCGCATCCACCTGGACCCCCACAAGAATGTGAAGGTATGGGCTTGCCTGCCAGCCACCCCTCCTGCTAGCCTGGGCTGCAGCCCTGGTGCGCGGTGGGACCCCAGTGCGCGGTGGGGCTGGCCTCCGCACTGCCCTGACTGCACCTCCACCCTCAGGAGTTCCTGGTGACACTGCGGTTGCACAAAGCCACCCTGCGCCACTACATGGCCCTGCCCGAGCAGAGCTGGCATTCCCAGGTGAGCATGGGTAGCCTGGGAAGTCACATGGCCCAATGACTCTGGACTTCTGTTTTGGGCAAGCAGGTCTCTAGGTGGGAGGAGGCCAGTGGGAGGAACACGGACTGGACCCACAGCTGACTTTGGCCGGAGCTCCTGGGCAAGGGGTATGGGAGACAGCTAGTAGGCAGAAAGTGAGGTGCCAGGCAGGGGCCAGGACAGGGAGGGGTTAGAGGAGGGAAGAGGCCACCTGATCCTCACTGCCTCCTCCTGCCCTGGCCTCTGAAGCTGTTGGAGTTCCTAGACGTGCTGGATGACCCCGTGCTGGGCTACCTGCCCCCGACGGTCATCACCATCCTGCACACACACCTGTTCTCCTGCGCCGTGGACTATAGGTACTGGGCTGGGAGGGCCAGGGGCTGGGGACGAGGATGGGCTCTCAGGTGTAAGGAGCCGTCCCCAGCCCGAGTATCACCCCCAGGCCACTCTACCTCCCTGTGCGTGTCATCATCACCGCGGAGACCTTCACTCTGTCCAGCAACATCATCGTGGACACTTCCACCTTCCTGCTCAGGTATGCAGGCCGCCCCGCACCGGGTCAACCCACCCTCGCCAGGCCGAAGCTGGCCACTAGCTGTGTGTCATCTGGCACTCTCAGTTTTAATGTGCACTCGGGTGATGGTCCCATTCTCAGGAATGTGGATTGTTTCTGCCTTCCTGGAGGGCAGTTGGACCCTGCTGATCAGAGCCTTATAAGCATTTGTGCTCTCTGACCTGGTAATCTCACGTCTGGGGGCTGTCCTAGGACATGAGAATAAGCGAGGTGGAATTTAATGCTTATGTAGTGTAAGTTAAAACAGTCAAAACGTATCGGTTTTAGATACGTTCAGATACACAACCGGAGCAAATAAGCATGGCCCCCCAGTAGGTGGAAAACCATACAAGGATTAAGGTGAAGCTGAAGAATCACTTGGAAATATAACAGGATGGAGGGCGTGGTGGCTCACGCCTGTAATCCCAGCAGTTTGGGAGGCCGAGGCCTGTGGATCACAAGGTCAGGAGTTCGAGACCAGCCTGGCCAATATGGTGAAACCTCGTCTCTACTAAAAATACAAAAATGAGCCGGGGGTGGTGGCAGGCGCCTGTAGTCCCAGCTACTTGGGAGGCTGAGGCAGGAGAATCACTTGAACCCGGGAGGTGGAGGTTACAGTGAGCTGAGATTGCACCACTGCACTCCAGCCTGGGCGACAGAGCGAGACTCCGTCTCTAAATAAATAAATAAATAAAATATAAGAAGTTGCCACAGTACAGTGTTTACTCAAATAACATAGGATACAGGATACGTACGTTTTAAAAGCAGCTTATGAAGGCGTGTTTATATATGTCCTGCGTGCAGCTGTAGAGAGAAAGTTTGGGAGGCGATGTGTATGGTGGTTTTCTCAGAATTGGGGATTAGGAATGATGAATGATTTTTATTTTCTTTATTCTAAAATATCTTAAAGGAGTTTTCATTATGTTACCCTTAAAATAAGGACTTTTTTTTTTTTTTTTGAGATGGAGTCTCGCTCTGTCAGTAGGCTGGAGTGTAGTGGCATGATCTCGGCTCACTGCAACCTCTGCCTCCCTAGTTCAAGCAATTCTCCTGCTTCAGCCTCCCAAGTAGCTAGGACAACAGGCACCCACCACCACACCCAGCTAATTTTTGTATTTTTAGTAGAGACAGGGTTTCACCTTGTTGGTCTGGCTGGTCTCGAACTCCTGACCTCGTGATCTGCCTGCCTTGGCCTCCAAAGGTGCTGGGATTATAGGCTTGAGCCACCATGCCCGGCCCTTATTATTATTATTTCTTTTTGAGATGGAGTCTCACTCTGTCACCCAGGCTGGAGAGCAGTGGTGTGATCTAGGCTCACTGCAACCTCTGCCTCCCTAGTTCAAGCAATTCTCCTGCTTCAGCCTCCCAAGTAGCTGGGATTACAGGCACCCGCCACCATGCCCGGCTAATTTTTGTATTTTTAGTAGATACAGGGTTTCACCATGTTGGCCAAGCTGGTCTCAAACTCCTGACATCAGGTGATCGCCTGCCTCGGCCTCTCCAAGTGCTAAGATTACAGGCGTGAGCCACTGCGCCCAGCTAAAAATGAGAACTTATTTTAGAAGAACCACAGATGCAGTAGGGGGAAAAATGGACACCCCTTTCCAGGACTGTCATGAGGCCCTATCGAGGTGTCGGAACTGCAGGCACTTTGAGAGCTGCAAGTGCTGCCTGCCTCCCGCTGCCTGCTGTCTGGGCCTTCTCCCCATTGTGCAGGCAGGAACGCTGAGGCTGGAGGGGCCTGTCCATACCACTTCCTGTGGGCT
This sequence comes from Rhinopithecus bieti, assembly GCF_001698545.2. NCBI lineage: Eukaryota > Metazoa > Chordata > Mammalia > Primates > Cercopithecidae > Rhinopithecus > Rhinopithecus bieti. The sequence goes on along the minus strand of NW_016803657.1, from coordinate 986,426 downwards.
TGGGACCCCTCTGCTCGGCTCCCGTGGAGCTGCCACCTGCAGTGGTGCCCGGGCCCTTCTCAGCCCTGTTCCCCCCCAGGTTCATCCTCGATGACTCCGCCTTGTACCTGTCCGACAAGTGTGAGGTGGAGACCCTGGACCTGCGGCGAGGTGGGCAGGGCCGGGACTGGGCTCCCTCCCCTCTGAGGGACCACCGCCCCGGCCACACCCAGAGCAGCCAGGTGTCTCCCCGCAGCTGCTGGCCGGGTCCTTAGCTCCCACTCATAGCCCGCACAGCAGGGGCTACACCCGGATCAGCCGGATCCTTCCCCCAGGTGCTGGGGCCGGGGCCGGGTGGAAGGGGGCCACAGGACCTTTCTCTCGCCTCTGCTGCAGATTATGTCTGTGTCTTGGATGTTGACCTCTTGGAACTTGTGATTAAAACCTGGAAAGGGAGCACCGAGGGCAAACTGGTAAGTGAGGCTGTCGCTCTGGCTCCTGGAGCCAGAGCAGGTGCAGGGGCCAAGGGATTCTTTAGGGGCTGCTGCTCCCTCATGTGCCTGGGCTCCGGACACAGTTCACAGCTGCCCTTCCTGGGCTGCAGTTAGCACCCCTCCTGCAAAGGGCCACAGTACAGCCCTGGGGGGTCCCTTGATGCTGGCTGAATGAATGAATGGGTTTCAGTCCTGCCACCAGAGGACGCTGCAGCCAGGGCATCAGTGAGGCCTTGGGAGTCAGCCGCCTTTGTGGGTCCCCGGGTTCATCTCCTGTGAGATGGAGATAACCGGCCCCTACCTTGCTGGGCATGCAGAGCCCTTCACGGGGAGTAGGGTAGGGTGGGAGGGCACCCTCCTGCTTCCTAGGATGGCCCTGGGCCAAGCCCCTTTCACCCTCTGGGCTCAGTTTGCTCACCTCTTCATTGGAGTTACTGGGCAGGTCATCCACTCCAGGAGAGACCATCCCTGTTCTGCCTGTGGCGGGGTCAGAACTGCGGTGCCCTCCCAGCGAGTAGGTGGGGCCAGCAGGCAGCGGCCCCTGTGCTCACATAGCTGCTCGCCCCGCCCCACCCACAGAGCCAACCGCTATTCGAGCTGCGCTGCTCCAACAACGTGGTACACTTGCACAGCTGTGCTGACTCCTGTGCCCTGCTGGTCAACCTGCTCCAGTATGTAATGAGCACGGGTGACCTGCACCCCCCACCCCGGCCCCCTAGCCCCACGGAGATCGCCGGCCAGAAGGTACAGGTGAGGCCTGGCCACACAGGCTACCAGAGTCTTGGGCCTGGGGTTGAGGGAGCTCTGGGGGCCGCTCTCGTCCTGTCTCACTCATTGCTCCTCCCCTGCCTGGCCCAGCTCTCGGAGAGTCCTGCCTCTCTGCCGTCATGCCCCCCCGTGGAGACGGCCCTCATCAACCAGCGCGACCTGGCCGACGCCCTCCTGGACACTGAGCGCAGCCTTCGGGAGCTAGCCCAGCCTTCAGGTGGAGTGGGGGTGCTGTGGGGACAGCAGACACAGTCAGGCACCCTCTGGGCACCTCTCCAAACTGGCCTCTCTCCTATAGGTGGCCACCTCCCTCAGGCGTCGCCCATCTCGGTCTACCTATTCCCAGGTGAACGGAGTGGGGCCCCGCCCCCTTCACCACCTGTCGGGGGCCCTGCTGGCAGCTTAGGGTCAGAGGAGAAGGAAGATGAAAGGGAAGAAGAGGGCGATGGAGACACCCTGGACAGTGATGAGTTCTGCATCCTTGACGCTCCGGGCCTGGGCATCCCGGTGCGTGGTGGGATGGGTGGACTGGTTTGCTGTCCAGGCAGGTGTGTTTGGGGTGGGGACAGGACACTCGGGTGGTTGCCTGGCCATCTGGAGCTCCTGTGGTGAGAGAAGCAGGCAGGAGGTGGTCGCCATCACCTGGGGACACGGTGCTAGGTCTGTCCTGCCCTAGGGAGGCAGCCCTGATGCTGGGCTTTGATGGAGTGGGTAGATTTCCAGAGGAAGAGGAGGCCTGGTGTTCTGGGCAGAGGGACTGGGACATTCAAGGAATGGAGGAAGAGGAGAGGGGAGTTAGCGAGAGGGGTGGAGAACCATGTGGCTGCAAGGGCTGGTGGGAATATCTGAACTCACCGAGGTCTTAGGAGGCAGGGCTGGCAGGAGCCCGGGACTCTCAGGCTCTTCTTGAACAGACCACTCAGGCATAGGCTTGGGGATAGCAACCCAGGAGTGTCATCTTTCATCAAAAATGGGGAGGAGGCCAGGCACGGTGGGTCACGCCTGTAATCCCAGCAATTTGGGAGGTCAAGGTGAGAGAATTGCTTGAGTCCGGGAATGAGAGATTAGCCTGGGCAACATAGTGAGACCCCCTCTCTACAAAACAAAATAAAATTAGCCAGATGTGGTGGCACATGTCTGCAGTCCCAGCTACTCAGGAGGCTGAGATGGGAGGATCGCTTGAGCCTAGGAGGCAGAGGTTGCAGTGAACCGTGATTGTGCCACTGCACTCCAGCCTGGGTGACCAAGCATGACCCGACCCTGTCTTTTTTAAAAAAAAAAAAAAGGGAAAAAGAAGTGAGACCAGGGGAGAAACAGGAGCTGGAGCTGGGGTAGCTGGGCTGGATCGAACATCAGCATCACACATCTCCACCTGGCCTCCCTGCAGCCACGAGACGGGGAGCCTGTGGTGACACAGCTGCATCCCGGCCCCATCGTTGTGCGGGACGGTTACTTCTCACGGCCAATCGGCAGCTCGGACTTGCTGCGGGCACCTGCCCATTTCCCAGTGCCCAGCACTCGGGTGGTGCTACGTGAGGTCTCCCTCGTCTGGCACCTATATGGGGGCCGAGACTTTGGCCCCCACCCCAGCCACAGGTGAGGAGGAGCGAGTGCAGGTGGCAGCTGGTGAAGGTTGGGGCTCAGGCTGGTCCAGCTCTAACTTTCAGCAGCTGGAGACCTTGAGCCCCATCCACCCCAGGTGGGCCTCGGTTTCCTCGTCCTTCCTTATCCTGCCTGCCTGCCAGGACTGGGGCTAGCGGGGGTCTCTTGTCCCAGGCTAAAAGGCCCGCTGAGGACAGGGAGGGAATCGGGTTCCTCTGAGTCATCTTGGCCCCTGTCCCTCTTCCCAGGGCAAGAGCTGGCCTCTCGGGCCCCAGGGGCTCCCCTTCCCGCTGCTCTGGCCCCAACCGGCCCCAGAACTCATGGCGCACGCAGGGGGGCAGCGGGCGGCAGCACCATGTCCTCATGGAGATCCAGCTCAGCAAGGTGAGTGGGGTGGCGAGTGCCCACTGCACGTGTGTGTCATGGAACAGTGGGCCTTGTTCTCGATGTCACGTGTAGCAATGACTAACACAGAGGAAAACCCCTGCCTTTGTAGTAGAGGAAGCCAGGCAGGGACCAAGCTGTATTGAGTGTGTCCGATGGTGAAGAGCGCTCAGGAGAGTCTGCAGGGGTGGAGGAGACAGGTGTGCTGGGGAGGGTCTGGAAAGCCCTCTTCCAAAGGCACCATTTGAACAAAGACCTGAACAAGTGGGGATGTGAGCCAGGAAGAGTTTTCAGGCAGAGAGGACAGCGTGAAAGCCGCAAACTGGGGCCAGGCACGGTGGCTTATGCCTGTAATCCCAGCACTTTGGAAGGCTGAAGCGGGCAGATCACCTGAGCTCAGGAGTTTGAGACCAGCCTGTCCAGGCAGGTGTGTTTGGGGTGGGGACGGGACACTCAGGGGTGGTTGCCTGGCCATCTGGAGCTCCTGTGGTGAGAGAAGCAGGCAGGAGGTGGTCGCCTGGCAACATGGCGAAACCCCATTTCTTAAAAAAAAAAAAAAAAAAAATTAACCAGTTGCAGTAGTGTGCACCTATAGTCCCAGCTACTCAGGAGGCTGAGGCAGGAGAGTGGTTTGAGCCCAAGAGGCAGAGATTGCAGTGAGCTGAGATCGCCCTACTGCATTCCAGCCTGGGCAACAGAGTAAGACTCTGTTTTAAAAAAAAAAAAAAAGCTGCAAGCTGGAAGCATCCTGGCCTTTCCAGGAGCAGCAGAGCCTGTGCATAACCAGCGACCCGGAATATTTCTTTTGGGTCTTACAAGAGACGAACCCCCTCAGGGCTTTTGAGGAGAGGCCTCTGGGACGGGGCTCTGCAGCAATCAGGGAGGGCTGTTGAGCGTGGGCAGGTTCAGGAGAGCCTAGATGGGGGCTGGCCACAGGTTTGGCTGCAGATCGGGTGTGGGAGATGAGTGTCAGAGCAGGGGACCTCTGAGACCTGATGGCGAGCCGGTGGGTGTGCAGGAAGAGGGGGACGGAAGGGTCTCCACGGAGAGGGGCCACGAGAGCAAAGTCCTGAAGGCAAAACAGGCCTGGACTCCTCGAGGGGCAGAGACCAGTGAAGCTGGCATGGGAAGCAAGGGCAGGGGTAGGTCTGGAGGGAGAGGCAGGTCTCTGCTGGGCATAGAATAGAGAGAAGGGGTTGGGGCTGGGCGTGGTGGCCCACGCCTGTAGTCCCAGCACTTTGGGAGGACGAGGCAGACAGATGACCTCAGGTCAGGAGTTCGAGACCAGCCTGGCCAACATTATGAAACCATGTCTCTACTAAAAATACAAAAATTAGCTGGGTGTGATGGCACATGCCTATAATCCCAGCTACTGGGGAAGCTGAGGCAGGAGAATCGCTTGAACCCGGGAGGCAGAGGTTGCAGTGAGCCAAAATTGTGCCACTGCACTCCAACCTGGGTGACAGACTGTCTCAAAAAAAAAAAAAAGAATAGAGAAGGGGTCTGGGACCAGCCCTTCCCTCCCTCTTGGGGCCCTGTTCACCTGGCCAGGCCTCTGTCCACCCCACAGGTAAGCTTCCAGCACGAGGTGTACCCAGCGGAGCCAGTCACAGGCCCTGTAGCCCCTGGCCAGGAGCTGGAGGAGCGGCCGCTGTCCCGTCAGGTGTTCATCGTGCAGGAGCTGGAGGTCCGAGACCGGCTTGCCTCCTCCCAGATCAACAAGTTCCTGTACCTACACACGAGTGAGCGGATGCCACGACGCGCCCACTCTAACATGGTACGAGCGGCCTGCACCATCCACCCTGGGGCAGGGCATGGGACCGTCAGGGACACATCTTCACACGCGCATGGATTCACACACATACACGCATTCCCACACGAACACCCAGGTTGTTTGTGAGCCTGGGAGGTGTTAGCGAAGGGAACAGCATGTTCAGAGGCTGGGTGACTGGGTGAGCTGCTGCCCCAGAGGCCCAGCAGGCTTCCAGAACTCACCCTCTGCTCCTAGCTCACCATCAAAGCGCTGCATGTGGCCCCCACCACCAACCTGGGTGGGCCTGAGTGCTGTCTCCGCGTCTCGCTGATGCCCCTGCGGCTCAATGTGGACCAGGTGAGTGGCCCAAGTGAGGGCAGAACCCAGGGTGACCCCACTGTCTCCAGGCCTCTGAGTCTGATCCGCGCCTGGACCTTCCCCTGCAGGACGCCCTCTTCTTCCTCAAGGACTTCTTCACTAGCCTGGTGGCCGGCGTCAACCCTGTGGTCCCAGGGGAGACCTCCGCTGAGGGTGAGAGGCTGGGCCGGGAGGGGAGCATCTGGGCCTTGTGCCTTCCAGAACAGCCCAGGTTTCCAGTCTGTGACCTCCCTTCCCCTAGCTCGCCCCGAGACTCGAGCCCAGTCCAGCAGTCCCCTGGAAGGGCAGGCTGAGGGCTTAGAGACAACTGGCTCACAGGAAGCCCCAGGCGGCAGACACAGCCCCTCCCCTGCTGACCAGCAGCCCATCTACTTCAGGTAGGCTGCTGGACTGTGGGTGGGGACTCCTGGGCCAGATTGCTGGGGACCAGGCCAGTGAGCAAAGAACCCCCTCTTCCTGCTTCCCTACCCAGAGAGTTCCGCTTCACCTCCGAGGTCCCCATCTGGCTGGATTACCATGGCAAGCACGTCACGATGGACCAGGTGGTAAGTGGGGCGGTCAGATGGGGTGGCCATGTGGGGTCAGCTGTGGCTGAGTCCCTCTGGGGGCCAGGTCTTGCATCCAGACACCATCAGGGCCAGGGTGCTCTCCAGTGGCTCCCATGGGCTGGCTGGCTCCCTGAGTCCCATCGGGTAAACCTGGATCCCCTCCCTCTCCCAGGGCACTTTCGCTGGCCTCCTCATTGGCCTGGCCCAACTCAACTGCTCCGAGCTGAAGCTAAAGCGGCTCTGTTGCAGGCACGGGTGAGTCCCCAGCACCCCAGCCTCTCTCTAGGGTCCCTGATCTTCCCTCTGTTCTGGTCCTGAATGGTTGTGTGGCCTTGACCAAGTCATCACCCTTCTCAGGGCCTCAGTTTCTCCTCTGTAAAAAGGATGCAGTTGGCTGGGCATGGTGGCTCATGCATTCAGGCATTTGAGACCAGCCTGACCAACATGGTGAAACCCCATCTCTACTAAAAATATAAAAATTAGCCAGGCGTGGTGGCGGGCACTTGTAATCCCAGCTACTCAGGAGGCTGAGGCAGGAGAATGACTTGAACCCAGGAGGCAGAGCTTGCAGTGAGCCAAGATCGCACCACTGCACTCCAGCCTGGGCAGCATCCCTCTGCACATGACTGAGTGGGACCACAGGAAGGGTAGGAGTGCCCACAGGACTTGCCACAGGGGTACTGAGTCCCCCTGGCCCCACAATCCCTCCGTGTGTGGCTCTGCCTCACCTTCTGCCTCCTCACCTCCCTGCCCTGCCAGGCTCCTGGGTGTGGACAAGGTGCTGGGCTATGCCCTCAACGAGTGGCTGCAGGACATCCGCAAGAACCAGCTGCCCGGCCTGCTGGGAGGCGTGGGCCCCATGCACTCGGTTGTCCAGCTCTGTGAGTGCCTGGGTTTGGAAGCCCTTGAAACTGCTTTTACCCCTGGGCAACCTAGAAGCTGCCACTGGGAATAAGAGGAGGAGGTGGGGGCAGGGCAGCCTCGGGTATCTCTGAGCGCTCCTTCCCCCTAGTCCAAGGGTTCCGGGACCTGCTGTGGCTGCCCATTGAGCAGTACAGGAAGGATGGCCGCCTCATGCGGGGGCTACAGCGAGGGGCTGCCTCCTTTGGCTCATCCACGGCCTCTGCCGCCCTGGAACTCAGCAACCGGTTGGTACAGGCTATCCAGGTGAGTGGGTGCCCTGCATCTGGGCTGTGCAGGACAGAGCAGCTGGAGCCCTCTGCACCACAGCTCCCTGGTTCTGTCCTCAAAGGTCTTCTGAGAGTGGGCAGTCTGGGTATGACAGCCCTACTTTATAGAGGAACAACCATGGAGATGCTAAGTGACTTGCCTGGGGCCTCCAAGGCAGGTCTCCCAAGGCCCACAGGGGTTCCTGTGCAAGAATGGGAGTACCCCCCAGGCCTTCAGAGCCCACTGTGTCTCCTGCTCATGGCATGTCTTGTAAAGGGGGGTGGAGGACGGCTGTGTTTGCAGACTAAGAATCTGAGGCCCAGGGGCTGCCCTGGTTCCTTCAGGCCATGCACTTCACTAGGCCAGAGGGACCCCAGGGAAGCCTGGGAGCCAGTCTCGTGGGCAGTTGTCAGATGAATTCTGTAGGGGACCGATGGTCCTAGTGGGCTAAGGGGTGAGTGCAGGTGCATGGTACGTTCTGGAACCTGCAAGCTCAGACCCCAGCAGGACAGAGGGCAGGGCTCCAGGGGAGGCGGGAGGTAGGCATGGTCACCAGGGAGCCCCGGGAGTGTTCCGTCAGGTGGGAAAGAGTGATGCCAGGCGAGATGCTGGGCAGAGGATCTGGCAGACAGAAGGAAGGATGGGCTCCCTGACCGTCTTGCAGGGGCATCTGGGGGGCGAGACAAGGAGCAGTCAGTCTTAGGTGTGCAGCTGTGGCAGCCGTGCGGAACCTGCTGAATGTGGCAGTCAGCAGGAAGAGAGGTTTGGGTTAAGAAGATTTTAGGGGAGTCCCATGTTCCTAGATTCCCTGAGCAGAGTGGCGGATGCCTAGGAAGGGGAGCAGGAGTGGGAGGAAGTGGGAAGTAAGGCTGAGCAGGACCCCCTGGGCCAGCACAGTGACAGGCGGGGAGGCTGAGGGCTGGTGGGGTCTCAGACTGTCCTGGGGGCCTGGGGCAACATGTGTGCCCCAGCCAGCTGTCCTCATCTAGTGCTCCCATGTCCCCCAGGCCACAGCCGAGACTGTGTATGACATCCTGTCCCCAGCAGCCCCTGTCTCCCGCTCGCTGCAGGACAAGCGCTCTGCGAGGAGGCTGCGCAGGGGCCAGCAGCCTGCCGACCTGCGGGAGGGTGTGGCCAAGGCCTACGACACAGTGCGAGAGGTGACCAGACCCCCACCCTGCCCCGGTCCCCCATGCCCATCTCCTCACGCAGACCCCGCCCTGACCTCTGTCCTCCACAGGGCATCTTGGATACAGCTCAGACCATCTGTGACGTGGCATCACGGGGCCATGAGCAAAAGGGGCTGACGGGCGCCGTGGGCGGCGTGATCCGCCAGCTGCCCCCGACCGTGGTGAAGCCGCTCATCCTGGCCACAGAGGCCACGTCCAGCCTGCTTGGGGGCATGCGTAACCAGATCGTTCCTGACGCCCACAAGGACCACGCCCTCAAGTGGCGCTCAGACAGTGCCCAAGACTGAGCTTGGGGCGCCCGGCACCCAGAAGGTGCTGCCCACCGTGCTCCTGAGGCTCCCAAGAGCTGCAGCACACGGGCCCGGCCCGGCCCGGCCCTTCAAGGCATGGCCACTGTGAAGGACGCCTTCCCGGCCTGCCCGTTGCCAATCTGCTGTGAGACGGGGGCCTCCCTGCCTTGGGGCCTTAGCCCTGGCTCTGCACTTTTCCTCCAGGGAGAAAGGACACTGCCTCTTCCCCTACCTGGGCCCACACCGCTGCCTTCTCCCAGGACGGAGGCTTTTGTACCCTTGGACCCCATCCCACTCAGCCAAGTGTCTTTCTGTGTCTGGGGGGAGGAGGGGATGACATCCGTGTGGTTCGATGTATCATTTTTAAGCTCCGTGAGCGCGTGGGTCAGTGTCTGCATGAAGTGGAATAAACTGCCCACCACCAGCCCCCCTCTCAGATCCTCTGTCCCTTGGAACCCTGGCCTCAGCCTTGACCTTGGCTCCGCCCCAGATCCCACCTCTGCACCCAGCACCTCCCATGTCACCAGCAGGGGTCGCCACGCCTCCCGGCCTTGCCCAGCAGGTCAGGGCACGGGGGGGACCCAGAGGCACCCAGCCCTGCACCCCTTCCGTTGGCTGTGAGCTCTGCATTGCCCTTCCCAGGGGGCTGCCACCCCAGCCCCACTCCTGATATGGCAGGAGCTACATGGGGCTGCCAGGGAGGGAGGGATGGTCTTTGGAGCCCACCTGCCCAGACCACATTGGTTGTGTCCCTGCAAGACCCCAGGGTACAGCCTGACCCCAGGGCCCCTGGCTGTGGGGACGCCAGGCAGGCTCAAGCCCTGACTATGGCACCTGAGGCGACACCCTGGGTCCCTGAGCCTCAGTCTTTCCTGGTGTTCCCTGCCCAGCTGACCCTGCCTGGTTGTCACTTGAGGCCACTCAGGGAAGGCTGAGCCTGAGGCGTTCTAGAGGCTGCTCTCACCATCTCTAGTGGGGGCTTTGGGGCGGCTCAGGCCCGTGGACCCTTGGCTTCCACTCTGCTCTGGGGTCGGAGCTCCAGCACTTGGAGCGGGGAGGGGTCCTGGAGCAGCACTGCAGTCGGAATCCCAGCCCTCACTGCACAAAGCTTTACATGGGACCAGGGAGCGCCCGTTGCCCCTCTCACATCTTGTTTCTTGTGAGCACAATGGGAGCACTGTGCTTCTCCCTGCCCTGCTTCCCAGTGGCACTGCACAGAGGTGGGCGGGTCCATGGGGAAACTGAGGCTCAGGCTGGGAATCAGGGGACCCTCACCTTGCCAGGTTCCGTGGGCCTCTGGGGTTAGCAAAGGTTCCCCAGCCCCACTCTGTGGCCCCTCCTGAGTGGGGGAGATCTGGGTACTGGGAACAGAACAGAAGCTTTATCCCAAGGGACCCTCGGGTCCTGGCTGCCCACAGACCCCTGGGGCAGCAGGCTGGTAAGAGATCAGGAGGGCAAGGCCCTGGAGGAGACAGGGCTGTGGATGACTGGGTGATGCCACCCGGGGAGGCAGATGGGGCCCAGCCTGATGCTTCCTGAACCCGCCCCACCCTGCCCGGGCACAGTCCAGGGCTTCCTGCCCTTCGAACCGCACTTGTGATCGGTATTGACGGTGGTGGGATAATCATTAACCACCACCAGGGGCTGGGTCAACGGCTCAAAAGGCCCTGGGCCCAGGGCGTCCCCACTTCCTCCTTGTGCCCCGAGGGCCAGCCCGGCACCCAGGTAAGAGGCTTCCTGAGTGGTAGGACCCCTGCCACACTCCCTGTCCTAGGAGGCTCCTGAGCCCAGGCACCTCTCTGAAGGGTGGCCAATCCTGAGGAAGAAAGGGGCCTGGACAGCCATGGGGTGGCCGGCACAAGCTCCTTCCTCTCTGTGCCTCAGTTTCCACTGTGGGATGAGGGGGCCTTAGCATCAGCGCTCAGAGCTGTGGAGCCAGGCTCCCTGATCGGGCGCTGCCACTGCCAGGCCAGGGCACTTGGACACCACACCGCAGGAGGCTGGTCTCGCCCAGGCCTCTGTGGGAAGGGCCGCCAGGCTGAGTGGAGGGCCAGCCACCAACTACACTGTCTTCCTTCGCAGGCCTGTCTCCCCAGGCAGCAGGATTCCAGCCCAGGGATCCCCCATCCCACCCTGACTGCATCCCGAGAGGGAGGACGCCACTTCGGGAAGGCTGTTGGGGCAGCACAGGCCCTGGGGCCCTGCTCTGTGACCTTGGGCGGCCCCCTCTGTCTCTCTAGGCCTGTATCCACCACTGGCAAAGGGGGCAGGGCCCAAGTCTACTCTAAAAGCTCCCCTTTCTCTCCAGAAGCTTTGGAGTCTCCCAAAATGCCTGCTGGGTCTCTGCAGGACTGGCACCTGTCACCGGAACCTGTCTGGGAGGGATGAGAACGCGCTTTGCAAGAGGAAGCTCTGCCTCCCAGAGCCCTGGGCTCACTCAGGGACCCTGGCCAGCAGCTGCTTCCTCTCCCACAGCAGAGAAAGACCCAAGGGTCCCAGGGCGGATGCTTCCCACCAGTCCAAGTCAGCGTGCAGGGTGGCCTCATAAGTCCTGATTGACATATGGACAATGGTTCAGAGAGGTCATGCTACTTGCTCAAGGTCACCCAGCTCCCAGGTCCCTGCTGTCTTCCAGGCCACTGAGGTCCTAAGCGTCCCTCCAGGTGGGCCACTGCTCAAGCCTGTTCCTCACGTTCTGCAGCAGGTTTGTGTAACTATATCTTTTCCAGTTCCCTGTCGTCCCCCTTCCTACACCTCATCATCCACTGTCCCTGTTTGTTTTCTCTGTTCCTTTCCAGTTCTCTACCTACTCCTCTTATTTTTATTTCAGACAGGGTCTTTCTTTGTCACTGAGGCTGGAGTGCAGTGGCACAATCACAGCTCACTGGAGTCTCGACCTCCCAGGCTCAAGTGATCCCCCGGCCTCGGCCTCTTGAGTCGTTGGGACCACAGGCATGCATCACCACACTGGGCTAGTTTTTTATTTTTTGTAGAGATGGTGTCTCACTGTGTTGCCCAGGCTGGTCTTGCACTCCTGGGCTCAAGAGATCCTCCCACCTTGGTCTCCCAAAGTGCTGGGATTCCAGGTGTGCACCACCATCTGCGGCCTTACTCTTTTCTTCCTCTCTCAGCCCCTCTGCCTGACTGTCCCTCTTTCTGTGTCCCCCACTACAGCCCCCCACACTTCTTCTCAGTCTCATCTTCAGCTTCCCATACGGGGCCATCCTCATGAAATCGGGCACTGGGAGGTCCCTGGGGATTGACAAGCGCCAGCTGTCCCTTGTGGTCCCTCTGCCCCATGGCTGCAGCAGGGAGGGTGGGCAAAGGGCAGAGGCAACAGTGGCCAGACCTGAAACTGAGACCCAGCTCTGGTTGGGAAAGAAACAAGGAAACAAAATAACTTGGGGACAGAGGGCGTGGGGTCATCAGAGCGGGCAAAGGCTGCCCAGGAGTTGTAAATCGGAGCCGCTCCCGGCTTTATGAGGCCGATTTGGGGTTGAGCCTGGACTTCGCCCAGGAAGGAGTGCTGGCAGCACACGGGGTGCCAGGTGTGGCCCCGGATGATAAGAAGCCTCGGTGAAAAGACCATGGACCTGGAGCCACGAAGACTGGGGCGCCCAGGTGAGCGGGCGTGGGACACTCTCCAGAGCCCTGCCCAAGGCGGATGCCAGGCCGAGCCCCGGCCTCCAATTGGCTCCCGCCCCCTGTAACAGCAACTCCATGTGGAAGTGCCCACTGATTCCAGTGGGGCTGCTGTTATCTGGGGCGAGGGCCGGTACCCACGAAGAAGGAGAGGCAGGTGCTGCCCAGCAGACCAGCCAGGACTACCGTGGCGATGCTCCCAGGCCAGATGGTGGCGGGTGGTGGAGGGCTGTCGGTGGGCTGCTGAGACCGAGTGCACAGGGCTCTGACCTATGAATTGACAGCCAGTGCTCTCGTCTCCCCTCTGGCTGCCAATTCCATAGGTCACAGGTATGTTCGCCTCAATGCCAGCCACCAGGACCTGCAGGAGTAGGGGTGGGCCGGGGGTGTCCAGCAGTCAGCGGAGACCCTGCAACCCCAGTGCAGCACTCATGGTCCCACCTCCCTCTGTCTCATTCCCCGAGATGAGCCTGAACAGCTTCAGTCCCACCCCTGCCCTGCCTGCCCTGCGGCACCTCTATGCTTTGCCCATGCGATTCCCTTGGGCTGCAACACTCTTCCTAGGTGATTTGCCAGGCTCACTAACCCTTTCAAGCTCCGTCCAAGCATTTGCTGCCTCCAGAAGGCCTTCTTGAAGTTTCTAAGTCCCCACCTGGGCACCCCACGCTGTGCTGGCCCAGAGCACTGCCGTCTCGGAGCCCTGGCCCTGGTTTCTGTTTGTGTCTCGCTCCTCTCCCCATCTGTGAGCTCAGTTCCCAGCCCAGGTGTGTGCTCAGTAAGTGTTTGCTGAACCGATTCTGAGCCTCTGTCTTGCACCCTGAGGAAGCACCCACCGACACGCAGTGTGGCCAAGGGGGGCTGAGTGCTCTGGGCCCAGTGTTTGTGCTGGAGCCCCCCACCCAGGACAGGGCCCTGAGTCAGCCTCCCCATCTGCTTCCTGCTCTCCCCTCCTTTGCTAGTCTCATCTCCCTGGAGCACAGCCCTGTGGTTGGTGGAGCAGCTTCTCCAGCCCCTGGGATTCCTAAGAGGGCCCAGGACCCCAGCTGCTGGTAGAGGAAGAGCAAGGACAAGACAGCTGACCCCACCCCTGTCCCGCCTCCCACAGCAGCCTCATTTCCACCTATTTCTTTGTGGTTTTTGTTTGTTCGTTTGTTTTGAGATAGAGTCTTGCTCTGTTGCCCAGGCTGGAATGCAATGACGTGATCTCGGCTCACTGCAACCTCTGCCTCCCGGGTTCAAGTGATTCTCCTGCCTCAGCCTCCCAAATAGCTGGGATTACAGGAGCGCACCACCACACTCAGCTAATTTTTGTATTTTTAGTAGAGACGGTTTCACCATGTTAGCCTGACTGGTCTCAAACTCCTGACCTCAGATGATCTGCCCATCTCGGCCTCCCAGAGTGCTGGGATTACAGGCATAAGCCACCGTGCCCAGCCCCACCTGTTTCTTATACAACGGGGTTCTGAGGAAATTTTCCTTTTTTTTTTTTTTTTTTTTCTGAGACAGGGTCTTGCTTGCTCTGTCACCCAGGCTGGAGTGCAGTGGTACAATCACAGCTCACTGCAGCCTCCACCTCCCAGGGCTCACACAGTCCTCCCAACTCAGCCTCCCAAATAGCTGAGACTACAGGCATGTGCCACCATGCCTGGTAAATTTTTGTATTTTTCATAGAGATTCACCATGTTACCTAGGCTGGTCTCAAATTCCTGGTGTCAAGCAGTCCTCCTGCCTCAGCCCCTGAAACTGCTGGGATTACAGGCATGAGCCACTGTACCCTGCTGGAATTTTTCATTTGAATAAAAAGGTTTCTGGTACTAAAACATAAAATTTGTAAAATGGGAAATAGAGACCTAGGAATAAATGTTAAATTGCTTAATAATAGGCGTTGGCTATTGAGCCCTTTCTTTCTGCTGGGCACGCACATCCAGGACCTGGTCCTCCTGGCATCCATCATGAACCTGTTTGGGAGGGGAGGACACAGGCTCAGAGAGGGTGCACATTTGCTGAAGTCACAGAGCAAGTTGGACCTTCTCCTTCTGGGGACTGTAGGCAGCCGGCAAACATCTGGCCCCTAAGACATCTGGCCCCTAAGACAATGTCTCTCTCCCCTTCCCGCAGGCAGCTCTGCTCACGCTGTCCTGGCTGCTCTGAATCCCTGGGCCCTCATCAGCCCCTGCCACGGTCCAGCTCAGCAACCCCTCCCTGTAGACCGTCCCATGACTGTGCAGGCGCTGCTCCCCTCTCTGCCCACACCCGACTTTGTGGGCCTCTCCCGCCACCCTTATCTCATTCCCTGCAGAGTTAAGGAACCCTGTGTGCTTATCTAATCCTGTGCTGGTCTCAGACTCCTTGAGGGCAAGGTCCACGACTTACTCATCCTCCCTGGCTGCTTCCCCCACTCACCAGCATAGTAGGTGTTCAGGATACATGGGCTGGATGGTGGGGCCCTGGACTCTAACCCCCTTGGGGCTGTCAGGCCTCAGACCCAGAGCACTGGCTTAGGGTGAAAGGGGTGCAGACAGCAGCCACCCTGCCCTGGGGGTCCTCCTGCATCTGCCTCTGCAGAGCACTGTGATCCCACAAAGGCCTGCCAGGGCTATTGGAGACCTGTTCCAACACATTAGCAAGGCAGATCCAGCACCCTCCCCCTGGCTCCTTGACCCCACTGACCTGTGTTCTTCACCCAGCAGGCCCTGGGCCCATGCACATTTCCCTGGCATGGGCTTCACCTCCAACCCCTCTCAGAACTCCTCAAGACCTGCCCAAGGGTCACTCCCTCCTGGACCCCTGCCTGGCCCCCCGCCCCACCCCCCATTACCCCACTCACTGGTTCTTTGGATGCTCTGTGGCTGTGATGTTAGCGCCCCCATCACACCCCATCACCCACACCGGGCTATTGCCCCCACCAGCCTGAGAGTCCCCAGGAGTGGCGGCCACTGACTTTTTTCCTATAGCCTCAGAGACTCAAAGGAGGCACTTAATAAAATGCACACGGAAGGACTGGCCTTGTGCATAAGCAAAGCTGCTTAGGGAGGGAGCCCGGACACAGTGGGGCGGTGAGCACAGAGCTGGCGGTGGGAGGCCTCAGTGGTATTGTCTTTGTCCCATCGTCCACACCACACGTGTATGAACCGCGACGATGACAGAGGCCCTGAGAGGTTGTGCAGATTGTACACCAACTTCAGAGAGGGCCCAGGTGGGGAGGAGGAAAGCCTCCCTGGGAGAGGTGGGTGTGAGGTCGGCGTTTGTTGAGGTGAACCCCAGAAACAGGTCGTGAGCACTGGAGGAGGAAGATGCCGGGGCAAAGATGCAGGAAGGGGACCGAGGCGAGGCGCGGGGCAGGCGAGGACAGCTTCGTCTTCTGCAAGACTTACTCCCGGTGGCTACCACCAGGGAGCGCCCCGGGCACCCCCTCCCAAGCGGGGCGGGACCAACCCTTCCCACTGCGCTGCCCCTAAGGCCTGGGGGAGCAGCCCCTGGGTCCGCCTTCCCCGGGCCGTCTAGAACTGCGTCTGTCCTGGCCGGGACACTGTCCTGGGCCGAGGGCACAGCCTGGGTGCCAGCGTTCTACACACGGTTGCAGATCCCAGGCGCGCACTGCCTTCCCCAAGGTGGCCCTGGTGGGACTCTTCCCGCTGTGCTGTGTATAAAACATCACTGTATAATGTATATTCATAGAATTTACAATGAGTCCCCATGTAACCTTGCAGAGCCCCCAAATGTGCCCTTCCAGGTCCCCCCGCACATGGTCAGCACAGTTCTGAGTGTTATGGTAATCACTTCCTCTCCTTTCTCTGGCATTTACTACCCTGTACACTGCCCCAAACAGTCTGGGAGCATTTTGTCTGGATTTGTTATTAATGTAAATAGAATCACCGTGCCGTGTCTGAGTCTCATGCAGTTGCTGGAGCCGAAGCTTCTTCACTCTTGTTCACTGCTGTATAGTGAAGAGAACACTTGGGGTTATTATGAGCGCTGTTATTACGAGCACTGCTGGGGTTATAATGAGTATTGCAACGCACAGATTAAACTGCAGAGTGCTTCTCCAGTAGGGACTGCCAGGTCATGGAGTGGCGGACCTAACACTGGACCAGGGCACATGGTGCCTAATAAAGGATAGCTGGGTACAGGCCTTTCTTGATTTTTTTTTTTTTCTTTTTTCTTCTTCTTTTTTTTTTTTTTTGAGACGGAGTCTCACTCTGTTGCCCAGGCTGGAGTGCAGTGGCTCGATCTCGGCTCACTGCAAGCTCCGCCTCCTAGGTTCAAATGATTCTCCTGCCTCAGCCTCCCGAGTAGCTGGGATTACAGGCACCCACCACCATGCCCAGCTAATTTTTGTATTAGTAGAGACGGGGTTTCATCATGTTGGCCAGGCTGGTCTTGAGCTCCTGATCCCAGGGGATCTGCCCGCCTCGGCCTCCCAAAGTGCTGAGATTACAGGTGTGAGCCACCGTGCCCGGCCGCCTTTCTGTTTTTCTTTTTGACAATGATGACAGCTTCAGAAAAGTTGCAAGAAAAGTACAAACAACATCCACATACCGTTTATTTTGATTCATTGACAGTAAACACTTTGCAATTGTGTGTGTGTGTATATATATATACACACACACATATATATATATATATTTTTTTTTGAGACTGAGTTTCACACTTATTGTCCAGGCTAGAGTGCAATAGCACGTTCTTGGCTCACTGCAACCTCTGCCTCCCAGGTTCAAGCGATTCTTCTGCCTCAGCCTCCCGAGTAGCTGGGATTACAGACATGCGCCACCACGCCTGGCTAATTTTTGTATTTTTAGTAGAGACGGGGTTTCTCCATGTTTCTCGAACTCCTGACCTCAGGTGATCCACCCGCCTCGACCCCCAAAGTGCTGTGATTACAGGCATGAGCCACCATGCCCGGCCTGCAATAATATTTGCTCCCTTTTCTCTCTCTCTTGCACCCACATACACACATACACACACAAACATATTTTCTGAACCATTGGAGAGTAAGTTACATAAGTCCTAGCCCTTTACCCTTAAATATTTCAACATGTGTCTCCTAAGAAAAATGACATTTATTACGCAACCACAATACAGTTACCAAATTCAGGCCTGGTGACAGTGATGCAATGTTATTATCTAACATACAGTCCACTTTCAAATGTCCCTGATTGTCCCAATCTGCCAGGACCACGCTTCACATCTGGTGTCAGCTCTCCTCAGTCTTCTTTAATCCAGAACCATCCTCAGCCTTTCTTTGTTTTTCAAGACCTTGATATTTTTGAAGAGTCTAGATCAGTTGTTTTGTAAAATGTTCCTCATCTTTTTCTCCCCGTTTCCTCCCAATTAAACAAGTCAAGTACATCCATTATATATATTTGGACAACACAGAAAAGTAAATAAAAATTGCCCCAGTTCCTACAATGCAGGAATAGCCCCGTAGATACTTTCTGTAATCATGGAGTAAGCTGACTCGCTTGTTCCACGCACTCTGTGCACACGAACTCATGTCATCCTAGGAGGCAGGTGCTTTTGTTATCTCTTGAGTGCCTTGCGAAAGATCATACAGTCCATAGGATTTGATCCTGAACAGTCTGCTCCAAAGCCCATGCACTTGGCCTTTATGCTACATACACTACTTCTCAATAATGGCCAGCCACGTGCCTGAGTGTGTGTGTGTGCACGCGCGCGCGTGCGTGTGTATGTGCGTGAGTGTGTGTGTGCGCGCGCGCGTGTGTGAGTGTGTGTGTGCGCGCGTGTGTGTATGTGCGTGTGTGAGTGTGTGCGCGCGCGTGTGTATGTGCGTGTGTGAGTGTGTGTGTGTGTGCGCATGAGTGCGCATCAGGATGCCTCAGCTTCTGCCCTTCTGAGTTTCGCTCTTATGGTCCAGGCTGGAGTGCAATAGCGCGATCTCGGCTCACTGCAACCTCTGCCTCCCAGGTTCAAGCGATTCTCCTGCCTCAGCCTCCCAAGTAGCATGTCAGGCAGGGTAATTCTCTGCTGTGGGAGTGCCCTGTGTGTTGTAGGATGGTCAGCAGCAGCCTTGTCCTCTGCCTAGTACATGCCAGCAACAATCCCCAAAATAATGATACCAAGAATGTCCCCTGGGGAGCAAAATCACACCCAGTTGAGAACCACCGTGTGTGTGTGTGTGTGTGTGTGTGTGTGTGTGTGTGTGTGTAGCCAGGTGATGCTGTATTCCCTTCTGAAATCGTTCCCAGTGATTGATACTCCATGGTCACTTTCGGGTCCTTCCATTTTCTTCTCTGGCCCCTTGTCTAGTGGCTGCCAGGTGTTCCCTGTGAAGGGACTCGTGGATCGACAAAAATAGAAATCTATTGCGATAGCTACCTTCTATTGTTATACAACAAAGTGCCACAAACTTCGTGGTTTAGAACCACCCCCATTTATGAGCTCCTGGTTCTGCAGGTCAGAAGTCAGGACCCAGCGTGACTGAGTTCTGTGCTCAGAGTGTTGGATGCTGAAGGAAGGTGGCAGCCAGGCTGCACTCTCGCCTGGAGGCAGGGGAAGGAATCTGTCCCCAAGCTCATTCTTGTTGGCAGAATCCGGTTCCTTGCATCTGTAGGACTGAGGTCCCCGTTTCCTTGCTGGTGGTCTTCTAGGGCCCCTCTCAGCTCCTAGAGGTCACCCACATTCCTTTTCACATGGTGTCCCCCAGGCTGGAGTGCAGTCGCACAATCACAGCTCACGGCAGCCTCAGGCTCCCTGGCTCAGGTGATCCTCCCACTTTAGCCTCCTGAGTAGCCAGGACTACAGGTGCATGCCACCACACCCAGCTAATATTTTGTATTTTTGGTAGAGATGGGATTTTGCCATGTTGCCCAGGCTAGTCTTGAACTCCTGGGCTCAAGTGACTCACCCCCTCAGTCTCCTAAAGTGCTGGGATCACAGGCGTAAACCACTGCCCAGCCAGATCTGCTTTCAGAGGGCTCACGTGAGCACGGAGGCCCACTGGGATTATCTCCCTGTGTGCAGTGGACTGCACCATCTAACACCGTGTGTCATGAAGTCATCAGATCCGCAATCCCAGCATTACACTGGGTACATACACCAGGGGTGGGGGATCTTGAAGACATCGTGAAATTCTGCTTAATGATGACCAAAGGGCAAGAGAGGTGTTTCTGGGACAGGACATGGAGCCAAGGGGTAGCAGGCCAGGTTGGGTGAGCAGGAGATGGAGGCCTAACCCCACCTCTGAGAGGGTCCCACTATATTCCTGCCCTCAGGGACACCCCAACACCTACCTCTAGGAGCAAGAATGGTGCCTGGGCAGACTCGGGGGGGGGGTTCTGGCCTCCAGTCTCCTTACAAATGGAGCGTCACCATGTTCTGTTCTTAAGGGCAGAGTGAAGAAGCTGCAAGTCAGAGGAATGTGGCGGATGGGCCACAGGGCGGGGAGGGAGACTGAGTGTCGGCAGACAGGTGGGCTGGGGGACCACCATGTACCACCCCAAGCGACCTACAAAGAGACTCTAATTTGGGGGGATGGAGGAAGGAGGTGTTAGCCCAGCAGAGGGGACAGGAGGGTGGCCTTGAGCACGATGTTTGACTCCTCCTGAGGTGTGGGAGTGAGAGGCTAGGCCAGAGGCCAGAGGAGCTGGGCTTGTTGAAGATGGGCTGGGCTCTGTGACCTGGTGGCTGAGGGTGACACACAATTGGAGACAGAATTACCCTCCAGCCCCCAGCCTGTGAGCCCATGGTGAGGTTCAGGGCCGCAGGGGTCCTGCAGGGCGAGGCCAAGGCAAGAGAGAGGCAGCTGGAGCAGAACTTGGGCGAGCTCGTTCTTGCACACACAAGACACACTCCAGAGCCCCCGGAAATGCAGAGGGGCCATGTGCACGGCAGCAGCCTGCACTCACACAAGGGAGGCTAAGACCATCCCTCACTTGTACTCTCAGGATGCTGAGGGTGGGGGACAATGGGGTTACAGTCGCCATTTCATTAGTGTAGGGCAAGGGGGACCCCAGCACCCTACAACAGACCCCTAATGTTATCACCACAGAAGGCGATTGCTCATGTGACAAATACTAACCATTTCCTGTGGAGTCAGGCAAAGGCCTGGGCCCTCCAACAAGTTTAGGGTAAACCCTGCACCCTGCACTCAGTGGCAGCCCCGGCCTCAGCAGCCCCGGCAAGGCAGGGCCAGAGCTGCAGGGACTGAGACACACACACAGAAGACTGGCAGGTGAACTAGAGCTTTTACTGAAAGTGCTCAGAGACCTGTAAGTCTCAGCTCTGCAAAGCACCGTGCGGTTATATGTGTACATCACCCTGATAAATGTGTAAGCCTGTCCCCCAGACTGCAGAGCAGCAAAGGGGCTAGGAAGGGCCAGTGAGCTTCAGGGCAGAGATTAACTTCAGTCTGCAACTGGGGAAGAGGCTCTTGAAATCCTCTTTCTCCACTTTTCCACCTGCTCGTCCTTGCAACTTCAAGTGGCTAGAGTGTAGAAAGGGCACAGTGTTAAGATTCAGAAGGCCCTGGCCAGGCACGGTGGCTCACACCTGTAATCCCAGCACTATAGGAGGCTGAGGCGGGCAGATCATGAGGTCAGGAGATCAAGACCATCCTGGCTAACACAGTGAAACTCCGTTCTACTAAAAATAGAAAAAATTAGCCAGCGAGCATAGTGGTATGCGCCTGCAGTCCCAGCTATTTGGGAGACTGAGGCAGGGGAATTGCTTGAACCCGGGAGGTGGAGGTTGCAGTGAGCCAAGATCACGCCACTGCACTCTAGCCTGGACAACAGAGGGAGACTCTGTCTCAAGAAAAAAAAAAGATTCCAAAGGCCCAGATTCTTTCAGTCTGGGCTACTTCAAGCAGTCACTAGACATTCTGGGCCTCAGGCTCTTTCTCACTGGAATTTGAAAGCAGCTAAGATTCTGACACAGTCGCCTCCAAGTTGGGCCATGTTCCGGCTGCCAGATGCCCTCAGAGCCCTCTGGGGCCCAGCAATCTCCTCAGAGCCATCACCCAAGGGTCACAGCTGCTGCAAGAGAGAGGCCTCATGGTGTGGAGAGGACACTCTTCTTGCCAGTGTGGGAGACACAGCATTCAAAAGAACAGTCCTCCTCAGTTCCTAACCTTGTGTTGGGAAAACTGATTTGTTGCCCAAATCTCATGACTGCGAGAACAAAAATCTGTGCCGATACGCAAACGCTCTCAGTGGAAAGAATGAACCACTCCTCATCCCAGGGAGAAACCTATGTGTTTTGGTTTTCCCAGCCCGATTTTCTGCCATATTTGGAGAAAATTCCTTAAAAAAAAAAATAACAGCTGGGTGCGGTGGCTCATACCTGTAATCCCAGCATTTTTGGGAAGCTGAGGTGGGTGTATCACTTGAGGTCAGGAGTTCGAGACCAGCCTGACCAACATGGTGAAACCCCCCCTCTCTACTAAAAATACAAAAAATTAGCCAGGCATGGTGGCGGGCACCTGTAATCCCAGCTACTCGGGAGGCTGATACAGGAGAATCGCTTGAACCCAGGAGGTAGAGGTTGCAGTGAGCTGAGATCATGCCATTGCACTCCAGCTTGGGTGACACAGAATTAGACTGTCTCAAAAAGAAAAAAACAAATAAAACTCTCAAACATAGTTTATTATATAGGTGAATCCTGGTCCCTGTGATGGGCTTATTGGTAGGATTTCTGGTAGCAAGCATAGGTACCAGGGCCTCCAACGTTTTTGGATTTGCAGCAATGGGGGTCAGCTACTGACAGGATCCAGTCATGCTGGATGAGGATGCCTCTGGTCCTTTTGGAAGCCTCATCCATTTATTTCCGGTAATAGGCCACTGAGGCTTTGGAGATGGACTGATGGATAGCATAAATCTGGGTCACATGACCACCACCCTTCACACAAACATGGGTGTGCACGTTAGCAAATTGCTCCTTGCTGACAGGCAGAACTAGTTCCAGCAGCTTAAATTGCAGTGCTCGGCTCCCATCATCTCCAGGGGCCACCCATTCACCTCGATGAGGCCACTGCCATGTTTGCAGTGGACTGAATGGACTGCAGCTGGCCCTTGGATGGCATGGCCAAGAGCACAGATAAGAGCTCCTCACTACAAGGCACTGCAAGTGGAAAAGGCACCTTTTTTTTTTTTTTTTTTTTTTTTTTTTTGAGATGGAGTCTCCTTCTGTTGTCCAGGCTAGAGTGCAGTGGTGCAATCTTGGCTCACTGCAACCTCCACCTCCTGGGTTCAAGCGATTCTCCTGCCTCAGCCTCCTGAGTAGCTGGGATTACAGGCGCATGCCACCATACCTGGCTAATTTTTGTATTTTTAGTAGAGACAGGGTTTTGTGACATTGGCCAGGGTTGTCTTGATCTCAGGTGATCTGCCTGCATCAGCCTCCCAAAGTGCTGGGATTACAGGCATGAGCTACTGCTCCCAGCCTTTTTTTTTTTTTTTTTAAGTTGTCTCTAGGGACCTTGTAGATATTTTCCTAGACCAGGCCATGACAGGACCAAGCACACCACTTACAGGGGAGGTAAGGCCCCTTTCTGCTGGATGAGGGCAGTTTCTGAGGAGTGCTAGAGGGTACCTCAAGGTCCTGGGTTTGTAGGGAATTGATTTATGAACTGAAGAATAAAACACTGGGAGTCGGGGATGGCACGGTTTCTGAGATAAAAGGAAAATACTTGAACCCTCCACCAATCTGCCCTGGGCTCAGGCAGACAGGCAGAAAGTGAAACAGCAGAGAAACCAAAAGTGAAATGGTTCATTCACATTTTATAAAACGTTCCCGGCCGGGCGCAGTGGCTCAAGCCTGTAATCCCAGCACTTTGGGAGGCCGAGACGGGTGGATCGCGAGGTCAGGAGATCGAGACCAACCTAGCTAACACGGCGAAACCCCGTCTCTATTAAAAAATACAAAAAACTAGCCAGGCGAGTTGGCGGGCGCCTGTAGTCCCAGCTACTTGGGAGGCTGAGGCAGCAGAATGGCGTAAACCCGGGAGGCGGAGCTTGCAGTGAGCTGAGATCCGGCCACTGCACTCCAGCCTGGGCTACAGAGCAAGACTCAAAACAAACAAACAAACAAACAAACAAACAAACAAACAAAAAAAAACTTTCCCACCAAACTGCCCTACTCAGAAAACACGAAAGAAAAAAAAATTAGGACATTTTCAGTCTGGGGCATGACAAGATACGGAAGCTGCCTGGAAGCTGGGTGCCAACTCCACGAATTTGGGGGAACTAATTCCTGGCCACTTGGGCCTCACCAGGGTGACAGAGATCCCTTCTTTCAGTCCTTTAAGCTCTTTGGAGAAAGTCAAGTGGCCATACATAACGACAGGGTCTGGGTTTCATTTATAAATAACCCAGGAACATTTTGTTGTTTTCAGCTTTCTAGGGCTGGGTTTTCCCAGCACACAGGGCTCTGGGGAGATGTGAAAACCATGGCACGTCCATGAGAATGCTGCCAGGGCGCCAGTTTGGAGCAGCCTCATTCAGACAACTGAACAACTACTTCATTCAGGATCCTCAGCCCTGGGCCCTTCCCTAGATCAGCCCAGAAGCTGCATCTCCGGGGTGGATCCCTAACAGTGCTGAGTAGGAGGCAAACCCTTTGGCTTCTAAGGCTGACCCAGGAAGTCTGGACTGGGCCCGCCGGAGGCTCCTCGTCACCAATTGACACACAGCCTCTGGTGACAGTTCTGCCCAGGAGCCTCAGTATCTTCTTTTGAGAATAACACACACACACACCCACATCCACACACACCCACAAAGGTGTCAGTAGCTTGTGCCTTTACTATGATGAAAAGAATGCTACTGAAATCTCAAATCAAATAAAAACACTAAGTCAGGGGCGTAAGATTGCAGGCAGGGCTGGAATTACTTATCTGCTCTCCAATGGTTGGAGAGCAAGAGAGGAGGGCAAAGGAACCATCTATTCCCTCCGAAGGGCTCTTACAAGCGGTGGGCGAACAAACCTCCCATCATGTCCTCTTCTAGATTCCGGTGTCCTCTCTAGATTCCACCTGACTCAACTCCCCTGATATCCCCCATTCTCAGATTTGAGTTCCTGCCCCTTCCTCTTAGCCTACCAGCCCGAGTTACTCCCTGACATAGGCCCCTAGCCCTCCAGGCTTCCACATCTCCCAGAAGCGAGAAAGTTGAGAAAGTTGGACCCAAGGCTTTCAAAGTCGCAGGTTCAATTCAGAACTCTTCGAGAGCCCCCGGGGTCCTGATCCCACACGTTGGTGTCTTGATACTGGTTACCTAACAATCAGTCCCCAAAGTTCTGACATCACCCACTGAAAATTCTCACCAGCCTGGACAGCCAAAGGGGTCTGTGTGTGGCCGGGCAGGATGGCGGGGGAGTGAGCCCCATGGAACAGCCAGGAACTGGTAAGGGGAGGTAGGCATAGGTCCCAGTAAAAGATGGTAAATGATGGTGACCCCGAGAGGAAAGCGGAAGTATTTGGGTTTTTAAATTTCCCCCTAAGTTCCCACAAGATTTCATTGTTGCACCCACACTTCCCCTCTTCCCCGTATAGGGAATTTTCGATTTCACTTCCCAAAACGCAAGTGACCAGAGGGCCTCAACTTCCTCATGTCCTCCTGCCCTGCCCCAGCTGTAGCCTCTGTGGGGAAGCCTTCTCTTCTCCCGCGCGCGTCCGGTTGTGTCACCCATGTCCTCCCCCGCTTGCGTCCCTCTCCCACCCCCACCCCTTCGGCCTGAGGGGAGGTCAGGCCTCTCGCTGCCCGTCAGTTTGCCCGTGTGCCCGCTTCTCCCTGCCCATTTTTATTTCCCCAGTTACCGCCCCGCCCCGGATTCTCTACTCCCTCAGCTTGCTCTGCTACCACTTTCCTGCCTCTCCCTCTCCCAAAGCAGATAAAACATGAGGGGACAAAGACAGTGTGTGTCTGGGAAGCTGGGCAGAGAGGAGTAGGTGCCGCGGCCCGGGGGTACTCCGATGCTTCCGGGGATTCTGAGCCAGCGGGAGGACGGCACGTGGGGAACGGCGGGCGCGGCGCGTAGTCAGGGAACCAAGACACTGGGCACTCGTGTCTCGTGGAGCCATCCCGCGGGGGTGTGGGGGTCCACGGTGCCGGAAGGCGCGCAGGCCCACGGACCGTCGCTGCCTGACGCCTGCTCCTCGCCTTCCTAACCGCAGCACTTTCGCGAGCCTCCCCACGAGGGGCGTGGCGAAACAGGTACGGTTGCCACGGCACCCGGACCACAGCCTCGCGAGATGTGGAATCAGCCAATGGGAGGTGGGGGAGGGGAAGACGTGGCGCAAGTCTGAGGGGCGGGGCCGGGAGGGGCTCCTCCCTACCTCTCCCAATTGCGCCCTGCCCCCGCCGCGGCGGCGCTAGCCGCCCCTCAGGGACTGACCCTATAAAGGCTGCTCCGCGAGGAGCGCGCTCCATTCGGCAGAGGGCGCTTCGGCTGGCTGGGCTGGGCGCCTGCGCAGTGTGGGTCGCTCCTCGTCCCCTACCCTGGCCGGCCGCGCCTCGGGTCCGCGCCCTCGCCCAGCTCTCAGCCGCCGCTCTGCCCCGCAGCAGCCAGCCTCGTGTCCGGCAGTATGTTCAGCTGGGTCAGCAAGGATGCCCGCCGCAAGAAGGAGCCGGAGCTCTTCCAGACGGTGGCTGAGGGGCTGCGGCAGCTGTACGCGCAGAAGCTGCTGCCCCTGGAGGAGCACTACCGCTTCCACGAGTTCCACTCGCCAGCGCTGGAGGACGCTGACTTCGACAACAAGCCCATGGTGCTCCTCGTGGGGCAGTACAGCACCGGCAAGACCACCTTCATCCGGCACCTGATCGAGCAGGACTTCCCGGGGATGCGCATCGGGCCCGAGCCCACCACCGACTCCTTCATCGCCGTCATGCACGGCCCCACTGAGGGCGTGGTGCCGGGCAACGCGCTCGTGGTGGACCCGCGGCGCCCCTTCCGCAAGCTCAACGCCTTCGGCAACGCTTTCCTCAACAGGTACCCACCCATCACTCCAGGGGGGCGCGGCCGGGGCACACACCGCACTGGGAGCCTGACCCTCCCGTGGCTGTCGCCCCGCCGTCCTTTGTCTCCGAGGCCCCAGTGAGACCCTCAGTGATCACTCCCTGGTCCAAGGGCCCTGCCGCTTCCCAGAGAAAACCCACCGGGGGTCTAAGAGTGGGCGTTGCCGGCTCCCCCAGCTTCTGTTGTCCCCAGAATCTTCCAGGTTAACCACCGAGCCCTTCTGCATATCCCAGCCCCACTCCCCTCAGAACCAGGGCCGGGGTAGGAAGCTGAGCCATTCCTGGGCTCCTTTTCTTGGTCTCCACCTCCTTCCCGCAGACTGGATGCACCTAATTTACGGAAATCAACCCTCCCTTCCCTGTCTCCTTAAGTGTCAGTAGCAAAACACAATGAAACTTTTAGTCATTCCCTTTTCTGGTGCGGGGTGGGTCTGCTCTGCCTCCCCTGGGAGGGTGGTTTTGTGTAGCAGGGAGGAGGAGGATCTACTGTGGCTTGCTGACTTTGGGGCAGCCCCTTGGAGGCAGGGGACAGTTGAGGTTTGAACACTTCTCCCAAAGGCAGCTCTCAAGAGGTTAGTGCTGCCTTCAGGGATTTCAGGAACCAGAATGAGGTGGTGGCAGTGGGAGCCCTGCAATGAGATTCTGGCCCTAAGCCCTTCTGTGTACTGAGAGACAGAATCTGAGGTTCCTGCACCCGCTTGGGCCTCACTTTCCCAGTGAAGTGGCCTCTGCACACAAGGAGAGTGATCTCCAGGACTCTGCCTCTCTCAGTGCTGTGAGTGAAACACAGTGCCCCCGCCCTCGAGGAGTGCAATGGCCAGGCTCACTTTTCTCCAAAGAAACTTGAGACATCCCAGTCCCAACCCCCAGGCATACCAAAGTACTTCATACCAAAGGACTACCTACCAAAGTACTTCACAGACCCTGCCCTCCCTGCCACCCCACATTCACGGACTCCACATGCCTTTCAAATTCTGCACCAGGGAAGAGCCTCTGAAGGAATCTTTGAATCCTGCCTTCCAGGTCGCCGCCCTGCGTGGTCACATTCCTTTCCAAATGCCATCTAGCCGTGCAGGGCAGCTTGCCCTAGAGCCAAGCCGGTGACCAGGCCTACTCCATGCACAGAGCTGACCTTCAGCAGGGTCTGTTGCCACTTCCAGTCATTTCAGCCCGCCCTCCTGTTTTGTGGCGGTTGTCTATCAAGGCCAGGTGGAGTGCAGCCCTTTGGGCTAGGGGCCCTGAAGAGGCGGGGTCCTCTTGCTCTGACCTTACCTCGTTTCAAGATTTGTGCTTTGCCCACTGGTAGAGAAGTGATTAGCTGAAACCATTAGCTGGTGGGAGCCATTCGACCCTGTGAAAAGTTTGGCGGCTGTGCCAGAAAGTCCAAGTGTTAGGTCTCTGCTTCCATGCAAAACTTTGGGAAACCGTGGGAAGAGTCACTGCCCCCGCTGCCTCTGCTGTCCTGAACACTTCACTTTCCTTGTGAGGGCACACCTTTTTTGAAAGGAGAAACATGGCACAGGACCAGTTTTCTGAATTTGGAAGCCTAGAGTTTCAGAGCTGGAAGGATCTTAGACATTGTCTCCGCAGCCCCCACCTCACTGGTTCAGGAAACCAAGACTCGGAGGGTCCAGCTGATTTGAGGAAGTCACCCCTTAGGTCAGCCAGCACTGACTGCCTGGTTTTTGCGCAGCCAGTTACTGCCTTCTGCTGCTTCTACCTGAAAAAGAGCAATTCAGGATTGCTTTGTCCGAGACCGGTGCTTTGATAACTTTGGTGCCGCAGGATCTGAGAGGTAGCACACGTTTATTTCCTTCTTGCTGCCACCTCATCTCCAGAGGATCCCTGATCACTGATGGCCTTGCTGAAAGGGCCCTGTCAGCCCGCGCTGAGGCCCCGAGCTGTGTCAGGATGTGTAGTGTGGGGAGTGTGCCCGGCGAGGAGGGTGCAACAAAGGGGGCTTTTCTCTGGCTGATACAGCCTCTCCCGGCTGAGTCTTAAAGAGACTCATTGAGTCCTGAACTTGACTTTCCGACCTTTTTCCCATATGTGGCTGCTCTAAGAATAAAATCAGCTGGAGCAGTCCAAGGCAAGGTGCAGTCAGGGTGTCCTAAGAGTGTCCTGCGAAAACTCATTGCATAACTGGGACTGCCACCTGTGCGTCCTTGGTGAAATGAAATCAGAGGCATCTTTGCTGCTTGCTGCCTTTCTTGTTTTCTGCCATATACCCTGGGCTCTGCAGAGCAGCTGGTTTCTGGGTCCTGTAGATATTAACTTGCTTTCTGGGCTCATTTATGAGGCATTTTTACATATGTGACTTGGCTTCCCATCCTTCTATTCTGTAATCATCTCTCCAGCGCCTCCTGTCCCCAGCAGGAAGGCCAGGCCTGACCTGCGTGCACTGGGAGAGAGAGGCCCATGTTTTGCTCGCCCTGTGGGTCAGCTGGTCTTGCTCCACTGCTTTACAGAGCACCCCTTGCCCTGGCCAGCTGCCCTCTGCCTGCAGGCCCCTGGTCGCTGGGGGATGGGGCCAAAGGGAGAAGCTGATCGGCTGGGAGTCCTCCCCTCTGTTGGAAAGGCAGCTTCAAGTCTGTGTCCTACAGATAATAGGCCAGTCTTTTCTTTGCTCTCACTACCTTTTTCAGAGAAGTTTTTTGTTTGTTTTTTGAGACAGAGTCTCGCTCTGTTGCCCAGGCTAGAGTGCAGTGGCACACAGTCTCGGCTCACTGCAACCTCCACCTCCTGGGTTCAAGCAATTCTCCTGCCTCAGCATCCTGAGTAGCTGGGATTACAGGCGTGTGCCACCATGCCCAGCTAATTTTCTTATTTTGGGTAGAGATGGGGTTTCACCATGTTGGCCGGGCTGGTCTTGAACTCCTGACCTCAAGTGATCCGCCCACCTTGGCCTCCCAATGTACTAGGATTATAGGCGTGAGCCACCACACCTGGCCTTTCAGAGAAGTTTTTAAAGGAGCTTTTTCTGTGTCCAGTGAAGGATCCCTGCTCTCAACTAGGACTGCGCTTGCCTTTCTGGGCTGTTATAAGCTTAGTGTGAAACTCAGATGTGCGTCGCTGAGCCCTGGCCCACAAGTCGCCAGCCTCTCCATGGCCTTGTTCTTCCTGAGCCTGCTCTGACTTTCAGAGAATAGGGTGTCTGTGCTTCTCCATCCCACCGTCTACCAGCCTGTGTGGTCCCCAGCTTTTGTCGGCCGTCCGTTTCAATTCCCTCACCCGAGCGGCTGGTTGAAAGGGCAGGGCTGGCCGTAGCAGTAGTAGGAAGGGGCCAGCTCTCTTCAATGTGGAAATTTAGCCAAGTGGTGGAAAGATGGGATTTCAAGGTCCCGGTGTGACCTTCTGTCTCCCCTCTGAATTGAATGGTGACCTAGGCTTGCACAGTTTTCACTAACAAGTCAGCAGCTTGAAAGTTGATCTCTCAAACTCTAGGGGAAAAGTAAATGTGAGGAAGTGCCAATGTGGGTCAGTTTGAGCCTTCTGGTTGCATTCCCGGTTGAGAAAGTCTGTACAATTTGCCGGCCACCCCGGGAAACTAAGACAATAGAAAACCACCTGTCAGTTCCCCGCTTCAGGAGAGGAAGCCACAGATGGAGCGAAGGAGTACAGAGAGCCCTTTGTTGTGTCCGGAGCAGCAATGACTGTGTCTTGATGCCTCTCTTCTGGCTCTTGCTCTCATGTAGGTTCATGTGTGCCCAGCTGCCCAACCCTGTCCTGGACAGCATCAGCATCATCGACACCCCCGGAATCCTGTCTGGAGAGAAGCAGCGGATCAGCAGAGGTAAACAGCTCTGACTGCAGCTCAGCCGCTGGCTTTGTCACAGATCCTTCTCTCTAAGATCTGCAACCTGGTTCAGATGCTGCCTTTGAGATTTCTCTTTTTTTTTTTTTTTCTGAGATGGAGTCTTACTCTGTCACCCAGGCTGGAGTGCAGTGGCGCGATCTCGGCTCTCTACAACCTCCGCCTCCCAGGTTCAAGCGATTCTCCTGCGTCAGCCTCCCGAGTAGCTGGGACTACAGGCGCCTGCCACCACGCCTGGCTAATTTTTGTATTTTTTTTTTTTTTTTTTGAGGCGGAG
>NW_016803657.1:887968-955687 GCF_001698545.2 Rhinopithecus bieti | reverse complement strand
TTTTGAGGCGGAGTCTTGCTCTGTCGCCCAGGCTGGAGTGCAGTGGCCGGATCTCAGCTCACTGCAAGCTCCGCCTCCCGGGTTCCCGCCATTCTCCTGCCTCAGCCTCCCAAGTAGCTGGGACTACAGGCGCCCGCCTCGTCACCTGGCTAGTTTTTTGTATTTTTAGTAGAGACGGGGTTTCACTGTGTTCGCCAGGATGGTCTCGATCTCCTGACCTTGTGATCCGCCCGTCTCGGCCTCCCAAAGTGCTGGGATTACAGGCTTGAGCCACCGCGCCCGGCAATTTTTGTATTTTTAGTAGAGATGGGGTTTCGCCATATTGGCCAGGCTGGTCTCAAACTCCTGACCTCGTGATCTGCCCACCTTGGCCTCCCAAAGTGCTGGGATTACAGGTGTGA
Source organism: Rhinopithecus bieti (assembly GCF_001698545.2). Taxonomy (NCBI): domain Eukaryota; kingdom Metazoa; phylum Chordata; class Mammalia; order Primates; family Cercopithecidae; genus Rhinopithecus; species Rhinopithecus bieti. Next base: position 955,286 of record NW_016803657.1, on the reverse strand, counting down.
GCCACTGTGCCCAGCTGCCCTCAAGATTTCTTCCAGTCTCAGGCTTTCTAAAAAAAAAAATGTGGCCATTTTACATTAGCCTCCCATCTCCACCGTGCTCTGTGCACTGAGAGGACGGGAGCTGCTTTCTTCCTTGGCTCCCTGGGCCCAGGCGATGGGAGCAACCACGGTGAGACTGCAGCCAATCTTGTGTGGCTGTCATGCTTTTGAACCCCTGGGGCATGCTGGAAACAACAGGATCAGAATGGGCCTTGGGCCATGCTGTGAGGGTGCAGGAAGCATTGCTGACTGTGAACAAGCCCCTGGTCCCCAGAGCTTATTAGCCTTAGTCTGTATTTAAAAACCTTTGCCCCCCACAAAGCCATATACATTCCTCATGAGTCCAGCAGGACTGAGAGAGAGCCAAGCAGAAGGAGAAGCTGGTAGAAATTCATGAAATAGTTAGGGGCTGGTGGAAATTTGCGTATATTTGTTTAGAGGTTGATAGCAGCCTCCGTGGCTGAGGCCTTCATGCTGTGCAGTAGTGCGCCATGCCCATTCCAATTGTGTAAACTCCTGCCTAGATTCTGCCAAGCTCTTTTGAAGATCTGTTTCAGGCCGGGTGCGATGGCTCAAGCCTGTAATCCCAGCACTTTGGGAGGCCGAGATGGGCGGATCACGAGGTCAGGAGATCGAGACCATCCTGGCTAACACGGTGAAACCCCGTCTCTACTAAAAACTACAAAAAAAACTAGCCAGGCGACGTGGCGGCGCCTGTAGTCCCAGCTACCCGGGAGGCTGAGACAGGAGAATGGCGTGAACCCGGGAGGCGGAGGAGCTTGCAGTGAGCTGAGATCCGGCCACAGCACTCCAGCCTGGGTGACAGAGCGAGACTCCGTCTCAAAAAAAAAAAAAAAAAAAAAAAAAAAGATCTGTTTCAGGATGAGCCTGAATTGGGTCCTCCCATCTGTCACTGCCCCTTTTTCGCAGAAGGGTGGGGCACTTTGGGGCCTGATGCTTTCTGGGAGGAGCTTGAGTTTAGGCTGGTACCCGGCAGGTGGAGTGGAGTCTACAGCTCCAAATGTGAAAATGAAATAAGATCAAGCTCAAAGAGGGGTTGAGGACAAGTGAGCAAGTTTGTTGATGATTAACTTGCAGATCTTTCCCGTGTCCCTTACCCTCTGGACTGGCCTGTGGTGGGTAAGCCTTGCAGTCCAAGCCGGCACCTAGGATTTGGGGTGCACGTATCTCTCTGCTGGGGCTCTGAGGGCGTGGGGACTCTGTTCTTGGAGCTGAGAAACCTTGCTTCTCTTTCCTTCCAGCCTTGCGGGTCTTGCCCGTGTGGGACTGCATCAGAACGTACTGAAATCATTGCCCCTTATCTGGTTTCAGAGCTGCCAGTTAAGCTGTTAGATTCTCCCACCCCTGGTGATAGTGACGCTCCTAGGAGTTCAAGGGAGTAGATTTGGAGACCCTTTCTAAAAGAAAAAAAATAACACAAGGGCTAGTATTTTTATTTCTTACTGCTGTTATTGTTCCAACCTAGTCTTAGTAAATACCTTAGCAAAACCCTGTCATTTGCCAAAGCAAGGTCAGAAAATCTGAATAAGTTACTCTTTTTTTTTGTTTTTTGTTTTTTTGAGACAGAGTCTCACTGTGTCGCCCAGACTGGAGTGCAATTATGCGATCTCGGTTCACTGCAACCTCCTACTCCCTGGTTCAAGCGATCCTCCTGCCTTAGCCTCCCAAGTAGCTGGGATTACAGGTGTGCGCCACCCATGCCTGGCTAATTTTTATATTTTTAGTAGAGACGCGATTTCACCATGTTGGGCTGGCTGGTCTTGAACTCCTGACCTCAGGTGATCCGCCTGCTTCAGCCTCTCAAAGCATCATCGCAGCCTTGAACTCTTGGGCTCAAGCGATCCTTCTACCTTAGTCTCCCGAGTAACTGGGCCCACAGGCGCGGGCCATCGTGCTCGGCTGGGGTTGTTTGTCTTGTGTTGCTTGCTTTGACCCTTGCCCTCTGAGACACTCCCTCCCTACCTCTTACTCCCTCTGCTTCCTTTCCCTGGTAGGAAAGAGGCAGGCAGAGGTGTCTACACTGGCTGTCTCTGGGACAAGCACCAAAGTGTGTGCTCCATATCGTGGATCTGCAGACACAACATGGCATTTTGATTGGGAGCAAGGGGTGGACGTAGGCGTTGCCTTGTGGTCCCCGCCTTGGAGTTGCTTGTGCAGATGACAGGTTGGAGGAGCGAGCCAGCAGGACACAAGGCTGCTGTCAGTGTGCTGACCTGTTCTGCCTGTGTGGCCTCCCTGTCCCCTCCAGGCGCAAAGTGTGGCCCCTCTGCATCCCTGAGAGGCCAGGCTCCCCTATATCCACAGAAGGTCATCTCTAGCCATCATGGGCAGGAAGGAGCTGGTGGCTGAAACAGAAGTACATCACTCTGATTGGAGGAGGGGTTTCCTGCTGTGAAGTAGCAGAAGATCAAACCGATTTTACTAGACCCTTTCTTTTCCTCCATAGCCCTAGCGGCCTTGGTTTAGATGTGTCTGACTAAAAGTTACCTGGTTAGGGTTTGAATGATGTTGGTGTTTTATTGTCAAGAGAAATCATCGCTCAGTACCTCTTGGAGGTGCTAGGTGTAAACTGCAGGATGAGCCCCACTAGGTGGACACAAGGAGTGGATTTCTGTTTCCTGGAGGCCACGCCCATCGGTCATGGAAAGGCCCGTGTGGCCTGTCCAGCAGAGGAAGTCAGAGTCGAGCAGTGCGTTCCCGGCAGGGCTGGCTGCCTACTACTGCTTTTGCTGGTGGCGTGGAAAGCAGGTGTTTCCCTTTCAGAAAGATAGGGCCGGCAGAGTACACACATGGGCCCCAGCGTGACACGCCTCCCCTGTCCTGCCAGCCCGTTCCCTGGAAACATGTCCTTGTGGAGGCCATGGATGGACATTGGGGTTGCTGATTTCATTTACTTCCATTTCCCACCCCGTCTGGCCCCTCCTGGCCTCTCCTGACTCTTTTTCCCCTTTCCCCATGGTCCTAATGTGTGCAGGAAACATGGTCTGGAAAGATAAGGTGGGCTGGTGCAGGCCCAAAGCGGTTAGGATGCAGCCAGGCTCTGTCAGGGATCCCTGAGGACTGCCTCAGGGACGAGAAGGGGGCCGGGTTGGGGTCTCTCTGGCTGCCTTTGCCTGTGTGCTAATCTGAGTGACTTTAAAGATACTATTCTCCTGTGTCAGCAGAGAAAGGTGGCCTCTGGGGGCTGCGTTCATTCTTGAGTGCTGCCTGTGTGACTGATAAGGGCACAAAGGGCAGCTGGGCCTGGCAGGGGTGGTGCCCTTGGCTCCAGGGGCTGAGGACCAATTGCGTGGTCCCGGCAGTGCCTGGATGCCGAATCATCCCCTGGCGGGGCCTCTGTGGGCAGCCCGGCCAGTTCGTTCCCCATTGTGGTCACTAGGCAACTGTGAACAAAGCGGGAGTTTTTGTGCCTCAATCTCCCCATGAAAGCTGCATCAGCAGGGTAGTGCTGCTTCAACTTGCAGTAGCAGATCGGAGACCTGGCCAGCTTTGTGTCTGACTTTCTGCTGGCCACTGCCACGTCAGTGAGTTCCACTGAGTTATCATAGCTGCTGCATCTAGGAGGAAGCTCCTGCCTTTCAGAGGAGGAAGCAGAGGCTTAGGAAAGTTAAGTAATTGGCCTAAGATGACAGCCAGGCCAGCAAGTGTCGGCGCTAGGATTTGGACCCAGGCAGGGGCTGTGCTCTTACTGCGGCAGAGCTGAGAAGGGCGCCTTGGCGTGAAAGCTGCGGGTCCAGGAGTGCCGAGAGCTTGGGTCAGACAGATCTTTGCCCTGGTTGGGTCATTACTGTGGAGGTCTTCTCAGCCCCCCTGAGACACACAGAGGCCACCCTCTGTTTCTCTCCCGCCCAAGGTTAGACTCCAGTCCTGAAATGGACCTGAGGTCTGGGGCTTTGAACAGCAGTGCTGGTATTGTCTTCCCTGTTCCCTGTCTCCAGCCATAAATGACCCCTTGGGCTATCCAGGGAGCCTGGTGGCCTGGGCTTTCGTTTGCCCTCTGGTGGTCTGCAGGCTCCCTCTAAGCCTGGGAGCTGTCCTGATCCTTAGTCGTTGGATGGGGTCCCTCTGCCCACACTCCCACCTGTGTGTCCTGAGCCCTCTGGCCCAGAGGCGGGCCTGCGCCGTGGGCCGCCCCCACTTGCTGTTGGCACCTCCTGAGATGGAGATGCCGCTGCCAGCAGCCCCCCCAGGCCGGGGTTTCACCAGGGTGCTCCGAAGACCATCAAATGCTCCCAGGGGCAGCCCAAAGGCCGTGAGCCAGGCCACGTGTTGTGTCCTTCTTGGATTCAGCATCCACAGCACAGGTAGATCAGAAGTTCAAGTCCCACATCAGTACTTGGGGAGCTGGGTGGCTCTAGGGAGTTGCCATAGTCCCTGAGAGCTGCATCAGTCCATCAGGAAACAGCACAGCTGCTCTGGTTATTGTAGATTACTGGAATTTACATGTTAAGCTCTTGCCCTAGTGCCTGGTGCACAATTAAGTGTTCAAGTGTCAGCTGGTTCCTAGTCAAGAGATTGAAAAGCCCAGGGCTTTCCAGACTATGAGCTGAGTAACATCCTGGGGAGTATCAGGGCAGCGCTGACTCAGCCGGGGTTTCCCATTGGGTTCCAGGCCCTCCTTTGCTCCCAGCTCCAGGCCTCCCGAAACCCCCTGCTTGTCCCACCTGACTGTGGCCTCCCTCTGTGGCCCAGCAAGCCAGGATGCCAAGACAGCTTTTGGCCTCAGCCTCTGCTGGGGGCGTGCAGGCCCTGCCGCAGAGGAGGCGTACCAGGCGCTGCCTGCGCTCGGCACCTGTTCCCCAGGCTGCGCACTGGTGGTGGGCTGGGGAGCAGCTGGCCAAGCGCCTGCAAACATTCCGTTTATATTTGGGGGATGAGGCATTCTTCATGCGTTTGAAGTCCTTGCCTACACACCCATCAGAATCTGAGCTTCTTAAGCCCAAAATACAAATCCTGCGAGTAAATAAGAGCAAACATTTACTCCTGCTTGCAGTGTGCCAGGCTCACTCCATCCTCCCGCGGCCCTCCCGAGCTGGAAACCTACTCTCTTCATGTTACAGATTGAGAAGCTGGGAACCGAGGTTCTGAGAGCAGAGACCTGCTGGGTCATACAGCTGGTTGTTGAGTTCAAGGATGGAAATGTTGAGTTCAAGGTTCAGGATGGAAATGTGGGCCTGATTCCAGAGCTCCTCTGCCCCCTCCCGCCCCTCTTTTGCTGCTTCTGTCTGATTTGCTGGGGTCTACGTTGTGTGTAGTGAAGTCCACCCTCCTCAGGTGCCCTGCTGTACAAAGCATTCCTGGACGGCCACCACCATGACACAGAGCATTCCCATTGTCCGAAAGTTCCCGTGCCCGTTATAGTCACTCCTGGTCCCAGGCAGCCCACTGACCTTTGCCTTTTCCGGAATGTACCTAAATGGAGTCATACAGGATGAAGCCTTTTGCTTCCACCTTCACTTAGCAGGATGCTTCTGAGCTGCATCCGTGTGTTTGAGAGCACCCGTGGCCCGCTCCTCTTTGTTGGGGTTCCTTGTCCCATCATAGGGATGCACCATCAGTTGTCATCCGTTCACCTGTCGGGGGCGCCTGGGTTGTTCCACCTGGGGCAGTTTTGAGTCAAGTTCATGCTTTGTGTGGATGTGTGCTGCTGTTGCTCTCAGGTAAAGCTGAGGAATGGAGGCGCCTCTGTGCTCCCCTGGAAAACCCTTCCCAAGGAGCGTCAGCCTGAGCAAGCCCAGGACCGAGGCCTGGGGTACGGATGCTTCTTAGTTCCTAGATCTCTGTTTTGTTTTCCTGGGCCCAGCACGCGTTGGAAACCTGTGTGATGGAGAGCTAGGGCGAGAAATACTAAAGCCCACGCAGCTTGAATGACAGGAAGCAAAAGTTGATTGAAGACAAACCCTCTATTGTTTCATGTTCTAGAAATCTTTGGAATGTATAAAGCAGCTTTTCCCCCTGCGGCTGGAACTACCTGTGTTTTGGAGGCTGCTGGGGTAGGGCAGGGAGGCCTGAGAACCTCCTTTTTCCCCTTCTGTACTGGCAAGAAACATGGTCCGGCTGTTGTCAGAAAGGCAGATCCTCTAAGGCCAGCGCCTGGAGAGAGGACCCCAGAGCCACAGTGGCCTGGAGGAGGCTGGGCAGGATGTGGGTCGCCATGAGAGGCACCTGCGTGCGCGCTACCCTGAGGTGCCATGCGTGGCTCAGACTGGTTGCCTGGAGCCGCTCTGTTCTTTCATCCCACACCCCCAGGACTTTTCGTTTTCACTTTTTAAAACTTGTGATAAAGTACACCTAACATATAATATTTACCATTTTAATCTTTTTTTTTTTTTCCGGGGAAGATGGAGTTTCACTCTTGTTGCCCAGGCTGGAGTGCAATGGTGCAATCTTGGCTCACTGCAACCTCCGCCTGCCAGGTTCAAGCGATTCTCCTGCCTCAGCCTCCCAAGTAGCTGGGATTATAGGTGTGCACCACCATGCCTGGCTAATTTTTGTATTTTTAGTAGAGACAGGGTTTCACCACGTTGACCAGGCTGGTCTCAAACTCCTGACTTCAGGTAATTTGCCCACCTCAGCCTCCCAAAGTGCTGGGATTGCTGGCATGAGCCACCACACCCAGCATTTTTTTTTTTTTTTCCCGAGACAGAGTCTTGCTCTGTTGCCCGGGCTGGAGTGTGGAGGCGCAATCTTGGCTCACTGCAGCCTCTGCTTCCCGAGTTCCAGCGGTTCTCCTGCCTCAGCCTCTTGGGTAGCTGGGATTACAGGCGCACAGCACCACACCTGCCTAATTTTTGTATTTTTAATAGAGACGGGGTTTCACCATGTTGGTCAGGTAGGTCTTGAACTCCTGACCTCAGGTGATCATCCCGCCTTGGCCTCCCAAAGCACTGGGATTACAGGTGTGAGCCACTGTGCCCGGCCTCATTTTAACCACGTTTTTTGGTCATGCACCCCAGAAAAGTAGATTTTAACTCTTTGTAGGTGTGCATTTCAGTGGCATTTAGCACGTTCTTCATTGTTCAGCTGTCAGCACCATCCAGCTCCAGAGTTCTTCAGTTCCCAAAGGGAAACACTTCCTGCTCAACACCAGCTCCCCTCCCTGCTCCCTGCACCCCACGGCCCCTGCACTCCCCATTCTATATTCCTTTTCTGTGCACTTGATTTCTCCTGGTATCTCCTGTAAGTGGAATCCTACAGTGCCATATCCTTTTGTGACAGGATGTTTTTAAAAAACTTTCATTTTAGGTTCAGGGGTACATGTACAGATTTGTTATACAGTTAAATGGAGTGTGGTGGGGTTTGGTGTACAGAGTATTTCATCACCCAGGTAATAAGCATAGTATCTGATAGGCAGTTTTCTTTCTTTTTTTTTTTTTTTTTTGGAGACAGGGTCTCGCTCTGTTACCCAGGCTTGGAGTGCAGTGGCATAATCATAGCTCACTGTAGCCTCAACCTCCCAGGCCCAAACAATCCTCTTACATCAGCGTCCCGAGTAGCTGGGAATACAGATGTGTGCCACCACACCCAAATTTTTAAAGTTTTTGTAGAGAGGGGGTCTCGCTATGTTGCCCAGGCTGGGCTCAAGCAGTCCTCCTGCATCAGCCTCCCAAAGTGCTGCAATTACAAGCGTGCTCCACCATCCCCAGCCTGCTAGGCAGTTTTTCTGTCCTCACTCATTCCTCCCTCCAGTAGGCCCTGGTGCCTGTTCTCTTCTTTGTTGCAGCGCGTACTTGATGTTTTGCGCCCACGGGTAAGTAAGAACATGCGGTATTTGGTTTTCTGTTCCAGTGTTAGTTTGCTGAGGATAATGGTCTCCAGCTCCATCCGTGTTGCTGCAAAGGTCATGATCTTGTTCCTTTTTATGGCTGCATAGTATTCTATGTGTATATATACCATGTTTTCTTTATCCAGTCTACTGTTGATGAGTATTTCGGTGGATTCCATCTTTGCTATCATGAATAGTGCTACAATGGACATATGTGTGCATGTGTCCTTATGGCAGAATGATTTCTATTCTTTAGGGTTTATGCCCAGTAATGCGATTGCTGAGTCGAATGGTAGTTCTGTTTTAAGTTATTTCAGAAATTGCCAAGCTGCTTTCCACAGTGGCGGAACTGGTTTACATTCCTACCAGCAGCGTATAAATATTCCCTTCTCTCTACAACCTCACCAGCATCTGTTACTTTTAGACGTTTTAATAATAGCAATTCTGACTGTTATGAGATGGTGTCTCATTGTGGTTTGATTTGCATTTCTCTAATGATTAGTGATGAGTATTTTTTCATATGCTTGTTGGCTACGTGTGTGTCATCTTTGGAAAAGGTGACAGGCTTATTTCATCACTTAGCATCCTGTCTTCCAGGTCCCAGGATTTTCTGAGTCAGAGCTTCCTGGTGGCTCACGATTGCTTATCAGAGGGGGCTCTGGCTTTTACTCACTAAAACCACTCCCTCTGCAGGTGGGCCTTTCTCTCCAGCCCACCAGCTTGGGCCATGTTTTCTGTGTCCTTTTGCTAGGTGTCAGTTCTGTCACTCCCACCGGGGCCTGAGCTAGTCAAGCTAACAGCAAGGCCCCTTCCTTGGTGGGTTCCAAAGCCTGAAGGCTTGTTGCCCTGGGCAGTGCCAGGGGTGCTGGCAAGCCCTGTTCTGTACTTGTCACCAGCCATCCAGCTCTGATCCAGAGAGTGGCTCAATGCTCCCGCTGTGCGGTGTAGCCTTTGGCACCTCTTGAAACCTGGCGTCTTTAAGACTGAGTGAGGTGCTTTGAGGGCAGTGAGGGCCTGGTGGGCTAAGGAGCACCGGTGGGCCTGGTAGGGCTTGCAGTTACCTGGTCACATGCCTGCGTGGCATGGGCCCAAGTGCTGTGGCCCTTTTTGTCACCTGTGGGTGTGGCTGGCCTGTCACTGTGTTTCCCTCACAGCAAAAGCACATTTTCTGTAGTAAACAGGAAATGTTATTCACCTGCAAAAAAATGGACTTACTTCTGTTGAGTCCAACTTGAGATGATGGCCAGTAACTGGGTTTCCGGGCAGGTGGGGCCGGGCTCCTAGACCTGGGGCAGGAAGTTTTGGAGTGCTCACTTTTCCTTCTCTTTTCTCTCTCTTTCCCCAGGGTCCCCCAGCCATCCAGGGGGAGGTGGGAGTGGGGCCTTGCTGGGTGGAGTTTGGGAGGATGACCTCAGCTCCCCAGGCGCCGTTCTGACTCCCAGGCCAAAGCTAACATGGGCTGAGCACAGCCCATCAGGGCGCCCTTATTCCCAAGAACTCAGTTTTGGCATCACAGCCTCCCCAGCTGTGTGAATTCTAGTTTCAGCTTGTGGCGGACTGAAGACAAATGATTTGTCGAGGGGAGAAGTTCGGCCCCCTTTTTGCTGAGCGAGGAGCCTCAGTCCTTGAGTCATCGCCTTTTCAGCACTGACCTGCGTTCCCAGAGCTGGCCATAAAAGGTTGTGGGCTGCGGGCCCCAGGCAGGCCCTGCAGGCTCAGCTAGTGTGGCCTGGTGGCTCTGGGGTCAGAGGCGGCCTCTCCCTGCCCCTGCTTCCCCCGTGTTGCCCTTGGCCTCTCTTTCTGGTTTTCTGCTGAGACTTCACCCTTTGGGCATCCCCTCTTGTGGAGCTCGGAGCCAGCTGCAGGGAGTCTGGGCGCCCGGGGCCTTGTACTTTGGAAGCAGGAGCCTGTGGTGGCATGAGATGCCCTGGCACGATGCCCTTCCACACCTTCTGGGCACAGGGAACCTGGCAGTTCTGCTGTCTCCGACCATCCGCCCAAGCCTCTGGAAGGCTGATCGGGCCTCCCTGCCCAGTCTGGAGGCCAGGACCCCGGCTCCCCTGCACTCCTACCCTGTTGAGAAGCTTGGCCCTCAGGGCTGCTTCTGGTCCGAGAGCCCTATTTCCTGTTGGGCTGGGGCAAGGAATGGTTTGCACATCACCTGTGGAGAGGCTGCCGAGGCTGTGTGGCTGAAGCTGTGGATTTGGGATTTTCCTTATGTTTTGGTGACTTTGCTCAAGGATGAAAGTTCTTTTTTTTTTTTTTTTTTTTTTGAGGCGGAGTCTCGCTCTGTCGCCCGGACTGGAGTGCAGCGGCGGGATCTCAGCTCACTGCAAACTCCGCCTCCCGGGTTTGCGCCATTCTCCCGCCTCAGCCTCCCGAGTAGCTGGGACTACAGGCTCCCGCCACCTCGCCCGGCTAGTTTTTTTGTATTTTTAGTGGAGACGGGGTTTCACTGTGTTAGCCAGGATGGTCTTGATCTCCTGACCTTGTGATCCGCCCATCTCGGCCTCCCAAAGTGCTGGGATTACAGGCTTGAGCCACCGCGCCCGGCCAGGATGAAAGTTCTTGACCGATGATGGGTCCCAGGCCGCTGTCCCCTTGTTCCCACAGAGCCCTGGCTTCCCCGGCCCCTGCCTGCAGAGAAGGCTGTCCCTGCCGGGTCCTGGGCTGGAGGCCTAGTGCTCCCACATGCCCTCCTCCCTGTAGCGCCGGCCGAGGAATTGGTATTTAAATTTCACAGATGGAGAAAGTAACTGAGAAGTTTAAGAAAAGAACTTCAGGTCACAGAGTCAGTGGCAGGGGGCGGGAGTGGAGTGCAGAGCCATCTTAGTGGCCTGAGTTCCTTCTGGGAGCACCAGGTGTGGGGAGGGGCTCCGCGCCCCTGTGGCTTTGGGCTCACAGATGGCGCCAAGCACGCTTGGGCTTAGGGCCGGGGCGGGCGGCGGGAGTGTTTATCCCATGAACGAGCTTGGCTCTGCACACCCGGTGGTGCCGTTTATCTTGGCGTGCTTGTGCATGGAGGCGGCCTCTCGGGAGCCTGGGCTGTGGACCTGCTTTCGCCTTGGAGGGCTTTGCAGGGTGGGAGCAGCGGATGCCACCAAGGGGGAGCCCGTGCGGTGGTGGAGTCAGCAGCAGCTCCCACTGGGGTACGGCAGGGCTGCCCTCCCATCACCATGGGCGATCCTGTCCAGCTGCTGCTTTTCCCTTGGAGCTCCCACCTCGCTGCTGTTTTTCTATACCCCTCAGTCTAGAGAGCGCCCGTGTCCATCCCCAGCTTGGTGAGAGGGTGGTGTTTTTCACGGGGATGCCAGGAGTGGGCAGTGGGGTGAGGATGGGTTTGGGTCCAAGCTGGGCGACTGTCAGACTGTTGTGTGCAGGAGTGGCTTCTCCCACTTACTTCCAGAGCCTGACTGCTCTCTGGGAAGTACTTCGTGCTTCTGAAGAGGGCCGGCCTACATTTGGGTGGCCTGGGACCTGTGGGAAGACTGAGCCAGGGACGTGGAGCCTTGCCCAGAATCAGACAGAGAGGATGTGGCCCCTCGGGGGTGGGGCCCAAGCTCCCCAAGGACTCCAGGCCTTTGTTTCCACATGGCCCGCCTGTCACTCCTTACTCTTCCTAGACCGGGAGGGACAGAAGTTTTACTCTAGGGCCAGAGGAAGAGGTGAGGATTTGTTTTGTTTTGTTGTGTTTTTCAGACAGGGTGTCACTCTGTCACCCAGGCTGGAATGTAGTGGCATGATCTCGGCTCACTACAGCCTCAACCTCCTGGGCTCAGGTTATCCTCCTGTCTTCGCCTCCCAAGTAGCTGGGACTACAGGCCGGTACCACCTTTGTAGAGTCGGGATTTTGCTGTGTTGCCCAGGTGGAACTATTTTGAAGAGGCCTAGTTGTCATATAGGATTTAAATTAAACTGCTGTTACAGAGACCCAAAAATTATTGGCTTAAGTCAGATAGCCGATAGTTAATGTGAAAAACAACAGTCCAAGGCCATTCTGCACGTGCAGCTTTCATCTCTGAACCCAGGGTGCTTCCTCCAGCTCCTCCCATCACATCAGCATCCCAGGCCTCAGGAGGGAGAAAACAACAAAGGGCTCATGCTCCTTTCCTTGTTCATTTCTGCTGAAGGAGGCTGGGAAATGCAATCTCCAGCTGGGAGGCCATGAATCCAGCTGAAACTAGATAGTTACATCTAATTCCTTCCTTTAGGAGGAATTTCAGCTAGCAGTCTCTGCCACAGGCGACAGAGTTCGCTTTTTTGTTGGGCCTTAATTGGGCTGTAATGCGTTGATGGGAAGCAATATAGAATAGAGTTTAGAATCCAGGCACGGTGGCTCAGGCCTGTCATCCCAACACTTTGGGAGGCCAAGTCAGGAGGATCTCTTTGAGCCCAGGAGTTCAGCATAGACATAGTGCTGAACATAGTGAGACCCCCATCTCTACAAAATAAAAATTTAAAAATTAGCCAGACATGGTGGCACATGCCTGTAGTCCCAGCTACTGAGGAGTCTAAGGTGGGGGGATGGCTTGAGCCCAGGAGTTCAAGGTTGCAGTGAGCCAAAATTGTGCCACTGCACTCCAGCCTGGGTGACAGAGCAAGACCCTGTCTCTAAAAAAAAGAATATAATTTTTTTAAAAAAAGACTATAGAGCCTAAAGCTGGAGTCTATCCAGTCCAACCACTTTGTTTTGGAGAAGTATTTAAGACCTAGGAAGGGGAAGTGGCTTGTAGCACTTCCTGGGCTTCTTGTAGAGCAGAGGTCAGCAAACTTTTTCTGTAAGGGTCAGATAATACTTCCAGCTTTGCAGACCTTTCACAGCTTTGCAGTTTCTTTTTTTTTTTTTTTTTTGAGACGGAGTCTCGCTCTGTCGCCCAGGCTGGAGTGCAGTGGCCGGATCTCAGCTCACTGCAAGCTCCGCCTCCCGGGTTTACGCCATTCTCCTGCCTCAGCCTCCCGAGTAGCTGGGACTACAGGCGCCCGCCAACTCGCCCGGCTAGTTTTTTGTATTTTTTTAGTAGAGACGGGGTTTCGCCGTGTTAGCCAGGATGGTCTCGATCTCCTGACCTCGCGATCCACCCGTCTCGGCCTCCCAAAGTGCTGGGATTACAGGCTTGAGCCACCACGCCCGGCCAGCTTTGCAGTTTCTATCACAATGACTGAACTCTGCTGTGTTAGACAAAAGAAGCCATGGATAATACAAATGAACGTGGCTGTGTTTCAATAAAACTTTATTTATACAAACAGGTGGTGGGCCAGGTTTGATTCCTGAGCTGTAGTTTGCCAACCCTTGTTGCAGAAAATAAGTGAGATTCCTGCAAAATGGGGAGCCTGGCACATCAGCACTGAACAAGGAGCAGCTGCAGTTACTGTTGCAGGCGCCTCTTGTCACTGCCTTCCCAGGGCACACAGCTGGCAGGTGGCAACACTGGAGTCTATGATCTACCGTCTGTGCTGTGCTGAGCACAGTGCTGGATCTCCTCACTCTCGCCCTCATCTGACCCACCTTAGAGCTTGCACTGTGGGACGACTTTTGCATTAGCACCTGTTTATGCCAAGTGCTACATGGGTTGGGAGTGTTATGGTGGGGGCAGGAATAGGGGAGATAATCCTGCCCTCAGGGTGCTGTACTGTCTAGATGAGCACCTTCTAGGAATTTTTTTTTTTTTTGAGACGGAGTCTCGCTCTGTCACACAGGCTGGAGTGCAGTGGCGTGATCTCGGCCCACTGCAACTTCTGCCTCCCAGGTTCAAGCAATTCTCCTGCCTCAGCCTCCTGAGTAGCTAGGACTACAGGCACGCGCCACCATGCCCAGCTTTTTTTTGTTTGTTTGTTTTGGAGATGGACTCTCACAGTGTCGCCCAGGCTAGAGTGCAGTGGCATGATCTCAGCTCACTGCAGCCTCTGCCGCCCAGGTTCAAGCAATTCTCCTGCCTCAGCCTCTCGAGTAACTGGGATTACAGGTGCCCACCACCACACCAGGCTAATTTTTAAATTTTTAATAGAGATGGGATTTCACTGTGTTGGCCAGGCTGGTCTTGAACTCCTGAACTTGTGATCCACTCACCTTGGCTTCCAAAGTGTTGGGATTATAGGTGTGAGCCACTGTGCCTGGCCTTTTCTTTTTTCTTTTTTTTTGGGTGTGACAGTTTCGCTCTTCTTGCCCAGGCTGGAGTGCAGTGGCATGGTCTTGGCTCACTGCACTCCTGGGTTCAAGCGATTTTCCTCTCTCAGCCTCCCAAGTAGCTGGATTACAGTGGCCCACCACCAACCGCCTGGCTATTTTTAACATTCCTTTTTGTGTTGTTGTTGAGACGGAGTCTAGCTCTGTCGCCCCCAGGCTGGAGTGCCAGTGGCGCGGATTTTCATGCTCAACGTGCAAGAGAGCCATCTCGCTCGCCGAGTTGTATCTACCATTCTCTGTTTTTTCTGCCTTTCATGTTCTCGACCAAGTAGACTTCGGGCGCGACTCATTAGCCGCTCCACCACCTGCTGCAGTGGCATGTCATAGACTCAGCTTACCTGCAGCACGCGGCGCCACCCTTACACAAGTTGTGTTTTTTAGCTTTGTCAGTCACACAGTTACGATCCGCGGGTTTCACCGTGTTTAGGCCAAGCAATGCGCCTCCCGATTCTCTCCTCCACAAGTGATCCGACACCATCTCGCTCCGGACTGACCATATGCACTGCTGCGGAGTTCACGGCCTTGAGCCACCCGTGCCCCGGCCAATTTTTGTATTCTTTAGTAGAGATGGGCTTTCACCATGTTTGTCAGGCTGGTCTCGACTCGCGGACCTTCGATAGGTGATCTACCCCACCTCAGTCTCTCGTTTCCTAAAGTAGAATGCCTGCCGGATTGGTCTTACACTGTCTAGGGCTTGAGGCCACTCGTCAGCTGTGCCTGGCCCCTTCTAGGAATTTTATTTTATTTTATTTAGAGACAGAGTCTTGCTCTGTTGCACAGGCTGGAGTGCAGTGGCGCGATCTCAGCTCACTACAACCTCCTCCTCCTGGGTTCAAGTGATTCTCCTGCCTCAACCTCCCAAGTAGGCTAGGACTACAGGCTCGCACCACCAGGCGCGGCTAATTTGTGTATTTTTAGTGGAGACAGGGTTTCACTATGTTGGCCAGGCTGGTCTCAAACTCATGACCTTGTGATCCTCCCACCTTGGCCTCCCAAAGTGTTGGCATTACAGGCGTGAGCCACTGTGCCCGGCCTGTAGGAATTTTGAAAACTCTCAGGCTGAGAAATACCAGGCCAGGTTGGAGATGAGAGCCATCAGAGCAGCAGGTCCCTTGGCACCCCTGAGCTCTCCCTTCTCTTTCCCGCAGGCTATGACTTTGCAGCTGTCCTGGAGTGGTTCGCCGAGCGTGTGGACCGCATCATCCTGCTCTTCGACGCCCACAAGCTGGACATCTCCGATGAGTTCTCAGAAGTGATCAAGGCTCTGAAGAACCATGAGGACAAGATCCGCGTGGTGCTGAACAAGGCAGACCAGATCGAGACGCAGCAGCTGATGCGGGTGTACGGGGCCCTCATGTGGTCCCTGGGCAAGATCATCAACACCCCTGAGGTGGTCAGGGTCTATATCGGCTCCTTCTGGTCCCACCCGCTCCTCATCCCTGACAACCGCAAGCTCTTTGAGGCCGAGGAGCAGGACCTCTTCAAGGACATCCAGTCTCTGCCCCGAAACGCCGCCCTCCGGAAGCTCAATGACCTGATCAAGCGGGCACGGCTGGCCAAGGTAGACCCCGGGGTGAGGGGAGCAGCCTATTGCCAGGCAGGGCTGTGGGGCTCTGAAATAGGCACTCAGGGCCCGGGATTGCCCGAGACCCATCCCAGCTCACTGCACAGGCGGACCTGCACTGCGCTGTTTCCCTCTGCAGAAACCAGTCTTTGGTCAGCACTCGCGTGCAGCCTGCTCTTAACTAAGATTCTCTACCCGGCCTCCCTCTAAACCTGTTCTGTGTGTGGTTCATACCCCATCTACTTTCAAGAAGGGTTTGACTATGCTTACAACACAGAAACAGCACACAGGAAGTTACCGCTGAAGCGAAGGAGGCAGCCTCAGAAATGGGGTGTTGGGGGATAGAGCTCTGAGGCTTGTTGGCTTCCCTGTAGGGTTTTTTGTTTTTGTTTTTGAGGCAGAGTCTGGCTCTGTTACCCAGGCTGGAGTGCAGTGGCATGATCTCAACTCATAGCAACCTCCACCTCCCAGGTTCGAATGATTCTCCTACCTCAGCCTCCCGAGTAGCTGGAATCACAGGCACACACCACTATGCCCAGCTAATTTTTGTATTTTTAGTAGAGACAGGGTTTCACCATGTTGGCCAGGCTGGTCTCAAACTCCTGACCTCAGGTGATCCGCCCACCTCAGCCTCTCAGCGTGCTGGGATTACCCCTCTGGGGTTTACTGAGCCTGAAGTGCACTCAGCACAATGTTGGACACCAGGGACATGGCAGGGAGTGACACACGGCCCGTCTACTCCTCAGCCTTCATGGGGAAAGCAGAGCACACAAACAAAAACTAAACATCAGTTATTTGTGTTGTCTCGGAGTGAGCACAGGCTGCTGTGGGAGCTGGCGCTAAGGGCTGTCCCAGTGGAGTAGAAGGGCTAGGGGAGGCCTGGCAGGAGCTGAAGCTTAAGCTGCGACAGGAAGCAGCTCGTGAGGAGACGGTGCCAGCCTACAGACTGGGGAGCACTGGGCACGGAAGCCAAGGTCACGCTGAGGTGGTATCAGTCCAGCAGGCCTCGCAGACCATCCTTACGTCTCCTGGCAGCCCAGGCCTGGTGGCACTTATCAGCAGCCTCTGAATGGCCGAAGGGTTTGGAATCTCAGTGGCTGACCAAGTACTTGAGAGCCAGCGTGGCTGGGGCCAGGAAACGAAGGTTAATGCCACCAGCAGGCCCTTCCAACACAGAATGACAGAACACATGCCCTTAGGGTGTCGGACTTTGGATAACACCCTATTGTGAGCCAGCCTAGACTAGTCACCAAGAGTGACAGTCCCGGCTGTGGTTGGGGTTGGCCCCATGGACAGGAGTGTTTGACACAGATTGTCTGAACAGCTGAGAAGTGACCAAGCCCACACTTGTATCTTAGCAAGGCACCTAGCTATTCTTTCAGGCTCTTAGCACAGGGTTCGGCTGTTTAAGAAATAGGCTCCAGCCAGGGATGGTGGCTCATACCTGTAATCCCAGCACTTTGGGAGGCCAAGGTGGGTGGGCGGATCACCTGAGGTCAGGAGTTTGAGACCAGCCTGGCCAACATGGCGAAACCCCATCTCTACTAAAAAAATAGAAAAATTAGCCAGGCGTGGTGGCGCGTGCCTGTAATCCCAGCTACTTGGGAGGCTGAGACAGGAGAATCACTTGAACCCAGGAGGCAGAGGTTGCAGTGAGCCGAGATCGTGCCACTGCCCTCCAGCCTGGGTGGCAGAGCAAGACTGTATCTCAAAAAAAAGAAAAACAATAGGCTCCAGCCAGGCATGGTGGCTCACACATGTAATCCCAGCACTTTGGGAGGCCAAAGCAGGAGGATCCCTTAAGGCCAGGAGTTAGAGACCAGCCTGAGCAATCTAGTGAGACCCTGTCTCTGTTTAATTTAAAATTAAAAAAAAAAAAAAAAAAAAAGCCCTTGCTGTAGCTCCCATCTCTAGGCCAGGCCAGAGCGTGGCTGGGGACCTGTCCTGACTGCCGAGCCAGGCCCTTTGGTAATACGTCCCCAGTTCTTCAGTAAGACAGCACAGAGAGCAGGGTGCTTGCCCCCACCTCATGGCATGCAGGGGGTACCAGGGCAGACATTTGTGTGGGCATTAAGGCTTCAGTGGCAGCTGTGCCTGTGGCCAGGGTCACAGTCCCCCGATCTCCAGAATATAGCTGAGGACTAAGGATGGGCACTTCCTGGGAAGCCCATGCCCCTGCCTACTCAGAGGCACGGAGACTCTGCAGGCGTTGAGCACAGTGACCCTCATACCCACTCTGTCTCGAGGCCAGTCAGAGGGCATATGGGTACTACCTGGCCTGAGCAGTGAGAACTGACTCATCATCCTTTGCCACCACTGTCCTCCCCTTGTGTCCCAAGTACCCTGGGTCCCACCTCACCTGCCGATGAGGTATTCTCATTCTGGCCTGAACCTCCGTGAGCTGTGTGCACCGGCATGGGTCAGATGCCTGCTCTGGAGGACTCAGGGCTGCGTGGTTTTCTTATTTTTAATTTTATTATTTTATTTTTTGATTGTTTGGAGACAGAGTCTCACTCTGTGGCCCAGGCAGAAGTGCAGTGGCATGATCTCGGCTCACTGCAACCTCCACTTCCCAGGCTCAAACCATTCTCCTGCCTCAGCCTCCTGAGTAGCTGGGATTATAGGCACCCACCACCATGCCCGGCTAATTTTTACGTTTTAGTAGAGATGGGGTTTCACCATGTTGGTCAGGCTGGTCTCAAACTCCTGACTTTAGGTAATCCGCCTGCCTTGGCCTCCCAAAGTGCTGGGATTACAGGCGTGAGCCACCATGCCTGGCTGGCTGGATGTTTTTCTAGAGATCTCCCTTCTGGAGCCTCCCTGTGAGTGGAGTCAGCTTTGAGAGAGGAACCCATGCAAAAACCCAGGTGAGTGACCCCGGCCTAAAAGGACAAAGGACGTCCTGAGCTGATGGGTGTGGGTGTGGCCCTGTCTGAGGCCCTCTCCTTGCAAGGCAGAGAGAGCTCCCCTGCTCAGCCACCTTTGAGGACAGACAGGACAAGGGGCGGGCATGAGCCCCTGCCTGTCTGTGAGACCGTGTGTGATCGCCAGGCCCTAGGCACACTGAGTCACCGCACCTGGAAAACTCTGTGGCCTCCAGTGTTGCCTCACACCTGCCACTTCCTTTTCCTGGAGTGAATGGTGCTCTCTGTGGTGACTCCCACCGGCCTGGGATCTGCCTGCCACAGTGTCCCTGGGAGACCCTAGATCTAGTCCCACATGGCACGGGGCTGTCTCCCTCAGGCAGTTTTCAACCAGGCCCCCGCCCAGGGCAAACAGGCTCAGGCTGAGTGGGGTGGTGGTTGGGCTGGAGCCGGGGAGAAGGGCAGCGAGGCTGGCTGGCCGTAGCCCTCCGTGGCTGGACACGACTTGGCAAGGCCGAGGGATCTGAGGGCTGGGCTGCTCTCGAGGGGTGCCAGGTTCCCAGCTTGCTGCGGGGAAATGAAGGGGGTACCGCCCTGAACTGGCACGTCTAAGCAAGGTATTGACGCTTGGATAAAGCTGGCAGCCGCCAAGAGAAGCCTTTGTGGGATTTTTTGAATCCTTCGTCATCCGAGCTGTGATGATGGAGTGGAGTGTGGCGCGGGCCCATTGGAGTTCTGTGGGCTCCGTTGGCACTCGGCAGGGATTTGGACATGCAGGTTGGTGGACCCTGCAGGAAGCCTGCTCCCTGCTCAGGGGAAGGGGGCTTGCAGAGAAACAGGAAGAACATGGGCTGTGAGGCACCTTCAGCAGCCCTGGGTTCCAATCCCAGCTCCTCCACGTGGGAGCCAAGTGTCCCAGGCACCGTTTCCCAGCCTTGCTTAGGGCCGGGGTTGGGAGAATCCCACCCCGCAGGGCTGCGGTGAGGGTTGAATGGAGGGTATGTGATGTGCCCAGCAGTGCACAACAAATGGCCTCCTTTGGGTTGACAGACTTGGTTTTACTGTTCCTGGATCATCACAATGATCCATGCAAGGCCAAGGCTCTTGTCTTCTGTTTCAAGTGCGTTTTCCTGTCCTGTCATCTGCCCCGCGGCAGTGAACAGCTGTGGCTCTTGCCAGATTGTGTCTGTTCCTAGGCCTGTGGGAGCCAGCGGTGGCAGCGGCCTTAAGCTTGACCCATCCCTCCCGCTTCCCTGTTCCTGAGCGAGCACCTTGGAGTATCCTTGGAGTGTCCTTGGAGGCTCTGCTCTCGGGGGCAGCCTGGGACAAGACAGCACCTGATGGCCACCCTCTGTCTTCACAGGTTCACGCCTACATCATCAGCTCCCTCAAGAAGGAGATGCCCAATGTCTTTGGTAAAGAGAGCAAAAAGAAAGAGCTGGTGAACAACCTGGGAGAGATCTACCAGAAGATTGAGCGCGAGCACCAGATCTCCCCTGGGGACTTCCCGAGCCTCCGCAAGATGCAGGTACGGCTGTCCCAAGGCCCCATGCAGGCTGGTGGCCATCAGGGCAGGAGGAAGGCCGAGGGCACTGGATTTGGAGGGAATCCCATCTCCATGGGGAAGGGCCTCCCTGAACGGAAGCAGCTGGGTTAATCACCGGCACCCCACCCAACTCAGAGTTGACCCAGGCGGTGACACTGCAGAGGGGAATGTGGTGACTCACCCTGCGTGGTGGGGGGAGGGCAGGGCCGTGCCAGCCGCTCTAGTGCCCTGTCCATTAATCCTTTGCTGCCGCCCTGCGAGGAAAGAGCTGGAGTTGCCTCCTGTGTACAGGTTAGAGAGCCAAGAGCCAGAGGGATTCGCCGAGTCGCCCCTGCTAGTCGGGGGGAGCAGCACTTTCTGCTTGTGAAGCCCTCACTGGAACCACTTGGCCTGGAGTCTGGGAGGGGCCTGGAGTCTGGGAGGGGCCTGGAGTCTGGGAGGGGCCGCCCTCCCCAGCCCTTGTCTTTCCTCCCCTGCCCACAGGAACTCCTGCAGACCCAGGACTTCAGCAAGTTCCAGGCCCTGAAGCCCAAGCTGCTGGACACGGTGGACGACATGCTGGCCAACGACATCGCGCGGCTGATGGTGATGGTGCGGCAGGAGGAGTCCCTGATGCCTTCTCAGGTGGTCAAGGGTGGCGCCTTTGACGGCACCATGAACGGGCCGTTCGGGCACGGCTACGGCGAGGGGGCCGGCGAGGGCATCGATGACGTGGAGTGGGTGGTGGGCAAGGACAAGCCCACCTACGATGAGATCTTCTACACACTGTCCCCCGTCAACGGCAAGATCACGGGCGCCAACGCCAAGAAGGAGATGGTGAAGTCCAAGCTCCCCAACACCGTGCTAGGGAAGATCTGGAAGCTGGCCGACGTGGACAAGGACGGGCTGCTGGACGACGAGGAGTTCGCGCTGGCCAACCACCTTATCAAGGTCAAGCTGGAGGGCCACGAGCTGCCCGCTGACCTGCCCCCACACCTGGTGCCGCCCTCCAAGCGCAGGCATGAGTGATGGCACCTGGCCCCGCACCTGCCATCTGCACGCCCGGCTGGGAGGCAGAGACGGGGGAGGGGAAGGCTCACCGTTTCTCAAGGTCCATAAAGACTGAGCGGATGTTTCCTTGCCTCTCGAAAAGGAAAACCACCATCTTTATTTTAAGGCTGTTCCTGGGCCTGGTGGGGGAGGCAGGGGTGAGATGATGGAATTTTGTGCACAAGAACTATGGATATTTTAATATACAATGTTAGAGGCAGCGTTCTTTGTCGCCGCCTCCTCTGTGTGACAGCCACATGTGCACAGCCTCTGCCCCCCACCGGCCTTTGCTCTGCTCTGGCTGCAGCTGGACAGTGCAGCGACTGTGACTGCAGGGGAGCCAGGTCGCCCTTTTGGCAGCTGCTAGGCTGGGACTGCATGGACAGGAACACCAGGCACCCTCCGTTTGCTTCTGAGCTGAGGTTGCTTCACGGGGCCGTGGCTTCCTTCCTCACCCGGCTCTGCCTCCCCCGTGCTCTCGGGCGAAGTGGGTTCTTGTGCCTTCCCCTCCCTGGGCCAGGCTCCCCGTGCGCGGGCCCTGCCCTTTCCTCCCACGCCCCACCGGCTCCGATGCGCCACCCTGCTCAGCAGTCACAGAAGCAGGGCCCAGCAACCTTTTTCAGGGGTCCAGGGAGTAGGAGAACCATCTTCCAGAAAAATACATAAGCTAGTTTCTGTTCTGTAAAGTGACATCTTTCATACTTGACCAAATTTCCCAGTAACTTCCCAACCACTGTTCAAAAGCTGTGATTTTTGTCTCCCCTTCCCACCCTCCAGCCAAGGGCAGTCCTGCCCAGGGGGCATTAGATATGGGTACCCGGGGAACACCCCCTTCCTGGACCCCAGCGTTGCGTTTCCTGGCTGAGGAAGGGTGGTCATCCCAGCTCCTGCCCCCTCCTCACTTAACTGGAGCTTTGGGAAGTGCCCTCCACAGTGAGAGGTGGGTGGTGGGTGAGGGCTGGTGGGGCCTCATGACAGCTTGATGCTGGTAAGAGGAAGCCCGTGGTTCTGGCCAGGCTCTTGTGTCCAGACAGCAGGGACCAGGGGAAAGCCAGTCCCTTCTGTAATCCCCCTTCATTTCCTACCTTCCTTCCTCCTCTGTTTAGCAAAGGAGGGCAGCTGACTTGGATGTCCTTAGAACGCCCCTGGCCCCAGGCTGAGCAATAAGAAACCGGAGCCTTGCGGCCCAGTGGCCTGGGCCATTTCAGGCCACCTCCCCCTCCTCTGCCTGGGGCCACTGAGCCCAGCCTCCAGGGCCCGGGCGCATTCGCAGGCCAGCGGCCACTGTCCGGGCTGTGATGGCACCGAGGCAGGTGGAGCACCGGGTGCCACACAGCTGGGCTTCCCACCAGGCTCTCCCGCGGGGGTCTCAGGGAGCTTCCCCCCAGCGCTGCTTGGAGTCTGCAGGAACTGTCCTTGTTCTCCCTAGCCCATCACTCCATACAGTATTAGGTGAGGATGGATGCGGGCGCTGTCCTCGCCAGGAAGTCACTGTTGAAGTTGCAGTGGCTTGTTCATACCTGTGGGAAGAAAAGTGAAGACTTTCTCCTTGCATTAAAAAGTCTGAACTGTGCCGAAGCTTCGGGTGCTTCCTTGTCTTTTCCAGGGGCAGCAGTCCTGGGTCGTCCTCCCCTGGTGTCTGCGGGGGCGGTGCCAGCAGGGACAGAGTGGCAAGGCTGCCAGGACAAGGTGACCAGCCCTGCCCAGTCCTGCTCTGCTGGGCAGTAGCTGCCCCCTGCTACTAAGAGGGCCAGGCCTGTAGGGAAAACGGTTTCCAGGGGATGATGCCCCCTTCCCTGTGCGAGGTGGGAGCTGAGCAGGAGTTCACTTGGGGTGGGAGGGGGAAAGCAGTTGGGAAGATGTTGATAACTGAGGCCTAGCCTGGCACCCCTCAGCCACAGACGGATGAGTGGGCACCTGCGGGGCCCTCGGCACTGCGTGGCGTCAAGTGAGCAAAGGCTTCTGGGCTCTGGAGCCAGCCTGGCTCCTTGCTAGCCCCAAGGGCGGTTTACATACAGGGAGGCTGGGCCTCTGAAGACAAAGCAGATAGCCCATGACAAACATGCAACTAAGGGTGGGGCCAGTCAGGCCCAGGTGATGTCACAGATGGGGGACTGTTTATACCAGCAGAGGGAAGGGTGACCCATTAGTGACCCTTCATAAAAGGGTGCAGACTTGAGGTGCCATGGGTGCAGGCTGCCCTAGCCCCTCTGGCAGAAGAAGGCAGGACAGAAACGGCCCTGAGGGTCTCAGGGACCCAGGTGCGTGCTCTGCGCCTAGCCGGTGTGGTGGCGTCTGGTCCTATGACCAGTACTTGAAGTGCCAGTGGATGCTTCAATTGCTGCAGGGCTGACCGGCCCTCCCTGCGCCACTCAGCCGCCACCTGTGGGGATTTACCCTGTGCCAGGTGGAGCTGTGCCCTCACAATCTGAGGAAGTTCACGTTCCCCCATTTCACAGAGGGAGAGTCCAAGACTGAGGACCGCCGAAATAACAAAAGTGGTAGAAGTGGATTCAAACCCAGCCATCCAACTCCAGCGTGCTTTCCATCGGGTTACTAATCCAAAGCACACACTAAAAGGAAAAAATGGTAGATCCCCCCCAACCCCATCCTTAGACTGCAGCTGTACTCAGGGCTGAGAGACCCACATTAAAGGTTAAGAGCTGTCACTCCAGCCTGGGGTCCTGAAAGCTTGGGGCAGGGGTCACCCAAGAGAGGTGGAGCATTTTTGTTCAAGCTGCGAGCGCATTAGAGAAGGCACAGAACATAGCAGTGCCCCTGAGTGGCACAGGGAGGGCCAGAAGGGAAGTGCTGCCTGGCCGCCTGCTCTCCTTCCCTAAGCACTCCACCTGCAGGACTCTGTGGGGTGACAGAGGGGCTGTGAACCCCCTGGGGCTGCCCCAGGAAGTGCCTGCTGATCTGAGGCTTGAAAGAGGGGCCGAGGGCAGGTGTCTGCCACAGAGTTCATAGCCCTGGTTTTGGTTCTACAGGTTGGGGGGTCATCTCTGAGCTGTGATGGGGGTTCAGGGAGGGCCAGAGGATGTGGTCAGAGATGTGGCCGCCCACCTGGAGGGCTAGCCCCCGCCCTTGCCTCCTCCCCAGCTCCCTAGCTGGCCAAGACCCTGGGGGAGAAGTCCCCTCTTCGGAGGCTGGCCTGGGGCAAAGGAGGGGCATTGCCACCCAGCCCCCAGAGCCCCTGGACTGAGGCCTTCAGGGCAATCTGTCCTGGGTCCCACCCACACAGCACCTCACAGCCCAGGACCCAAGAAGCAAGGGCCTGCCCACTGCCTCTGGCCATGCACAGCTGTTTTC
Organism: Rhinopithecus bieti; assembly: GCF_001698545.2. Lineage (NCBI taxonomy): Eukaryota > Metazoa > Chordata > Mammalia > Primates > Cercopithecidae > Rhinopithecus > Rhinopithecus bieti. Next base: position 930,962 of record NW_016803657.1, on the reverse strand, counting down.
TATGTTGCAGTTCCTTGTAAAATCTCATTCAGAATAAACATTTCTGGCTGGATTTGGCTCACACCTGTAATCCCAGCACTTTGGGAGATCAAGGTTGGGGATGGGGTGGGGTTGTGTGGGGTGGTGGTGTGTGAGGCCGGGAGTTCAAGACCAGCCAGGGAACATAGTAAGACGCCCATCTCTAGCAAAACAAAAATTAGCTGAGAGTGGTGATGGGTGCCTGTAGGTAGTCGCAGCTACTAGAGAGGCTGAGGTGGAAGGATCACTTGAGCCTGGGAGTTTGAGGCTGCAGTGAGCTATGATGGCACCACTGTACTCCAGCCTGGGCAACACAGTGAGACACTGTCTCTATTTAAGAAATTTTTAAAAATAAACATGTCTTCTCCTTAGAAAACAAGCTAACTGCAAATCCAATCAGTGCCCTGTTCTTATCTCAAATGAGTGTTCTAGAAGAATAGCCTAGTAAAAAATAATGGCTGCCCAGGGTGGCTCACATCTGTAATCCCAGCACTTCGAGAGGCCAAGGAGAGTGGATCACTTAAGGTCAGGAGTTCGAGACCAGCCTGGCCAATATGGTGAAACCCTGTCTCTACTGAAGATACAAAAATTAGCCAGATGTGGTGGCTCTTGCCTATAATCCCAGCTACTTGGAAGGCCAAGGCACAAGAATCGCTTGAACCCAGGAGGCAGAGGTTGCAGTGAGCCAACATCACACCATTGCACTGCAGCCTGGGCGACAGAGCAAGACTCCATCTCAAAAATAAATAAATTAAATTAAATTAAATAAATCAAATGGGCTAGTCATAGGACTTGCCCGGCCACGGACAGCAAGGTGATGAGAGTTGGGAGGTGAGGACATCCGGCCACCACTCTTGTTCCCGTGTTCCAGCGTACCGGGTCTGGCAGCACGTGGAGGGCAGCCTTGGGGAGACCGCCGTGAGTTTAAATCCGAGCTCTGCCACTCTAGCCAGCCCTCTTCCCCCACTAAGGCTGTTTCCTCAAGCCCTAATTCAGGAACAGACGTGGCCCACAGAGGCCGATGACACCCACCTTGAGTGGCCTTTGCCAAGCACCCCAGGGAGTGCTAGTTGGGTGGGGTGCAGGGAGTAGGGCACCTCACCCAACACCCAGAACAAAACAGGCGGGACCTACCCTTCCCCGAAGCAGCCCGCAGACACAGCGGCGCCTGTAGGCCAGAGAGGTGGTGGCCAAGGGGGCTGGGGCCTGGCTTCCTGTGCACCCAGAGGGACTGATAATTGTAAAACCACATGGGGCTGCAGCCGCTGCAGAGCGTGGGAGCCCCTATGGCTTTTGGAGCAGTGCAGGGAAGGGTTTTGGAAGAAAAACCAGGATGATGAAACCACCATATGTCCACCCATTTGGAGCTTTGGACTTTCATAGGACACGCCCCTGGTGCCGGGCAGATGGGGTGGGGGAGGGGGCTGCCAGGACTAGCTGGGGTACTGGGGGGTCCGCACCCCCAGCATCTGCATCAGCTCCTCCCCAAAGCCATCCCAACAGACGCACCTTCACATAAGAGCCAGGCATCTGAGGCTCAAGGGCAGGCTTAGGCAGCTCCCCCACTCCAATCACATTGCCGCCTGCGCTCCTCCCTCAGAGAAAGGTTGGGACGGCCATTGGTGGCCATACTGGGAAGCTCATTTGTCCCTCACACCAGAACAAGTGCAGTTCTCCATTATACACAAAAAGACAGCATCCAGAGAGAGAGAAAGAGATTTACCCAAGACCCCATGCCTGGTCAGCAGCATCTCATGTCCTGACCTGAGTAGGAGTGGGCCACCATGCCACGTGCATGTTTCTGGAGTGGTTAGCAGCAGGGAACGGCCGCCATTCCTGCCAGCCCTGAAGAACTATCTGGTGGGAGCTGCTTCCCGAGGCCAGGGTTGGAGACTCTCATCCTACACCTCCCCTTGGAGGCTGATTCTCAGGACCTTGAGGAAGGGGACTCCCCAACCCTGGGCTCAGCGGCCCTTCAATGTGGCCAGGATGCTGCAGACCCCGGCAACCTGCCTTGTGTCTGCGCTCCCAGCCTCAGAGGGCTATTCCCTGGGGGGCAGACACGGGGTTCCCTGCCACTTCCTCGTGCTGGGTTCTCAGGGCCTCTCCCTGCCCCCACACACCTGCCCTCTGCAGGGCGGGTCTGGACTCAAGGAAGGAGCTCAAGGCTGGCACCACTTCCCTCCCCAGCTTCCATGCATTAGTCTGTAAAGGAGAGTAATAACTCTCTCCTAGCGTGGCCCTTGTGAAGATAATAGATCTAAAGTCACTTGGAGATACCAAGAAGCCCCATACACTTACAAGCTGTTATGAGTGTAACTGCTCCCTGCAGAGCTGGGTGAGAGAGCTAGTGATGTCCCTCAGTACCAAAGGGGCCTGCAGGATGAGTGAGAAGCTGCAGGGGGTAGCTGGGCCCTCCTGCACCCGGGGAGTAGTTGACTGTGGAGGTGGCATTTGAATGAAGGTATCTTGGGGAGAAGGAAAGGAAAGAGAGTGGCCTGACTGCCCGGACAGGGTGCAACTGAGGCTCTCAGGAGGTCTCCTCCTGTCAAGACTCACCCATCCCTGGCCGGGGGCGGTGGCTCACACCTGTAATCCCAGAACTTTGGGAGGCTGAGGCGGGCGGATCATGAGGTCAGGTGATCGAGACCATCCTGGCTAACATGGTGAAACCCCATCTCTACTAAAAATATACACACACACACACAAATTAGCCAGGTGTGGTGGCGGGCACCTGTAGTCCCAGCTACTCAGGAGGCTGAGGCAAGAGAATGGCGTGAATCCAGGAGGCAGAGCTTGCAGTGAGCCGAGATTGTGCCACTGTACTCCAGCCTGGGCGACAGAGTGAGACTCCGTCTCAAAAAAAAAAAAAGAAAGAAAGAAAAAAAGACTCACCCATGCCCAGAGCACCCTGTAAACTGGGCCTTGGGCTGTGCCGTGCTCAGGGCTCTGTGGTGAGCAGGTCAAGGCTGCTGTGGCCCTAGTGGTCTGGCCCCACAGGATCAGAAAACAGATCTGCTGAGACAACGTGGTGCCATGCCCCGGAGCTGCTTCGGGCTGTCAGGGCTGGAGGCCTGGCTGCTTGCTGAGGCTGGAATAAGCTCAAAAAGAGATTGAGTCTTTACAGACTTCCTTCCATTGGAGCTGCAAAGGAATGAGCAGGGGGTCCAACCCTCCCCCTTTATTTTTATTTATTTATTTATTTATCTTGGAGACATGGTTTCACTCTATCACCTAGGCAGGAGTGCAGTGGCACAGTCTCGGCTTACTGCAACCTCTGCCTCCCAGGTTCAAGTGATTCTCCTTTCTCAGTCTCCCAAGTAACTGGGACTTCAGATGTGTGTCACCATTCCAGGCTAAGTTTTGTATTTTTTTTTTTTTTTGAGACGGAGTCTTGCTCTGTCGCCCAGGCTAGAGTGCAGTGGCTGGATCTCAGCTCACTGCAAGCTCCGCCTCCCGCCTCCCGGGTTTACGCCATTCTCCTGCCTCAGCCTCCGGAGTAGCTGGGACTACAGGCGCCCGCCACCTCGCCCGGCTAGTTTTTTGTATTTTAGTAGAGACGGGGTTTCACCATGTTAGCCAGGATGGTCTCGATCTCCTGACCTTGTGATCCGCCCATCTCGGCCTCCCAAAGTGCTGGGATTACAGGCTTGAGCCACCGCGCCCGGCCTAAGTTTTGTATTTTTAGTAGAGACAGGGTTTTGCCATGTTGACCAGGCTGGTCTTGAATTTCTGGGCTCAAGTGATCCGCCCACCTTGGCCTCCGGAGTAGCTGGAACTACAGGCTTGCACCACCACATTCAGCTAATTTTTAAGTTTATTTGTAGAGATGAGGTCTCACTATGTTGCCCAGGCTGATCTTGAACTCCTGGGCTCAAGTGATCCTCCCACCTCGGCCTCCCAAAGTGCTGGGATTACAGGTATGAGCCACCGCGCCTGGACCCAACTCCCTTTTAAAGACAAGAAAATTGAGGCTTGCAAGACAGATGTGACAAAAACTAATAAAGGACCAGAAAGAATTACGTGTGAGAGGCGAGAAGTGCCGAATGCCTGTCCCAGCCCTGCCCTGTGCAGCCCTGGCCTCAGCCCTGGAACTCAGTGTCCACTCAGCTACACTGTGTGGGGATGGACAGATGCCTGGGAATGGACCTTTCTGACAACTTACCAGAGAGGTTAAAGGACTTGCCCGAGGTCACACAGGGAGTGAGACAGGGCCCAGAGGCCTCACCAGGGGTGTCCACGAGGGGTAGCGGAGGAGAGGCCCATCTTCCCACCCAGGAGCCCTTGCCTATCTCCGGTTCCCCAATGCTGTCTGGGGCGCCTGTCCCTCCTCCGGTCTCTGGCGCCCCCGTGTGGCCACAGTGAGCAGGCCCCTTCCTACCTCCTGTGGGCTCCACCCCTGCCCCAACTCCTTAAGGAGGGCCCAGAATCCCTCAGGTGAGAGGGATCTGAACTCCTGCCCCCTCTCCCTTCCGGGAGACCAGAGGCAATGAGTTTGGTTTGAATCCTGGCTCCCCATGCCAGCCTGGCTGATTTAGGCAACACGCCCAGACTCTGTTTCCCCAAACATTTCTCAGCCCATGGGCCCTGCATAGCTACAGGGCGGGCTTCTGGGGAGATCACATGGGAGGCAGGGCGAGTCTGAGACCAGCCTTGGGCAACATAGAGACCCTAGCTCTAAAAAAAATTAAAAATTAACCAGGCATGGTGGTGCAGGCCTGCAGTCCCAGCCACTTGGGGAGGCTGAGGTGGGAGGGTCACTTGAGCCCAGTATGTTGAGGCTGCAGTGAGCTGAGATTGCACCACTGCACTCCAGCCTGGGTGACAGAGCAAGACCCTGTCTCAAAAGAAGGCTAGGCATGGTGGCTCATGCCTGGAATCCCAGCACTTTGGGAGGCCGAAGTGGGCAGATCCCCTGAGGTCAGACCAGTTCGGCCAACACGGCAACATAGTGCAACGCTGTCTCTTTAAAATAAATAAATAAATAAATAATCACATGAGAGATCCTTTGTGGGGAAAAACACCCTGTTTGCTACAAACATTCATGGAACACCTCCTCCCTCAACCTGATCCTGCCCCCATCTCAGCAAGGTCTCAGTACAAGAGGAGAGGCAAACCCCTAAACAGGTCTTTTAATGAAATACCGCGTTGGCTAGTGACTCGAGCCTGTAATCCCAACGCTTTGGGAGGCTGAGGCAGGCGGATCGCTTGAGTCCAGGAATTCAAGACCAGCCTGGTCAACATGGCAAAACTCCATCTCTACTAAAAATACAAAAATTAGCTGGGTGTGGTGGCACATGCCTGTAATCCCAGCTATTTGGGAGGCTGAGGCAGGAGACTTGCTTGAACCTGGGAGGCGGATGTTGCAGTGAGCTGAGATCATGCCACTGCACTCTGGCCTGGGTGACAGAGTGAGACTCCATCTCAAAAAAGAAAACATTAGCCTGGCCTGGTGGTGTAAGCCTATAGTCTCAGCTACTCGGATGCTGAGGTGGGAGGATCACTTGAACCCACCAGGTTGAAGCTGTGGTGAGCCGCGACTGCACCACTGCACTCCAGCCTAGGGGACAGAGTGAGACCCTGTCTCAAAAAAGAGAAAGAAAGAAAGTGTTGTCTAGGCTGGTGTAGTTGCCCATGTCTGTAATCCCAGAACTCTGGGATGCCAAGATGGGAGGATTGCTTGAGGCCAAGAGTTCGAGACCAGCCTGGTCAACATAACAAGAACCCGTGTCTCCAAAAAGTAAAATAAAAAATTAGCTGGGTGTGGTGGCATATGCCTGTAATCCCAGTTACTCAGAAGGCTGAGGCAGGAGCCTAAGAGGTCAAGGCTGCAGTGAGTTATGATTGCGCCACTGCACTCCAGCCTGGTGACAGGCACTGTCTCAAAAAAAAAAAAAAGTGTTGTCTGAAGCCACTGATATGTCCTACCCTTTGATCTCTCCTCATGGCGCCTGGTCCATCCCAGCTGGACACAGCTGGACAGAAATCAGAAATACTACTGGACAGAGCCAGCCCCTCCCCTCCCCAACTTCCTCCAGCCCATCTCAGACCTCTCCTCGCCCTTCACGTTCCAGGTCGGACCTCAGGCCCTGCTCCAACTGAAGCGTTAAACGCTTGTGGTATTGGTACCAGCCCAGCTCCACCTCCACCCCAGGGTTTAACTTGGGAGCCACCTTGTCCTCAGTCCCTCAATTCCCTTTCCTCCTTCCCAAGCCTCAGTGTGTCCATCTGCCAAATGGGCGTGACCATCCCTACCCCACCTTCCTGTCTCCCACGTCAACTCTAATGATACAATCAAAGTAAAACTCAGAAATTTTTTTGGGGGGGGTGGGCGATGGGTGCCAAGCGCGGGCAAACCCTGGAGAGCGCGAACTACAATTCCCATCCGGCTCCGGGGCCGCGGGCGTCCCTAGCCCCTCTCCCTCAGCCAAGGGCAAGGCGGCTGCGGCCCAGGGGGCGAGAGAAGTTGTAGTGCTCCGCGCCTCCTGGGTCAGGGCCCAGCGAGGGCCCAGGTAGGGCTGGGTTTGGGGCCGCGCGGGTACCTGGGAGGTCTTTCCGACCCCGCGGAACCAATACCGCGCCCCTCGCAGAAGTCAGTTGCTCTCCGCGGCCCGCCCCCGCACTTCCTGGCCGGGAGTTGGGCCAGCCCCAGCGCGCCTCCGCCCCTACCTTCACCTCCAGCCGCGGCTCCATTGGCCGGCGCGCACCTGCCCGTCCGTCTGGGGGCGGGGCGCGGCGCCCAGGTGAGGGCGCGCTGGCGGCGGCGGAGGAAGGTGACAGCGGGGAGGGCGGGAGAGTCGGGGGGAGGACGCGCGGACAGAGCCTCAGACGGTTGGCGGACGGACGGCCCGACGGGTGGGCATGCGGGCGGCCCGACTCTAGCCGAGGAGCGAGGCTCCGGCCGCAGCCATGGAGGCGCGGCTGCGCGCGCTGGAGCGGCTGGCGCGGGGCGAGGCCGGCGGCGGCTCGGGGCTCGACGGCCTTCTAGATCTGCTGCTGGCGCTGCACCACGAGCTCAGCAGCGGCCCCCTACGGCGGGAGCGCAGCGTGGCGCAGTTCTTAAGCTGGGGTGAGTGGCGGGGCGGCACGCAGCGGGGGCGGGCCTAGGGATATCGCGCCGAGACCCCCGCACCCGCAGACTCTCCCGCAGGGACCCGCACCCCCACGGGCTTCCCTCGCAGTCTCCCTGCAGTGGCCCTGACGCGTACCACCGGACCCCCGCGGCCCGCACACTTGCCTGTACACCTCACTGTCACTCCAGTTCTCACACACGCTCCTTCCCTCTCAGAGACCCCGACACATGCACGCACACACGAACTTGTGCCCAGGTGTTGACCGCAGACGCATGTACCCAGTACACCGCCTAGAGTCTCGTACAGAATTCCCTGCTCACAGGCCACACCTGACGCAGGACACACACAGACCCTCATGCATGTCACCCACTGACACACTAGCTGTCTGTTTCTCATTCCTCTCGGATGCATTGAGACACACAGCTCACGGAGAGACCCAGAGGAGCGCTGATAGACCACCCCTCGACCGCACTGGAACTGCAGAACACACAGATCTGTATGTACGGTATCGCACCACTTGCAGACCCTTCCCCCCCAACCAGACACACACACCCCCAGCTTCCCTGCGTACAGAGGACCACTGCAGCCTGGGACTCAGGCTGCTGGCCAAGCTCCCTGGGGGCTGTGGTCCCAGGGCCCGGGAGGGGGGCCTGGCTGGAGATGGGTCTGTACCTTTCCTGGTACACTCATCTGAGTCATTGGGAGTGGCTGGCCCGGGGTGACCCTGAACCCACTGTGGGCACTGGCGCCAGCTGGAGGGTTCCCTGGTCACACCCTGCCGGGCCATGGGGAAAAGGCATGGGGCCTGGCCAGGGCGGGGTGAGGCAGGTGTTTGCCCAGTGGGCAACTAGCGTTCCTGGCGCTCCTGAGCTCTGGGCAGGCACAAGGCCTGGGGAAAAGGGGATGCTGCCACCCAGATGTGCCAGGGAGTTGTCCCCTAGCCCCAACCCTTCCACCCAGAGCAAGGCAGTCAGAAGGCCTCTGCCTCTGTGCCTGTCTCCCTGGGATGCCTTCATGCCATGCGTGTCTGCCTGTGTTGTTGTCACCCCCCCCATGACACCCACACACGTGTGTGTGTTTGCACACACGTGTGCTCCTCCCTGACTGCCTCCAGCGCCTCTGCCTGGGACCCCGGCATGGGGGCCGTCTGTTGACAATCTCCCGAGGTAACTCAAAGGGCCGTGACTCATTCCTCTCCTGCTTGTCTCTACTTGTCCCTGCTCCTGCCCGGAGCCCCCTTGCCCTGTGGGAGGCCAGAGGATTAGGCGGCCTGTCCAGGGGCCTGGATCCTCCTGCCTGTGGGCCTGGGCTTTGGCCCTTGTCTGGCGGGTGGGTCCCTATGGTGCTGGCTTCAACTCCCACAGGGAGGCCTGGGGCTGCTCCTCCCCAGCTCCACACACAGACCTGGGAAAGAGACAATGCATTTCTGTAATGAGGTTTCCACCCCGCCCCCGCTGCGGGCTTCTGCCTGATAAACCTGTGGAGCAGCTCTCTGTCCCACCCACAGACCCGCCCAGCTGGCAGGGAGTTTACCTCCTGGCAGGGGGAAACTGAGGCAGGGCGCCAGACTACAGCTGCCCTCCATCCTGACTGATCACTCCTGCCTCCCTAAGACCCAATTCCTTCCCAAAACCTGTGGCTCATCCGAGTCTGGAAAGGGTCTGGGAGTGACTGAAGTTGCCCCTCCTGGAGGTATCTGGGATGTGAGGAAAGAGGACGTTCTTGACCAGACAAAAGCCTCGTCCAGACAGGGAGGCAGGACTTGGAATGAGAGAGCCAATCAGGCCTGGAGGCATCCTGAGCACTCACGCCTTCAGGGGCTAGTGCTGGCACCAGGGAAGGGCATCTTGGTCCTATTTGTGAATCTCGTGGGCACCTTGGCAGACTGGCATCCATGCCTCCAGACTGAGGGGCCCCACGTGGGAAGCATAGAGCCTGTCCTCCCTGCCCTAGGGGCTGCAGGCCTCACCCCCAGCCAGGTACCTCTGTGCCTACAGGGTCCCCGGACCCAGGCCCACAGCTCCTGAATGGGAGAGAAGCCTCTCTCGGGATGAGGAATGTCACCCGTCCAGTTTCCCAAGACAGGCCCTGGCCTGAATCTGTGAGGGGGCCAAGAACTGCGAGCCGGGGTAGGAATGGTGTCCCCATGGTCCCCAGGGTGACCTGGCCAAGCAGAGTCAGACCGCAGACTGGACAGGACTACAAGTCCCATCAGCCCCTGGGATGGAGTCTGCCTAGAGTCTGGGGCCAGGGGTCCATGGAGGTCCAGGAACCAGGCAGTCAGCTGAGCCCGGCCTCTGACCTTCCGCACTTCCTGATCGTGGCCAAAGGAGCACCAGCTCCTGCCAACCTCTTGGCCTGAGGCTGTCCCTGGGGAGGTCATCCCTGCCTGGGCTCACAGGAGTGGCAGCTCCTGGCTTGCCCAAGGTGAGATGGGGAATGGAGCCCTCCCTGCATGCACTCTGAATCCTGCCCTATGTCCCCTCAGCCAGCCCCTTCGTATCAAAGGTGAAAGAACTGCGTCTGCAGAGAGATGACTTTGAGATCTTGAAGGTGATCGGCCGAGGAGCCTTTGGGGAGGTGAGCAAAGGCCCCGGGGTAGGTGGGGAGGAGGTGTTCACACCAGGCTGGGCTCACCCCGGTCCTCCCTGTGGCCTTAGGTCGCCGTGGTGAGGCAGAGGGACACTGGGCAGATTTTTGCCATGAAAATGCTGCACAAGTGGGAGATGCTGAAGAGGGCTGAGGTCAGTGTGGAGTCTGGGGGGCCCTTGGGCACCCTACAAATGGGTGTGGGGGAGGCGTATGCTGCCAGGGCCTGTGGGGCATGGCGGGGGGTGGGCAAGGCTGCAGACCGGGCAAAGGGTGCTACCCTCAGCAGCCACTGATTTGTTATCTTTCTCACAATAAATCCTTTATTTAATTTTTAAATTTTTTTTTTTCTTGAGACGGAGTCTCGCTGTGTCCACTAGGCTGGAGTGCAGTGGCTCACTGCAACTTCAGCCTCCCATTTAAAGGAATTCTCCTGCCTCAGCCTCCCAAGTAGCTGGGACTACAGGCACCTGCCACCACACCCGGCTAATTTTTGTATTTTTAGTAGAGATGAGGGTTTGCTATGTTGGACAGGCTGGTCTCGAACTGCTGAACTCAGGTGATCCTTCTGCCTCGGCCTTCCAAAGTGCTGGGATTACAGGCGTGAACCACCATGCCCAGCCTACAATAAACTTTTTTTTAAGACGGAGTCTCACTCTGTCACCCAGGCTGGAATGCAGTGGCGTGATCTCGGCTCACTGCAACCTCCACCTCCTGGGTTCAAGGGATTCTCCTGCCTCAGCCTCCCAAGTAGCAGGGATTACAGGCGTGTGCCACGACGCCCAGCTAAGATTTTGTATTTTTAATAGAGATGGTTTTTCACCATGTTGGCCAGGCTGGTCTCCAACTCTTGATCTCAAGTGATCTGCCTGCCTTGGCCTCCCAAAGTGCTGGGATTACAGGCCTAATAAACCCTTTTGAAAGCAACCAGAGTCATTCCCATTTTCCATATGGTCATGCTGAGGCCCAGAGCCATAGAGCGTGGGCTTGGGCTCAGTCGCAGCCAGACGGGACAGTAGAGCTATGACCTCCATCCAAGCTCCCAGACTCACAGAGTCTTTCTCCATCCCCTGAGCTGGGAAGGGGGACATCCTGGGTTCTGATCCCACCCCACCCCTTACTTTCCCAAACCTGCTGCAGACAGCATGTTTCCGGGAGGAGCGGGATGTGCTCGTGAAAGGGGACAGCCGTTGGGTGACCACTCTGCACTATGCCTTCCAAGACGAGGAGTACCTGGTGAGGATACTTGGCGGGGCTAGAGGGGAGCATCCTAGGGACACAGGAGAGGGCCCTTGGGGCCATGGGCACTGGGCCCAAAGACCCCTCTTGGGACCAAGAGACTCCCACTTCCCACCATCTCCTGGGCTTGGTGCCTCCTGCCTGAGCCCTGGCTGGGAACTGGCCAGCCCAGAGCTGCTGGGAGATGCAGCCCTGCCTTCCCAGAGCCCTGTGGGACAGCAGTGAAGTGGCTGGGTGCACCCTTCCCCCAGGTTTGATTCTTGTCCCCCACCTCCAGTACCTTGTGATGGACTACTATGCCGGCGGGGACCTCCTGACGCTGCTGAGCCGGTTTGAGGACCGTCTCCCGCCTGAGCTGGCCCAGTTCTACCTGGCTGAGATGGTGCTGGCCATCCACTCACTGCATCAGCTGGGTTATATCCACAGGTGGGGCCCCAACCCCACTGCCCTGCCCAACCCCTGCCAGCTGTGCTGGGGACAGCTGATGTTGGCTGAGCACTCACCACGTGCCAGGCGCTTTGCTGTGTGCCTCATCCGAGTGCTTCCTTGGAATCAAAGAGCCCTCTGTGGCAGGGGCTGCTACTGTCCCCGGCCTACAGTTGAGGGGGTCAGAGCTTAGCACAGGGAAACACCTGTCTCAAGGTGACTCGGCTCATGGGCGGCCAAGCTGTGGTCTGCACTGGGGAAGTCTGACTCCTGCATCCCCCACAGCACACTCTGCCACCTCCAAGGGTTGTCCCCACACATCCTTTCTACAGTCTAGCCGTCTTCCTCCTCCTGGCCTGTGGGATCATCTACACACACACACGTTGCTCATCACATGAGCACCTACACACAGGAATGTGTGTGAGCTGGTGCTGGCACACACTGTGCGTGTGCACCTGGGCATGTACCTAAATGGCCACTTACACACAGGTCAAGCCCTTCACTCTCCCTGCCTGCCATCCCCCAGGGACGTCAAGCCAGACAATGTCCTGCTGGATGTGAACGGGCACATTCGCCTGGCTGACTTCGGCTCCTGCCTGCGTCTCAACACCAATGGCATGGTAAGGACCCTGCTCCAGAATGGGAGCAGGGGATACCAGGCAGGCCAAGCTCTCAGAAAAATGGGAGGCCCCAGGCCTAGTGCAGAGGCATCAGGCTCCCCAGGGAAGGTGGGTGAGGCCCAGGCCCCAGGTGGGCAGCAGTTCAGCCTGGCGGCGTAGGGGTGACAGGGCCATCGCAAGGGGCTAGCAGCTCCAGCCCCCCAGCCAAGCCCGAAGCTGTCCTCATGGCTTCACCACTACCACCACCCACAGGTGGATTCATCAGTGGCAGTAGGGACGCCGGACTATATCTCCCCTGAGATCCTGCAGGCCATGGAGGAGGGCAAGGGCCACTATGGCCCACAGTGTGACTGGTGGTCACTTGGAGTCTGCGCCTATGAACTGCTCTTTGGGGAGACGCCCTTCTATGCTGAGTCCTTGGTGGAAACCTACGGCAAGATCATGAACCACGAGGTCTGGACACCAGGCTCTGAGCTTCCAGAGGGGGCAGTGGGACCCCCGAGTCTGTGTGGTTGGAAATGCCTGCAGGTGAGGCTGGGTTCCTGGACACTTGACCCAGCCTGCCCCCTCCCCTGACCCACAGGACCACCTGCAGTTCCCCCCGGACATGCCTGACGTGCCAGCCAGCGCCCAAGACCTGATCCGCCAGTTGCTGTGTCGCCAGGAAGAGCGGCTGGGCTGTGGTGGGCTGGACGACTTCCGGAACCATCCTTTCTTCGAAGGCGTGGACTGGGAGCGGCTGGCGAGCAGCATGGCCCCCTATATTCCTGAGCTGCGGGGGCCCATGGACACCTCCAACTTTGACGTGGATGATGACACCCTCAACCATCCAGTGAGTGGCAAAGGCTACTGCAGGAGGGGAGCTGCCTTACCCTCTTGCTGGCTGGGGGAACCCTCCCTCTGAAGTCCCCTGGGGTGGGCTGGGGATGAGGCTTTCAGACACCAGGGCTTATGATTTATGGACTCCCAGACTGACCCATTCCAGCCGCCGTCCCCTGGCCCAGCCTTTTCCAGCCAAACTGGGGTGGGGCAGCATCTCCCACAGGATCCCCATGCTCGCCTGCACTGAGGTGGGCTGTGTCAAGGGAAGGCCGTCTGACCATAGGCATCATCCTATTAATTAGAATCCATATAAGGAAGAAAACTCCCAGCAGCTCCTAGGAGACTTATGGGAGCTGGGGGTCTGTTGGGTTGGGCCGTGTTACCCCACCGAGTTCCCACCTGAGCAGGAGGAGGTTGCACCTGGTCCTAGGGGGCTCCTGGGGCCTTGGGCCTCGGCCTGTGGACTCTGATTCTCCTTCCCTCTCCCTCTGCAGGGGACCCTGCCACCGCCCTCCCATGGGGCCTTCTCCGGCCACCACTTGCCATTTGTGGGCTTCACCTACACCTCGGGCAGGTGAGGCTAGTCCTCACACACCTGGTGGGAGGCTCAGGGTTGCCTGACCTAGCACATTGGGCATGTAGCCCACTGGGGCCCTGGGAAGGAGGGCAGAAGGGCTCCCCAGTGCCTGCACATGGCAGGTGCTCTAGCCCTCATCCTCAGGGTCCTGGTGAAGCCACACACAGGTCCCGCTGGGCCCCGTGACTGCACATGGCTCTTACAGTGCCTTCTACGAAGGGCGAGGGTACGCTGCACCTGGAGCCAGAGGTGTAGGGTTCAAAGGCCACTACTGCTCCGGGGCCTCATCTGTGGCTCTGTAAAATGGGTGGGAGGGACCAGGCACGGTGGCTGTAATCTCAGCACTTTGGGAGGCCGAGGCAGGTGGATCACCTGAGGTCAGGTGTTTGAGACCAGACTGGCCAACATAGTGAAACCCCGTCTCTACTAAAAATACAAAAATTAGCTGGGTGTGGTGGCGGGCGCCTGTAATCCCGGTTACTTGGGAGGCTGAAGCAGGGAGAATCACTTGAACCTGGGAGGCGGAGGTTGCAGTGAGCTGAGATCGCGCCATTGCACTCCAGCCTGGGTGACAGAGCGACGCTGTCACAAAAAGAAAAAACAGAAAAAAATGGATGGGATGATCTCCACCTACCCCCATTCAAGGGGCTGGCCTGAGATCTCAGTGAGGTCTTGGTGCAGTGTGCTCTGAGGTGGAAGGAAATGGGTCCGACCCCCACTCCTCGGGGCCAGCCGGGCCACCGTCACCACATCCTATCCTCGACAGCCCTTGGGAGAGGCCTTGTCACCACCATCTTCCCCTGGGGAAACTGAGGCTAAAATACATTGGGTTCGAAGTGACACAGCTTGTAAGGGCCAGGACGAGGGCTTAAACCTGGGCCTGGGGACTGGGAGCCTGTGCCCCGAAGCCGCCGCCCTGGGCTGCCACCCATGGAACCAGCCTGGGGTCTCCCGAGGGCAGGGTCTGTTCTGGCTGTTTGACAATGAATGAGTGATTCGATCCGGGAGGATGAAGGAGACTCTGTGGGGTGAGGTTTCTACAGACATGCATGGCCCCTGTCCCCCGCAGTCACAGTCCTGAGAGCAGCTCTGAGGCCTGGGCTGCTCTGGAGCAGAAGCTGCGGTGTCTGGAGCAGGAGAAGGTGGAGCTGAGCAGGAAGCACCAAGGTACAGGGAGCGGCTGGGCCGGGCCTGGGTGTGCTGGCCCTAGGGGCTGCTACTGCGCGAGTGGACTCACCTGTGGGTACCACGTCCCCTCCAGAGGCCCTGCATGCCCCCACTGACCATCGGGAGCTGGAGCAGCTACGGAAGGAAGTGCAGACTCTACAGGAGAGGCTGTCAGGTATCCCTTCCACCCACCCCCACTAGGGCTGAGTCCCACCTGGGCTCAGATCCTGCCCCTGCCCCTGCCCTGGACACGTTGTATGATCCTGGGGGAGCATTTTGCACTCTCTGAACCTGTGTATGGAAAACAAGCCAAGGAGACTTGCTCCCGGGCTGAGAGGCCGGGGCCGTCAGCACTTGAGGTCTCAGTGACTCTTCCCGGCAGAGATGCTGAGGGACAAGGCCTCCTTGTCCCAGCTGGATGGGCCCACACCTGGTAGCCCAGGTCAGGACAGTGACCTGCGGCAGGAGCTTGACCGGCTTCACCAGGTGAGGGTTGGGTGAGGTGGGTGAGTGGCCCAGGGCTCCGTGGGTGGTTCATGCCTGACTCTGGGCCTTGTCCTTCCCCGCTCCCTCCCCTGTCTCCTTAGGAGCTGGTCGAGGGTCGGGCAGGGCTGCAGGCTCAGGAGCAGGAGCTCTGCAGGGCCCAGGGGCGGCAGGAGGAGCTGCTTCAGAGGCTGCAGGAGGCCCAGGAGAGAGAGGCGGCCACAGCTCTCCAGACCCAGGCCCTGAGCTCCCAGCTGGAGGAAGCCCGGGCTGCCCAGAGGGAGGTGGGTGACCAGGGTGGGAAGGGACAGCATCTGGGCCCTGCCCCCGGTGTGGCTGGAGGGAGCATGGGGAGTTTGGTGGGAGATGCTGCCCCCCAGTTGTAGCTGGCAGAGGCTGGGCCCAGGGGACAGTGGCTGGGACGGGGCAATCTAGGAGTCCATGCCTCCTCACGTCCACTGTGGCTGGCAGAGTCTGGAGTTCGTGGCAAGGTGGTCAGAGGGGCTGCCAAGGGCAGAGTTGGCACTGGCCTGCCTCTGCACCCCTCACAGCTGGAGGCCCAGGTGTCCTCCCTGAGCCGGCAGGTGATGCAGCTGCAGGGACAGTGGGAGCAACGCCTTGAGGAGTCTTCCCGGGCCAAGGTAGTCAAGTCCTCCTCCCTTGGCAAGAGGCGCTTCCCCACCAGCCTGACCCCACTCAGAGCCTCAGGGCCAGGCCTGTGTCCCGGGCGGGTGGGCTATGGCATCTTGGGTGTCTGCCCTGACCCCCTCCATGTCCCCAAGACCATCCACACAGCCTCTGAGACCAACGGGATGGGACCCCCCGAGGGTGGGCCTCAGGAGGCCCAACTGAGGAAGGAGGTGGCCGCCCTGCGAGAGCAGCTGGAGCAGGCCCACAGCCACAGGTGAGCCAGGCAGCTGGGGGCAGGGAGGGGCCGGACCCGGCCTGGGCAGGGAGTCATGGCCTTGGCCTTCTCCTCCCCAGGCCGAGTGGTAAGGAGGAGGCTCTGTGCCAGCTGCAGGAGGAAAACCGGAGGCTGAGCCGGGAGCAGGAGCGGGTGAGCAGGGGGACGGACGGAGGGCATGACAGATGGACAAGGCAATGGGGAGCCAGTGGGCAGGTGGGCAAGCTGTAGCCAGTGAGCAGGGTGGACATGGATGGGGCTTGGGGTGCTCCGGTACCTACAGGGAGACAGCAGTCTCAGGACCGCTGGGGCCTGGGGCTGACCTTTCCTCTGGCCGGCCCCAGCTGGAAGCAGAGCTGGCCCAGGAGCAGGAGAGCAAGCAGCGGCTGGAGGGTGAGCGACGGGAGACGGAGAGCAACTGGGAGGCCCAGCTCGCCGACATCCTCAGCTGGTGGGTGCCGGGGGTGGGTCGGGGTGGGGAATGCAGGCGAGACTGAGGGCCCAGCCCATGACCCTGAGCCCCTTCCCAATCAGGGTGAACGATGAGAAGGTCTCAAGAGGCTACCTGCAGGCCCTGGCCACCAAGATGGCAGAGGAGCTGGAGTCGTTGAGGAACGTGGGCACCCAGACGCTCCCTGCCCGGCCACTGGTGAGCCCCAGAGATGCCCTTGGGGGCTGGCTTGGGCAAGTCACTGACCTCCGTGAGCCTCAGGATGCCTGCTACTGAGGGTCACTACTGGAGGTGGGGACACTGAGCTCACGAGAAATAGTGGCTTCCCTGACCTCGCAGTGGGTCAGTGGCTGAACTGGAGCTTTGAGCCTGGCCGGGTGGCATGGGTAGCAGGATGCTCTGGTAGGAGGGGGTCCCTGAGGCAGCCAGGCCTAGAAACCATCTTATACGGGTGCTCCATGACCACCAGGACCACCAGTGGAAGGCGCGGCGACTGCAGAAGATGGAGGCCTCGGCTAGGCTGGAGCTGCAGTCAGCGCTGGAGGCTGAGATCCGTGCCAAGCAGGGCCTGCAGGAGCGGCTGACGCAGGTGCAGGAGGCCCAGCTGCAGGCTGAGCGGTGAGGCTAGGGGCAGGCGCTGGGGGCCAGGGCCCGCACAGAGGCTGGTGGCGAGCCCTTGCCGTTCTCCCCAGCCGTCTGCAGGAGGCCGAGAAGCAGAGCCAGGCCCTGCAGCAGGAGCTCGCCATGCTGCGGGAGGAGCTGCAAGCCCGAGGGCCAGGGGGTGAGTGGCTGCCGACTGCTTGCCCCGGAGCCAGGCTACCCCATGGCCTCCCGTTTGCCAAGGGGGCTCCACGATGGCCTGGCAGGGTGGTGGAGACAGGAGTCTGTTCCTGGACTCTGCCACTTACTCCATCATCTGTGACCAGCACTTCTTGAGTGCCTGCTCTGCCCAGCCCTGCCCCACGCCTGTGGTCATTTCCCATTTTACTGAGGTGGGAACTGAGGCCCCTCCTGGCCCCTAGTTCCTCAGGCCAGTGACCTACCCTCTTTTTGCAGACACCAAGCCCTCAAACTCCCTGATTCCCTTCCTGTCCTTCCGGAGCTCAGAGGTAAGGACCAGGCTGAGGGGCTTGTTGGGGAGGAGTCCTGGGAGAGGCACAGGGACCTTGACTTTGCTTCTCTCTCTCCCATCCCCAGAAGGATTCTGTCAAGGACCCTGGCATCTCAGGAGAGGCCACAAGGCATGGAGGGGAGCCAGAGCTGAGGCCAGAGAGCCGACGCAGCTTGCGCATGGGGGTGAGGACAGGTGGGTCCCTAGTAGGGGGGCTGGGCCCCGCCCCTGCCCATCTCACTTGCTCCCTCGCCCTCCTGCAGGCTGTGTTCCCCAGAGCGCCCACTGCCAACACAGCCTCTACAGAAGGTCTTCCTGCTAAGGTCAGTGCCCAGAGGGGCAAGCGGGGTGGGGGCACCAAGCAGTTCTGCCAGGCTGAATGGGCCCTGAGGGGACACTCCACGTGCATTGTAGTCAGCAGGCACAATTGGGGTGGAGGTGGTAGTAATGAGCTTGCCTGCTGCCATAGATTGGCTGGGACTTGGAGGTCACTGCCACCTGGCTCAGCCCTTTGTCTCGCCTGACCCCTCAGGGATGGGGCATGGGGTCCTGGAAGGCCTTGGGTAATGGCTGTCCCCCTCCCCAGCCCGGCTCACACACGCTGCGCCCCCGGAGCTTCCCATCCCCGACCAAGTGTCTCCGCTGTACCTCGCTGATGCTGGGCCTGGGCCGCCAGGGCCTGGGTTGTGATGGTGAGAATCCCCACCCCACCGCACACCCACCCACTATGCTCCAGCCACGGTCCCAGGTGTGTGACCCTGGCACACCCAGGCTGTTTCTCCCATCCCAGGGTCACTGGCACCTGCTGGTCAAATTTCCTATGCTTAGCTCTGTTCCTTTTCTCACTCGATGAGGAATTAGGGACAGTTCCGGTGCCACTGTGGCTTCAGGGAAGCTGGCTCTGGACATGCCCCAGTCCTGGTTTGGGGCTGTCCCCTCCCAGCCTCACCTCATCCACCTTCTCCACTTTCCCCACAGCCTGCGGCTACTTTTGTCACACAACCTGTGCCCCACAGGCCCCACCCTGCCCCGTGCCCCCTGACCTCCTCCGCACAGCCCTGGGAGTACACCCCGAAACAGGCACAGGCACTGCCTATGAGGGCTTCCTGTCGGTGAGTGGGGGCCGAGGGAGGGGAAGACGGGCATGGGGGGCTGAGGGCCCCTGCAGCCCTCCTATGCTTGCCTTTCCGCTAGGTGCCGCGGCCCTCAGGCGTCCGGCGGGGCTGGCAGCGGGTGTTTGCTGCCCTGAGTGACTCACGCCTGCTGCTGTTTGACGCCCCTGACCCGAGGCTCAGCCCGCCCAGCGGGGCCCTCCTGCAGGTCCTGGATCTGAGGTGGGTGCTAGGTAGTGGCATGGGGTAAGGGACTAGTGGTGAGGTGGGCAGTCAGGGACAGGGAGACCTCTGACCTGTTCTGTGAACCTCCCAGGGACCCCCAGTTCTCGGCTACTCCCGTTCTGGCCTCTGATGTCATCCATGCCCAATCCAGGGACTTGCCACGCATCTTTAGGGTGAGTGCCTGGGATGAGATGGAGCAGCCACCATCCACCTCCCCATTGCTGTTCCCACTCTGGCCACTGTCCGCCCACTCCATACTGCCCTCTTGGGCCAGCCCACAACCACAACATGCTTTCCACGAGAGCACCTGGCCGGGTCTTACCTCATTTCGGATCCACTGTGGCTTCCCATCGTCTGCGGGGTGCTCCTGACCTAGCCCTTGAGGCCCCAAGGATCTGGCCCTGCAGGCCTCCCCAGCCCTCTCCCTGGCACCTCTCTCTGCTCTGGCCACACCTTGCTCTCTCCAGTTCTGAGGGTGCCCCGTGCCTGTGTGTACCACATTCTCGGTCCTTCACGTCTGTCTTTGCACGGAATTGCTGGCCCTGCACTGGCGCCCAGCTCCTAAACTTGACTATTGCTGGTTAGTTAGTCGTCCCTCAGGCTCCAGCAGAAATGTCTGGTCTCCTGGGAAGTCATCCTTCACCTCCTGGCCCGAGTTTGGGGCCCTCTGTTCCCACTAGGCCTGTCCTTGCCCCATTATGGCGCTGGTCGCAGGGCTCTGGAGTTGTCTGTATGCCTGTCCGGCCTACTCCCTGCTGCTGACAGTGCACGCTAGGCCCCCAGGGCACAGCGGCTGCTGGAGGCAGGAAGGGAGGGAGGACAGATGGCTCTGGCCCACAGCCCTTCAGCTTGGGTCCTTGCCCACAGGTGACAACCTCCCAGTTGGCAGTGCCGCCCACCACGTGCACTGTGCTGCTGCTGGCGGAGAGCAAGGGGGAGCGGGAGCGCTGGCTGCAGGTGCTGGGTGAGCTGCAGCGGCTGCTGCTGGACGCACGGCCAAGACTCCGGCCCGTGTACACACTCAAGGAGGCCTATGACAATGGGCTGCCGCTGCTGCCCCACACGCTCTGTGCTGCCATCCTCGGTGAGCTGGTGGAGGGGACTGGAGGGAGCAGTCCAGGCCTGCAGGAGTGCTGGTGTCTAGGAACAGTCCCAAGGGCCACCGCCACTGCCCATTCCCTGCAGCCACGAGACACAGACTGCCTTGCACTACCTATGTGCTCCAGCCTCCTGTGTGCATGGCTGGGCCCCCAGGTAGGGGGCCTGGCTTATCCCCACTCCATTTCGCTGTGCCTCAGTTTCTGCTTTTTCCAAAAGAATCTCAAGGGAGTGGAAGCGGAAGGAACAAAGGCTTTTTTTTTTTTTTTTTGAGACAGTCTCGCTCTGTTGCCCAGGCTGGAGTGCAGCAGTGCAATCTCAGCTCACTGCAACCTCCGCCTCCCGTATTCAAGCAATTCTCCTGTCTCAGCCTCCAGAGTAACTGGGATTATAGGCATGTGCCCCCTTGCCTGGCTACTTTTTGTATTTTTAGTAGAGACGGGGTTTCACAATGTTGGCCAGGCTGGTCTCGAACTCCTGACCTCAGGTGATCCACCTGCCTTGGCCTCCCAAGGTGTTGGGATTACAGGCATGGGCCACCATGCCCAGCTGGAACAAAGGCTTTAGAAAGAGAGAAATGAGGGTTCAGTCCTGGCTGTCTCACTACAAGCTAGGGCACTGGGGGACTGCTGTAGAACACGCAGAGCCTCATAACATCTCCTGGGTGGAGCTGCCAAGAGCTTCACTCGTGCTTAGCCTTGAATCTGGGGCTCAGCAGGGCTCTTCTGTAACTGAGGCTGGGAAAGAGGCATGAAACGGAGCTCCTCGGCGTCTCCCGGCAGCTGAGGCCCTGAGCCAGCACCTGCTCTCAGGGCAGGAGCCACAGGAGAGGTTGTGTGGGTCCCTGGAGCAGTCGGGAACCAGAGGGGAGGGGATTTTTTGAGCAAGGGGATCTGCTGAACCCTCCCCGCTTCCTCGCTTCCTCAGAGCCACTCTGAGAAAGTACCATCGTTGTCCCCAGTTTACATAAGAGGAAACCAAGGCTCTGAGAGGTGACATGACTTACCTGAAATCGCACAGCTCAAGATGATGGGCCTTACCCCAACCCCTCTGAAAGAGCCTGTCCAGACTGGGAGAGAAGGGTCAGTGAGGCAGGGATAGCAGGATTATTGCCACCCCCATTTCCTCAAGAGAAACATGCACAGCAAGGCAGGTGGACTGCACAATCTCCGTGTCATTGAGTGGGCTTCTGACCTCTGACCCTCTCCCTCCCTCTACCAGACCAGGATCGACTTGCACTTGGCACCGAGGAGGGGCTCTTTGTCATCCATCTGCACAGCAACGGTACCCATCGAGGCTGGGCTAGGGTGGGCGTGGGCAGGGGCAGCCCCAGCAGGCCGAGGAGGATGGGGACGGGTCACTTTTCAACGACCTGCCAGTGATACTCTCCCCTCGCCAACCCTGCAGACATCTTCCAGGTGGGGGAGTGCCGGCGCGTGCAGCAGCTGGCCTTGAGCCCCAGCGCAGGCCTGCTGGTTGTGCTGTGTGGCCGCGGCCCCAGTGTGCGTCTCTTTGCCCTGGCGGAGCTGGAGAACATAGAGGTAGCAGGTGCCAAGATCCCCGAGTCTCGAGGCTGCCAGGCACTGGCAGCTGGAAGCATCCTGCAGGCCCGCACCCCGGTGCTCTGTGTAGCCGTCAAGCGCCAGGTGCTCTGCTACCAGCTGGGCCCGGGCCCTGGGCCCTGGCAGCGCCGTATCCGTGAGCTGCAGGCACCCGCCACTGTGCAGAGCCTGGAGCTGCTGGGCGACCGGCTATGTGTGGGCGCTGCCGGTGGCTTTGCGCTCTACCCGCTGCTCAACGAGGCTGCGCCATTGGCGCTGGGGGCCGGTTTGGTGCCTGAGGAGCTGCCACCATCCCGCGGGGGCCTGGGTGAGGCACTGGGTGCCGTGGAGCTTAGCCTCAGTGAGTTCCTGCTACTCTTCACCACTGCTGGCATCTACGTGGATGGCACAGGCCGCAAGTCTCGTGGCCACGAGCTCTTGTGGCCAGCAGCGCCCATGGGCTGGGGTAAGGCACCTTCAGTGTGTGGGTGCAGACAAGGTCCCGCCTCAACTCATGAGCCTGGCATTGGAGGCCTTTGGTGCCAGTTTGCATCCTCCAGCCCAACAACACCCTGTCCTGGCCTCCGTGGCTTGCAGGGGACCTTCCTTTTCCATGCTGAGCTCATGGTCCTCTCCTGCCTGGGCCGCTCTCCTTTCGTTTGTATCCAGCAAACTTTTTTTTTTTTCTTTTGAGAGAGGGTCTCCCTCTGTCACCAGGCTGGAGTACAGTGGCACAATCTCGACTCACTGCCACCTCCACCTCCTGGGGTCAAGTGATCCTCCCACCTCAACCTCCCGAGTAACTGGGGGCACAGGTGTGTGCCACCACGTCTGGCTAATTTTTGTTTTGTTTGAGACAGAGGAGTCTTACTCTGTCACCATGCTGGAGTGCAGTGGTGTGATCTTGGCTCACTGCAGTCTCCACTTCCCAGGTTCAGGCAATTCTCCTGCCTCAGCCTCCCTGGTACCTGGGACTACAGGCACATGCCACCACACCCAGCTAATTTTTGTATTTTTAGTGGAGACAGGGTTTCACCATGTTGGCGAGGCTGGTCTCGAACTCCTGACCTCGTGATCCGCCTGCCTTGGCCTCCCAAGGTGCTGGGATTACAGGCGTGAGCCACTGCGCCCGGCCTAATTTTTGTATTTTTTCGTAGAGGCGGAGTTTCGCCATATTGCCCAGGCTGGGAGTCTCAAACTCCTGGACTCAAGCAATCCTGCCCAGCCTCCCAAAGTGCTGGGATTACAGGTGTGAGCCACCAACCCTGGCCTGTACCTGGCAAACTCTTAACTAGGTCCAGCCCCAGTGTCAGCTCAGGGCCTGGAGCTGGTAGGCGCTCCAAAGATGGCCACTGCGATTGCTGTGGTCACCATTGCCTTCATGCTCCCCGCCCTGCCTCCCCATCATTGGTCCTTTCCTTCTCTTTGTCCCACTGCCTCTCCATCCAGACCTGTGTCGTGGCTCTCGTCACCTCCACTTCATGACTGGCTTGGTGCACTGGGGTCCCACAGAATGGGCCGGGGCTGGTTTCCTCATCCACATCAAGCACCCAGCCCGGGCTGGCACACTCCAGGGGCGACGGGTTTGGAGGAATGGGTGGAATAGTGAGTGAGTGAGTGAATGAATGAGGCGGTGGGGCAGTCTGGTGCATGCACAAATAACTAGCATGATGGGTAAGGGCTGGAAAAGAGGGGCAGAGTGTCCTTTGTGAGCAATGGCTCTTTGGGGTGGGGCCTGCGGGTTGGGTGCTGCATACCACCCAAGCTGCCCAGGGCCAAATCGCAGCTCTCAGGACCAGCTGGGTTACCTGACCTTGACCATCACATGGCTCCAGGGGTTCCATTCCCTCCTCTGGAAATTGGGGGTTATAACAATAGTACCTGCTCGGAGTTGTTAGAAAATTAAGGGAGGAAAAGCATGTGGTGTTTAGAACTGAGCCAGGCATGTGGTGAGTGGTCCAGGGTTATCTCTGATTTGATGTGGAGGCTGGGCGGGGCGACAGGGAGTCTTCCGAGGAAGGACCTTAGCGTGGGGTGTGGTAGTTACTGTGCTGTGGCAGGGGACAAGGTGTTCCCTGTGAAACAGAGGGGGAAACAGCTCAGAGGTGCATGGCGTGCCCGCAGGGTACGCGGCCCCCTACCTGACAGTGTTCAGCGAGAACTCCATCGATGTGTTTGACGTGAGGAGGGCAGAATGGGTGCAGACCGTGCCGCTCAAGAAGGTGAGGGTCCGCCAGAGCCCTGGGGCAGCACCAGGGGTGGGGCGTGGCCTGACCTCTGTGCCTGCTGCCTCAGGTGCGGCCCCTCAATCCAGAGGGCTCCCTGTTCCTCTATGGCACCGAGAAGGTCCGCCTGACCTACCTCAGGAACCAGCTGGCAGGTGAGGGAGTTCGCGTGTACGAGTGTGTGCGTTCACCAGTGCGCACGTGTGGCTGTGTGGCCCTGAACACCAGCTGACTGGGCCCCAGGAACGTGTGAGCACAGACCAGTTCTCCGCTTCTCCCACAGAGAAGGACGAGTTCGACATCCCGGACCTCACCGACAACACCCGGCGCCAGCTGTTCCGCACCAAGAGCAAGCGCCGCTTTTTTTTCCGCGTGTCGGAGGAGCAGCAGAAGCAGCAGCGCAGGTGCGCGTGCACGACGCGGGGGTTGAGGCTGGGCGGGGCCTCCTCCGCTTGTGGGCGGGGCGAAGGGAGGGTGGAGCTTCGCCACCAACTCCCTACGCCTTCTCCTCCCGCAGGGAGATGCTGAAGGACCCCTTTGTGCGCTCCAAGCTCATCTCACCGCCTACCAACTTCAACCACCTGGTACACATGGGCCCTGCCAACGGGCGGCCCGGCGCCAGGGACACGTCCCGGGTTAGTCCTCTGGAGCCAATCACAAGCTACTCTGGTGAGGCTGAGCCAATCACCGGCCTCTGGTGAGCTCTAGCCAATCACAGGCCTCTGTAATTACCTGGGCCTCGAGGCCTGGGACTTACCCTTCTGCTACCCGGGACTTAAGTACATCCAGGCTGGGGGCCCAGTGGCATTCATTTGTCCTGGTCTGTTGTGCCTTGGGCCTCTTGGCCTCCGTGTGCTTCCTGGTTCCAGCCCCTCCGCACTGTCAACCAACAGGCTCTGGAAGAGAAGGGCCGAGTTTCTCGCGGCTCCGGCCCACAGCGGCCCCACAGCTTCTCCGAGGCGTTGCGGCGCCCAGCCTCCATGGGCAGCGAAGGCCTCGGTGGAGACGCAGACCCCAGTAAGGACAGCCCCTCAGCCTCCAGTGTGCTACCTCCCACCCCAAGTTTACACCCCCTTTGGATCCCTCAAATCTGATCTTGGTATTTTTGTCTCCTCATCTGCTGCTGGAGCAGTGAAGAAGAAACCTTGGACATCCCTGTCCAGCGAGTCTGTGTCCTGCCCCCAGGGATCGCTGAGCCCTGCAACCTCCCTAATGCAGGTGAGCGGGTCCGGGAGGCTTGTCCGTCCCCTATTCAAACGTCAGACATTTCTGTTTTGTGCTAGGCCTTGCTCAGGGACCTAGGCTAGGGAACAAGCTGAGCCCATCCCTGCCCTCGATTTTCTTACCTGTCTCACCCCACCAGTGGGCACCAGCAGGATCCTGGAGGCAGGCCAGCTTAGGTGGGAATCTTGGCTCTGACTGTTCCAGCTGTGTGGCTCTGGGCAAAGTGCCCAACCTCCCTAATCTTATCTCACCTGTAAAATGACGTGGTTCCTGGGAGGCCTGGATGAGCTGATAATACCTGCGAAGGGCTCAGCATAGCACCTGGCATGGGGAAGGTGCCACAGAAGGGGAGCTCTTGGGATTCTTTTTTTTCTTTTTTTTTTTTTTTTTCCAGACGGAGTCTCACTCTTTCACCCAGGCTAGAGTGCAGTGGCACAGTCTTGGTCACTGCAACCCCTACCTCCCAGGTTCGAGCGATTCTCCTACCTCAGCCTCCCAAGTAGCTGGTATTACAGGCATGCATCACCATGTCCAGCTAATTCTTGTATTTGAAGTAGAGGTGGAGTTTCACCATGTTGGGCAGACTCCTGACCTCAAGTGATCCACCTGCCTTGGCCTCCCAAAGTGTTGGGATTACTGGCGTGAGCCACCGCGCCCAGCCACTCTTAGGATTCTTAACAGAGGCCCAGTCCACAGCAGGGAGTTGGGGGGTCAGAGGAGGGAGCAATCCATTCTGAATGAGGACAGGGGAAAACCTAAGAAGCTGGGGAGGTTCCCATTCCCCCTGCAGCCACACATCCAGCATACACATTTACTGACTGTCTCTAGCACACACGTCCACCCACTCCTGTCACACCAGGCCACGCGGAACCCTGGGACTTGCCATGTTCTTCCATGCCTGCAGGCTCTCGCCCCTGCAGTCCCCTCTGTTTTGAATGCCTTGCACCTATCTTCACCTTCACCAACACCAGACTGCCCTCCAGGTGACCCACCAGGACCATCTTCAAAGGAGCCTTCCTGGCCGCTTGGTCAGGTAGTCATTGCCTCCCTGGGGCTGGTGCCACCTTTGCCACCCCGCTCCCTCCACACCATCCTTGCAGCTCCTGCTGTGCCGTGGGTTTCTTCTGGGGCCTGTTCTCCTCCCTTGACTGTGGGCTCCTTGGTGGTGGGGGTCAGGCTTCATTCTTCTGCCCAGAGTAAAGCATGTGTATTGACTAAAGGAAGAATGGAGTGAATGAACAACGGGACTTTGAGGCTGGGCACGGTGGCTCACCACTGTAATCGCAACACTTTGGGAGGCCAAGGCGGGCGGATCACTTGAGGTCAAGAGTTCGAGACCAGCATGGCCAACATGGTGAAACCCTGTCTCTACTAAAAATACAGAAATTAGCTGGGCCTGGTGGCGCATGCCTGTAATCCCAGCTACTTGGGGGGCTGAGGCAGGAGAATTGCTTGAACCTGGGAGGCGGAGGTTGCAGTGAGCCGAGATCATGCCACTGCACTCCATCCTGGGTGAGAGTGAGACTCCGTCTCAAAAAAAAAAAAAGCAAACAAAAGAAAAATTAGCCAGGCATGGTGGTGCATGCCTGCATGCCTGTCATCCCAGCTACTTGGGAGGCAGAGGCAGGAGAATCACTTGAACCTGGGAGGGAGAGGTTGCAGTGAGCCAAGATCATGCCACTACTGCACTCCAGCCTAGGCGACAGAGCACAACTCTGTCTCAGAAAAAAAAAAAAATGGACTTTGAGTCCATTCAAGGTTAAGTAGGAGTTCTCCAGGTTCTTCCAGTGACCCTTTTACCACCTCCACTCCCCACCTCCCATCTGGCTTCCTCCAGGGGCCCTGATACAGTGGGTGATGGGTCCTAAGGGGGCCTCCAGGAGCCACTGGCCCTGTGAGGGAAGAGTCCTCCCTGATCCTACCCCCCGACTTCCTTTTCTTTCTCCTGCAGGTCTCAGAACGGCCCCGAAGCCTCCCCCTATCCCCTGAATTGGAGAGCTCTCCTTGATGCCCTCTGTTAGGGCCCACCCCAATCCCAGGGCAGAAAGACATGAGGGAGCGAAGAACCTGAGGAATGCCATACTCCGGCTGGTCCGGGACATGGAAATTCGGACTCAGGGAGGGCCCGGGCTGGGCAATGACTGGAAGGCTTGCCTGGTTTCCCAGGACTTGGGGGTCCTGACTCCCAGTCCTGATTCCCTGCCTTACCTCTCTGTTCCCAGCCCCAGCCTTTCTAAGCCATTGGGAATAGAATGGCTCCTTTTGTCCTGGTGTCCAGGGGTGATTGTGCCAAAGCTCTTGTGTCCAGTGCCAAGCCCCCAGAGGCTTGTAAGAGTTGGGATGAGGGATGGAGAGGGACTGGGTCTCTGGGAACAGGTTGGGGGTCTTATCTGTGGACTGTCTGACTCCCAGCTGAGACAAGATGGGGCATGTCCCGGTCTCTGCTCAGTATCTGGGTGAGAAAAACAGACTATGATCCAGAGGAAGGGAAGACAGAGAAGGAGAGAAAGGATGTAGGCAAAGGAGGTGAGAGACAGGATAGGAGGAAGGAAGTGGAGGAGGAGGTGATAGGAATTGGAAGGAGGTGGAAGCCGTGTAGAGGAAGAGGGGAGAGGGACAAAAAGAGGGGTGGAAGAGAGAGGTAGTCTGGTGAACAAAGGGTCCTTTCTCTGGGGAGGGATGCGGTGGGCCAATCCTCCCATCGAGGAAGAGAATCCTGGACAGGGACGGGATGGGGAGGGTATTTATAAGGGCTTTTTGGTGGGAGATGGGTACCCAGTGGGGGCCACTGGAGGGTCTCCTGGCACACTCTAGCCCTTCCCAGAAATGGGGCCCTTTTTCTCGAAGCTTCAACCAGTTGTGTATTAGGGGAACC
Organism: Rhinopithecus bieti; assembly: GCF_001698545.2. Lineage (NCBI taxonomy): Eukaryota > Metazoa > Chordata > Mammalia > Primates > Cercopithecidae > Rhinopithecus > Rhinopithecus bieti. The sequence goes on along the minus strand of NW_016803657.1, from coordinate 903,182 downwards.
TAGGGGGCATTTTACTATTGATCACAGTCATTATATTGTTATTATATTACTATTTTTATTAAACCTCCCCCGACTGAAATGTGGGGGGCAAAATAAGTATTTATCTCCTCAAATGCCACATTCCCAGGAGGGACAGACCCTGATGCTCTGTGAGGCAGCAAGAAACCAATAAAGACAGCTTTGTAAGCTGCTGGCCTCCTTGCCTGGATCTGTCCTCTTGGGGTTCAGAAGGTGGGTGATTAGGAATGGAGGGAACAGTGAAGATGTCACAGACAGTTACAGACCAGATTGTCTTCCCTGCATTTTCGCAAATCAGGTGACATTCAAATGGGGTAGATGAAGTGACTTTACTAACGAAGGGACAGTTTACAGAAGCATGCACAGTGCTAAGGGAACACACCAATGAATGGCAGTGCCCCAGGGCCTGGACAGCAGAGAGGAGCTGTTAGGAACCCCAGACCACCCAGGCAGGAAGAGGCAGTGGTGCTACTCGACAGGAGCTCTGGCTTTTGGTAGAACTTGACCATGGCTGAGCTGAAAGGCAGCCTAGGAAATAAATTCCTCCACCTCACTCCCTCCCATCTCCTGCCTCACTTTGTCCAAAATCAACCAGCAGCCAGAGACCCCAAGAATTTAGTGAACTGGCTGGGCGCGGTGGCTCAAGCCTGTAATCCCAGCACTTTGGGAGGCCTAGGCAGGTGGATCACCTGAGGTCGGGAGTTTGAGACCAGCCTGGCCAACATGGTGAAACCCCATCTCTACTAAAAATACAAAAATTAGCCGGGCATCATGGTGGGCACCTGTAATCCCAGCTACTTGGAAGGCTGAGGCAGGATAATTACTTGAACCTGGGAGGCGGAGGCTGCAGTGAGCCAAGATTGCGCCATTGCACTCCAGCCTGGGCAACAAGAGTGAAACTCCATCTCAAAAATAAAATAAATAAAATAAAATAAACCCTACTGCTTTGCATGCATGTATTTCTTTAGCAAATATTTGTTGAACACCTATTATGTGCCAGACACTATTCTAGGCCCAGGGTACACATCAGTGAACACGACAGACACATTTCCTGTCCTGTAGAGCTTATCTTCCAGTGGTAGGGGACAAACAATAAGTAAATCAGGCCGGGCATGGTGACTCGTGCCTGTAATCCCAGCATTTGGGAGGCTGAAGTGGGAGGACTGCCTTGAGCCCAGGAGGTCAAAGCTGAAGTGAACCATGATTGCACTGCTGCACATCAGCCTGGGCAACAGTCTTAGAGAAACAAAGTGGTCATATCGTACGTTAGAATAGTGGTTCTTGCCGGGTGCGGTGGCTCACGCCTGTAATCCCAGCACTTTGGGAGGCCGAGACAGGCAGATCATGAGGTCAGGAGATCGAGACCATCCTGGCTAATACGGTGAAACCCCGTCTCTACTAAAAAATACAAAAAACTAGCCGGGCGTGGTGGCGGGCGCCTGTAGTCCCAGCTGCTCGGGAGGCTAAGGCAGGAGAATGGCGTAAACCCGGGAGGCGGAGCTTGCAGTGAGCTGAGATCCAGCCACTGCACTCCAGGCTGGGCGACACAGCAGACTCCGTCTCAAAAAAAAAAAAAAAAAAAAAAAAAAAAAAAAGTGGTTCTATCCCAGGGGACATTTGGCGACGTCTGGAGACATTTTTAGTTGTCCCCACTGTGGGAGCTGAACTGGTGGCATCCAGTAGGCAGAAACCACAGATGCTGCTCATCATCCTACAACGCACAGGACAGCTGCAGTCACAGAGAATGACCCGGCCTCAAGCGTCAACAGTGCCTCCTTCGAGAGCCTCTGTCTAGAAAGTGTTAATGCTAACAAAAACAAACAAAACGTAGAGCGGGCTGGCCGCGGTGGCTCATGCCTGTAAGCCCAGCACTTTGGGAGGCTGAAGTGGGCGGATCACCTGAGGTCAAGAGTTCGAGACCAGCCTGGCCAACATGGCAAAACCCCGTCTCTCCTAAACACAGAAAAATTAGCCAGGTGTGATGGCGTGCACCTGAAGTGTGCCTGAAGAGGCTGAGGCAGGAGAATCGCTTGAGCCCGTGAAGTCGAGGCTGCAGTGAGCCAAGACGAAGCCATTGCACTCCAGCCTGGGCGAAAGAGAAAGACTGTGTCTCAGAACAAACAAACAAAAGCTACTCTTAGCACGTGTTAGATTATGTCGAGGGCAGAAGTGGTAAAGGAGTGCTCGACACAGAGTAGACGTCTTTGTTTTTCGTTTTTTCTTTTTTTTTTTTTTGAGTCAGAGTCTCACACTGTCACCCAGGCTGGAGTGCAGTGGCACGATCTCGGTTCACTTCAAGCTTTGCCTCCCGTGTTCACGCCATTCTCCTGCCTCAGCCTTCCGAGTAGCTGGGACTGTATACAGGCGCCCTCCACCACGCCCGGCTAATTTTATATATATATATATATATATATTTAGTACAGACGGGGTTTCACCGTGTTAGCCAGGATGGTCTCGATCTCCTGACCTCGTGATTCTCCCGCCTCGGCCTCTCTAAGTGCTGGGATTACAGGCATGAGCCACCGCACCCGGCCCATATATATTTGTTAACAGACACTGATACCCAGCTAAAGCGGTTGAACACATTTACTCTCTGGAAGTGTTTAAAAGTATCTGTTTTCCTCACATCGTTTTATTTAAAATTGTTCTGGCTCAAGCAACTTGATCTTTTTCCTCATAACTTGCCGACCGACCCGTGACAGCAAAACCGGCAGAAAGTCGGCGACCTGCCACCCTGAGTCTGCAGGTAGTGCCCCTGGACTACATTTCCCAGAAGGCACTGCGGACTCGCTTCCTGCCTGGTCGGCCTGAAGGGAAGGACCAATCCCTGAGTATCTCGGGAAGGAGGCATCCGGAGCCGCGGTCCTAAAGATCCCAGAAGCCACCGCGCAGCGGCCCGGCCCGCAACTATTTCCAGACTCGGCGGGGGCAGGGGTGGGCCCAGACTCCACTTCCCGGCGGGTAGTGCGACCCTAGGGGCGGGACTTCGTGTCCCAGCAGGCTCCGGGCGGCGTGGGCCGCGGTGCCTTGTGTGGGATGTAAGCGCGGAGGTGGGCGAGGGGTATCGAGGCGAGGACTCTCCTTGGGGTTTGGGGGCTTGGTCTGGGTTCGCTTTCTGGACGGACTCTAGGGCCCCAGGGGCACAGTCGTAGAGGGGGCGGGGCGGCCATTGGGGCTCTTGGGGCGCACCCCATCGGGTACCGGGCGTCCCGAAATTGTGGGGGACAAAAAGGCTTTGCAGTTTCGGCTGAGGGGTGTCACCGACAAAAGAGGGGAAGCCGGTGAGCAGAGGCTGAGGAGGGTGGGGAAGCAGGAGAGCTGTGCGTGTGTCGGGGGGTGGAAACTTAGCGGACCTTGGGAGGGGGCTCCCCGGCCAAACCTGCCCGACCCTCCCTCCCGCGGCTTGCCTGCAGGCCGCCGCCCGCCGCCCGCCGCCCGCCGCCATGGGGCTGAAGGCCGCCCAGAAGACGCTGTTCCCGCTGCGCTCCATCGACGACGTGGTGCGCCTGTTTGCTGCCGAGCTGGGCCGAGAGGAGCCGGACCTGGTGCTCCTTTCCTTGGTGCTGGGCTTCGTGGAGCATTTTCTGGCTGTCAACCGCGTCATCCCCACCAATGTTCCCGAGCTCACCTTCCAGCCCAGCCCCGCCCCCGACCCTCCTGGCGGCCTCACCTACTTTCCCGTGGCCGACCTGTCTATCATCGCCGCCCTCTATGCCCGCTTCACCGCCCAGATCCGAGGCGCCGTCGACCTGTCCCTCTATCCTCGAGAAGGGGGTGTCTCCAGCCGTGAGCTGGTGAAGAAGGTCTCCGATGTCATATGGAACAGCCTCAGCCGCTCTTACTTCAAGGATCGAGCCCACATCCAGTCCCTCTTCAGCTTCATCACAGGTTGGAGCCCAGTAGGTGGGAATCTTATCCATGACCCACTTCTTCAAAACCCTCCGTGGTTTACAGAACCTTTTTGAGAACTGTAAGCCTTGTGAGGTTGGGCAGGTGTTATTTTCCTCTTTGCAGTTGGGAAACTGAAGCCCAGAGAGGGGAAATGATGTGCTAAAGTCACACACAGCATGGCAGGCCTGATCATTTGGCTCCAAACCATCAACCTCACCTCTGCCCCCTCAGCACCTCCACCCCTGCCACTGAACAGTTACAGCAGTTCTAAGCATGAGATACAGAGGGCGGCAGCAGATTTAGGGGGCAAGAAGATGAAATTGGGTTGCATTTGAGGCAGTTAAAAAAAATAGCTATGAAGATGTTTTTGTTTTTTGTGTTTTTTTTTTTGAGACAGGGTCTCACTCTGTACCCCAGGCTGGAGTGCAGTGGTGTGATCATGGCTCACTGCAGCCTCAACCTCCCTGGGCTCAGAGATCCTCTTACCTCAGCCTCCTGAGTAGCTGAGAGTACAGGCATGCACCACCACGCCTGGCTAATTTTTTGTATTTTTTGTAGAGACGGCGTCTCACTATGTGGTCCAGACTGGTCTTGAACTCTTGGGCTCAAGTGATCTGCCCGCCTCAGCCTCCCAATTGCTGGGATTACAGGTGTGAGCCACCGCAACTGGTGGCCTATGAAAATTTTGTTTTTTTTTAAGACGGAGTCTCACTTTGTCATCCAGGCTGGAGTGCAGTGGTGCAATCTTGGCTCACTGCAAGCTCTGCCTCCTGGGTTCATGCCATTCTCCTGCCTCCTGCCTCAGCCTCCTGCGTAGCTGGGACTACAGGCGCCCGCCACCACACCTGGCTAATTTTTTTCTTTTTTGTATTTTTAGTAGAGATGGGGTTTCACTGTGTTAGGATTGTCTCAATCTCCTGACCTCGTGATCCACCCGCCTTGGCCTCCCAAAGTGCTGGGATTACAGGCGTGAGCCACCGTGCCTGGCCAAAAATGTTTTGAGACAGACCAAGAGCTTGACCTCAAAAGGCTTAAGACTTTGCACCGAGCCTGGTTGACTGGCAGTCCTATCCTGGTGTGCCATATTGAGAAGGATTCAGAGGCTGCTTCTCAGATTAGCAGGAAAAGAGTGCAGAGATAAATGAGGATTATCTGTTGGTGGGTGTATAACAGGAGAGTGTTGACCAGTGTCCTGTATTTGCCATTCCTGTTTTAACCTAGTAAGTGCAGTAAAATGGAATCCTTAAATCCATAGAATATATAATAGAGTTGCAGAGAAAGACAAGATAGGGCCAAAGGCTGGGTCAGCTACAGGAGATCCAGAAAGGTCTCTTGTTGGACACAGAGGGTGTAAACAGGGAGAGAGAGGCTTTGAACACATGGGAGGGAAGGGATGGAGGGATGGTGGGCAGGATAATCTGAGTTTGGGGCACAGGCTTGGAAAGGGAGTGGGAGAGAGCGTGGCCAGTCACTACCTGGCTCCCTTCCCCCACGTCAAAACACAGACGACCCTCTTTCATTACCTGCCCCTTCCACAGGCACCAAATTGGACAGCTCTGGTGTGGCCTTTGCTGTGGTTGGGGCCTGCCAGGCCCTGGGTCTCCGGGATGTCCACCTCGCCCTGTCTGAGGATCATGCCTGGGTAGTGTTTGGGCCCAATGGGGAGCAGACAGCTGAGGTCACCTGGCATGGCAAGGGCAACGAGGACCGCAGGGGCCAGACGGTCAACGCTGGTGTGGCTGAGCGGGTATTGTTCCCTCCCTGCAACCTTGTCCCCTTCATACTCTGATAGCCCAAACCAACCAAAGGACTCCACTTTCTTGGGCCACACCCCTTTCTTCCCGTTACCACCCACATGTATCAGGAAGGGAAGACAGAAGAGCCCCTTTTCCTGGCTGTCATTCCCTGAAGAAGGCACAGGGTGGGCCATCATGAGACATAATGATCTTGTCTCCTCTCAAGAGCTGGCTTTACCTGAAAGGATCATACATGCGCTGTGACCGCAAGATGGAGGTGGCATTCATGGTGTGTGCCATCAACCCTTCCATTGACCTGCACACCGACTCGCTGGAGCTGCTGCAGCTGCAGCAGGTGAGGACTGAGCCAATGGGGCAGTACTGGGCTAGGCCAGACTTGACTTGCTGTGGGACCCTGGGTAGGGGCACTTTCCCTTCCTGAGCTTCAGTTTCCCCTGCTGGAAAATGGGTTAGTAATTCCTGGCCTGGCCTTTCCCAGGGCTCTTGGGAGAGTGGAATTGAGATGTGAAATTGCTTTAACTCCATTAAAGAATGGCCCAGAATTTTGGTCCTTCTACCTGGTGGGTGGTCCCTGTTGGTTCTGACCCCCACCTCTGCCCGATAGGCTAAGGACCCATTCTCCTCCCTGTTCTGTAGCTCATAACTCTCTCCTTCGGCTCCTAGAAGCTGCTCTGGCTGCTCTATGACCTGGGACATCTGGAAAGGTCAGTAGAGGGAAGTGGCCAGGCTGGGCCTTGTGAGGCCAGGGGGCTAGGTGGCAGCCTGAATTATGATCCTCTCCTAGGTACCCCATGGCCTTAGGGAACCTGGCAGATCTGGAGGAGCTGGAGCCCACCCCTGGCCGGCCAGATCCACTCACCCTCTACCACAAGGTGGGGGCATCTAAGGAGGATGCAGAAGGGAGACCCCAACAGTGGCTGAGGCAGGGGCCCTCATCTGGGCAGATGAGAAAAGAACTTTGTGTGTTAGGGGGTATCGCCCATCCAGTCTCACTTTATGTCAACTGTGTGCAGAATCAGTTCAGTCAGGGCTGTCTGAGGAGTGTCCAGGGTTCACCAGCCTGGGAGTGGCAGGGGTCTGCATTTGTCCCTTCAGCCCTGCCTTTTCTGCCACTCCTTACTGTCCTCCTTGGAGTATAACAGAGGTCAAATGTGGTAGGAGCACTGAAGAGGGAGGGGGTGTTTACTTGGTGGGTGTAGGTGGGGAGTAGGGCCATTGGGCTGGGCTTGGAAGTCTTTGGTGTGTATGTAGAAGAGTGTCTGGGAAAGAGAAGGACTCTGAGCTTGGAGGGGAGGCCCCACCCCTGCAGTCTGCCCCAGGCCTCAGCCAGCAGTCCTGTAGACCCAGGGAGGAGACCAGGTAGAAGGGCTGGCAGCAAGTGGAGGTCGGAGTGGAGGTGGAGAGGACTCTCTGGGATCTTCCTGTGGCCCCTTCTGGGTGTGCCCTGGTGGGGCATTTGTGCCAGCAGGGCAGCTGGGGCTGCCTCCCTGAGGATCCTCTGCCTCACCCCCAGGGCATTGCCTCAGCCAAGACCTACTATCGGGATGAACACATCTACCCCTACATGTACCTGGCTGGTTACCACTGTCGCAACCGCAACGTGCGCGAAGCCCTGCAGGCCTGGGCAGACACGGCCACTGTCATCCAGGAGTGAGGATCCCCCTATTAGGGCCTGCAACCTGTCTTTTCTTCCCCTCCATCAGTTTCCAACCACCCTCATCCAGGACTGAGGCCTGGCTCCCACGCCCCATCCCCTTTCCATCCAGTCCCTAGGCAGCAAGGCCACCATCACCCAGGAGGTAGGGACCCTGATTAAGGTGTCACATCTTTTCCCCCCTCCCCTCTCCTAATTTTTTTTTCTCAGAACAGCCTTAAATATCCTCCCAGTGTTTAACCACCATCATCCAGCAGCGGGACCTCCACCCTCGGCCCCGTGCCCCTCCTCATTCTTGCTTTCTTGCTCTGGCTGACCCAGACAGCATCATTTTGCAGTGAGGACCCCACCTACTCCCCCAGCCCCTGGGGTGACCCAGGAAAAGAAACCTGGGCTCCATCCCCCACCAGGTCCCTGGGGCTACCCCCCATGGCGAGACCCCTTCAGACCCTACAGAGACCCCACTGCTCTCACAGCTACAACTACTGCCGGGAAGACGAGGAGATCTACAAGGAGTTCTTCGAAGTAGCCAATGATGTCATCCCCAACCTGCTGAAGGAGGCAGCCAGCTTGCTGGAGGCGGGCGAGGAGCGGCCGGGGGAGCAGAGCCAGGTGAAAGGCTAGAGCGTCAGCCTGTGTCCAGCCTCCAACCTGGGCAGGGCTCCCTGCCACAGGCCATGGGGGCTGCATGTATGGGACTAGGGATGGCGTGAGGAAGGTGGCCCTGAGCAGAGAGCTATGTTCCCTTTTGCTATAATGAGGTCCTGGGCCCAGGTTGAATGGGGCTGAAAGTATTTTAGAGGTTTCTACCTTGTGCCTTCAGTTTCATGGCCAGACTCCCTCCCTCAGCTGAGGGATGGAGATAAGGGATGGTACCTCCTGGCTACGGATTGGCTTTATAAAAGGAAAGAGGTTCTAAGAATGTTCCCAACCTATGCTTACCTTTTCTGGAGCCAGGGGTCTTTGCCTAGGTGGGGGGCCTGGCCTGTGCCCTCTGCTAAGGGGTAAGAGACTGACCTGTCCCCTCCCTTCCCCCTTGTCAAGGGCACCCAGAGCCAAGGTTCTGCCCTCCAGGACCCTGAGTGCTTCGCCCACCTGCTGCGATTCTACGACGGCATCTGCAAATGGGAGGAGGGCAGTCCCACGCCTGTGCTGCACGTGGGCTGGGCCACCTTTCTTGTGCAGTCCCTAGGCCGTTTCGAGGGACAGGTGAGGGATAGCTGCACAGAGGTCTGGGCACTACAGGTGGTGACGGCAGCCATGGCTTGTCAGACTTTTCTGGCCCAGGGGCAGCATCTGCTCATCCCCTTGGGTGCCGGTGAGACTGAGACCCCTAGGTGGCATGGGATGGCCAGAGCAGGGTCCTGGAGTTCCAGCCACTGGCCAGCAACCTTGCTCTCGAACCTTGTTCTCCCCACTGGCCCAGGTGCGGCAGAAGGTGCGCATAGTGAGCCGAGAGGCCGAGGCAGCCGAGGCCGAGGAGCCGTGGGGCGAGGAAGCCCGGGAAGGCCGGCGGCGGGGCCCACGGCGGGAGTCCAAGCCAGAGGAGCCCCCGCCACCCAAGAAGCCAGCACTGGACAAGGGCCTAGGTGCCAGCCAGGGTGCAGTGTCAGGACCCCCCCGGAAGCCCCCTGGGACGGTCCCTGGCACAGCCCGAGGCCCTGAAGGTGGCAGCATGGCTCAGGTGCCAGCGCCTGCAGCGTCACCACCGCCAGAGGGTCCAGTGCTCACTTTCCAGAGTGAGAAGATGAAGGGCATGAAGGAGCTGCTGGTGGCCACCAAGATCAACTCGAGCGCCATCAAGCTGCAACTCACGGCACAGTCGCAAGTGCAGATGAAGAAGCAGAAAGTGTCCACCCCTAGTGACTACACTCTGTCTTTCCTCAAGCGGCAGCGCAAAGGCCTCTAAACTACTGGGGACTTTGGACCGCTTGTGGGAACCCAGGCCCCGCCTTTAGTCCCCCAACTCTGAGCCCATGCTCTGCCCCCAGCCCAAAGGGGACAGGCCTTATCCCTACCCAAACCCAAGGTTTCAGGTCCCGAGTAGAGTCTATATCAAACCCATGATTTTCTCCAGCTCAGAATCCAGGGCTCTGCCCTAGTCGTTAGAATGTAGGTCTCTTCTCCCAGAATTCCAGGGTGCCAATGGAAACCTCACCCTGGGTCTTAATTAACAATCTTTAAAGGCCCAGCCCCTAGAAACCCAGGCTCCTCCTCGGAACCGCTCACCTAGAGCCAGACCAACGTTACTCAGGGCTGCTCCCAGCTTGTAGGAGCTGAGGTTTCACCCTTAACCCAAGAAGCACAGGTCCCACCTCCGGCCTGGGAGCCTAGGACCACTCAGCCCCTAGGAGTGTATTTTCACACTTCAGAATTCCATAATCTTGCGAATCCAAGCCCTCTGCCCCAAAGAACTTAAGTTCTGCTCCAGAATTTGGAAATCCTAGCTTCCTCTTTCCTACCCCGAGTCTGGGACACAAAACTCCGCCCCCAGCCTATGAGCATCCTGAGCCCCGCCCTCTTCCTGACGAAACTGGCCCCGGATCAGAGCAGGACCTCCCTTCCGACCCTCTGGGAACCTCCCAGAGGTCCAGCCCATTTCGGAGCATCCCGGAGGAAATCTGCAGAGGGTTGGGAGTGGGTGACAGGAGCCTGATCTTTTCCTGTTTTGTACATAGATTTATTTTTCAGTTCCAAGAAAGATGAATACATTTTGTTAAAAAAAAATACAAAGCGCAAGTCCATGTTTCATCTGTGAAACTGGGGATGGGGCGGGTAGTGGAGCGCCCCCTCTTCCCTCTGCCTTCTGGCTTCCAAGACTGCGCTCCCTACCTGTGGAGCGCCAGCAATGAGGCAACGTGGCGGCGGAAGGATTAGGGGCTCCACCCCCGGCCTTGGGCTTCCCGCGCCCCGAGGGCCCCAGTTTTCCCGCGGGCACCTCCTCCCGGCCGGGCGGTGGGGCATCCCGCGCGGCCGCCGCCCCCGGGCCCCAGCCCCGCCGCCGCCCCGCGGGCCAGACACCACGGGTGCCGCCCCGCCCCCGCCCCGCGCTGCCCAGCGCCGGCTCCGCAGCTTCCGCGCCCGCCGCCTGCCGGCCGCCCCGCCCGGCCATGGCGCTGCTGGCGGGAGATGTGTCGCTGCAGGACCCGCGGGACCGCTTCGAGCTGCTGCAGCGCGTGGGGGCCGGGACCTATGGCGACGTCTACAAGGTGCGCCAGGCGACGGGACGGGCGGGAGAGCCGGGAGGAGGGTGCCAGCCCCGCACCCCGCGGCGGGATCCAGCCCCCGGCCCCGCCCCCCAGCCCGCTTCACCCTCCGCCCCTGCAGGCCCGCGACACGGTTACGTCCGAACTGGCCGCCGTGAAGATAGTCAAGCTAGACCCAGGTGAGGGCCCGGGTCGGGCCTCTGCGCCAGAGGGAGGGCAGATTGCCTGCGGGCGCGGGGTGCGGGCGGAGGGTTGACGTTTTCGAGACCCCTGAGAGGCGTGCCCCAGGAGGTGCTGTCACCTGGCACCTGCCTGGTCCGGAGGGAGGCACTCTGTGCCCATTTTGCAGATGGGGGCACTGAGTCAGGGCAACCCCAGCGCGCCCCCCCATGATGCTTTGTGCTTCCCAGGGGACGACATCAGCTCCCTCCAGCAGGAAATCACCATCCTGCGTGAGTGCCGTCACCCCAATGTGGTGGCCTACATTGGCAGCTACCTCAGGTGAGGCTGCCTTATCCTCCTGGCCCCAGGCAGCCCCCATGCGACCTACTGTGTGCCCACCCCAGCTCTTTGTCCCCTAGGAATGACCGCTTGTGGATCTGCATGGAGTTCTGCGGAGGGGGCTCCCTGCAGGAGATTTACCATGGTGAGGCCAGGGCTCCAGGCCCCAGCAGGCCCCAGCCTTCCCCACCCCACCCCACCTCATTGGGGTACCGGAGGGGAACTCTGGGCCCTGAACTGGGGCTCCTCTCCACTCCTGCCTGGCTGTGTGACCTTGAGAGAAATGCTGTCCATCTCTGGGTTCAGTATCCTACACTAAGTTGGGAGGGGATGTGGCCAACACGGCTTTCACTTAACAGTGCCTGCTGCTTTTCTCACACAGGGTAGCCTGGGAGGTCACACAGGGTAGCCTGGGAGGGTGGGCATGACCCTGGCCCCCCAGACCAGCCTCTCCCTTTTCCTTTCAGCCACCGGGCCCCTGGAGGAGCGGCAGATTGCCTACGTCTGCCGAGAGGCTCTGAAGGTAGCTGGGCCTGTGAGGTGCCCACACCTCTCGTCTCCAGAAGCTGTGGGCTGGGAGCCCAGATGACCAGCAGGGAGGCGGGTGGAGTGCCTCCGGTGGGCCTGGCCCGAGGGGCCAGGTCCTGGGGAAGAGGGGCCCCAGCCCTGTTGCCGGAAGCAGCCCATTTCCCTCTTGGCTCAGTCACTTCCTGTTTGGGGAGAGGGGAGGAAGCAGCAGCCTGGGTGGGGGGCCCCAGTCCTGAGAGGGGGTTTGGGAGAGGTGGGACAGTGCTGGGTGGCTGCTCTCAGGGACTCCTTTTTGTCCCCAGGGGCTCCACCACCTGCATTCTCAGGGGAAGATCCACAGAGACATCAAGGTAGGTGCCTGGCCGAGGGCATTCCTGGGAGGGAGGAGGAGGCCCTCAGGGGCACCAGATGGGATTCTCTCTCCTCCATCCCCACAGGGAGCCAACCTTCTCCTCACTCTCCAGGGAGATGTCAAGCTGGGTCAGTACCCTGGGGACACGATCAGGGTGAGGGTTCTGTGGACCCTCCCTGGCTACCCTGGACTCAAGGGTTGGGTGTCACTGGGCGAGTCACTTTGCCACTTGAGTCTCAGTTTCCCTGCTTAGAAGATGGAACGGTACTCTCTCCCTGCTGGAAAATGGAGGAGGTTGGGTCCGCACGGAGTTGACATGGGACCAGACACTCCGTCAGGGATAGAGGGTGGTTGATGCCTCTCAGGAGAGGGACCTGGTCTTGCCTAGGGCCTGTGGCAGCTGTGACCAAGCGGGGCCACCTGCCCATTTGAGCCCTGCCAGGTGCAGCCGGAGCCAGAGCCCTGGGCGTGGGAGGGTGAGTGGCAGCCAGAGGGCTGGTGAGAGTGGCTGTTTCTCCCACAGCTGACTTTGGGGTGTCAGGCGAGCTGACAGCATCTGTGGCCAAGAGGAGGTCTTTCATTGGGACTCCCTACTGGTGAGGCTGCGCCTAGGGCAGAGGGGCAGGGGCCACAGAAGGGGCACCCGGCCATCCCATCTGTGACCCCACCTCTAGGATGGCTCCAGAGGTGGCTGCCGTGGAGCGCAAAGGTGGCTACAACGAGCTATGTGACGTCTGGGCCCTGGGCATCACCGCCATTGAGCTGGGCGAGCTGCAGCCCCCTCTGTTTCACCTGCACCCCATGAGGTCAGCCCAACACTTGCCCCTCACCTGACCCTTGACCTGCTGCTCGTGGCCCCTGACCTCGCGCCCTCCACAGGGCCCTGATGCTCATGTCGAAGAGCAGCTTCCAGCCGCCTAAACTGAGAGATAAGACTCGCTGGTAAGGGCCACAGCCTGCTGCCGGGACCCCCTTTTCTGTCAGCCCCGTAGTGGACAAGGAGCCTCTGCCAGCTCCCGGGGGGCACCCCCAAGAGCCCTGTCCTCTCTGAGCCACTACAGACCATCTGAGTGAGGGGCCTGGTCCTTCTGTGGGCTGAAGACCCAGCGTGGTCAGGAAAGAAGGGCAGACGGTTGGTGGAAGAGCCGCTGTGTCTCGAGGCAGCGTTGCTCGGCCAGTGGCCCTTGGCCTCAGCTGGCTCCTTCCTGGGCGGCCCCAGCAGATACCTCTGGAGGGGGATGGGGCGGCTGGCAGGACACCCTGCACGAGGGCTAACCTGGATCTGGGGGGCTCTTGTGCCCACTAGGACCCAGAATTTCCACCACTTCCTCAAACTGGCCCTGACCAAGAATCCCAAGAAGAGGCCGACAGCAGAGAAGCTCCTGCAGGTGGGAGGCAGGGGGCCGGGAGAGGGGCCGGGAGGGGGGCCCAGTGCTCAGAAGCAGGGCCCTGGATCAGGGGCCAACCTGATCACCTCCCTCTCCGACTTTCCAGCACCCGTTCACAACCCAGCAGCTCCCTCGGGCCCTCCTCACACAGCTGCTGGACAAAGCCAGTGATCCTCATCTAGGGACACCCTCCCCTGAGGACTGTGAGCTGGAGGTAGGTGAGGGGGCTGGAAAGTGAGTCTCGGGCGGGTCCGCTTAGGAGGAACCCAAGGGCGGTGTTGGTGGAGGTTTCAGTGGCACCATTCCAGCTTGGGGAGTCTCTGCCATGCTGAGTTTTGCTCCCTGTACCACCCCCCTTGATAGGTCCCTGTCCTTGAGCCCAAGCTGACCATGACCATGACTGTGCCATTTTCTTGCTTTCTGTATGATCTTTGGCACCTGTCTGTGTGGGGTCTCTTATCTGTGAAGTGGGGTTCCATTTTATTTCACGATAGTCCCAGAGGGCTGTCATGAAAGCAAAACGCGCTGGTGCATGTGAAGCTCCTAGAGCAGCCCTGGCATGAGGCGTGTGGCAGGTGTGTCCACACTATTTCTGTTTTTCCTTAGACCTATGACATGTTTCCAGACACCATTCACTCCCGGGGGCAGCACGGCCCGGCCGAGAGGACCCCTTCGGAGATCCAGTGTGAGTCTGCAGCAGGGGCTGTGAGTGTGCAGATTTTGGGGGGCCTGTGTGCGCACGGATTTGGTGTGAGAGTAGGGGGTCCATCCAGAGACTCCAGCTCCTTAACCCCTGTACTCTGGGCCCCCCAGTTCACCAGGTGAAATTTGGCGCCCCACGCAGGAAGGAAACTGACCCACTGAATGAGCCGGTGAGCAGGCAGGCCTTGAGGGGAAGGTGGTGCCCAGAGGTGGGGCAGGGAGGCCGGATGGAGGCCGAACAGCTCAAATCAAGGGAGATTTGAAGCTGGGTGACCTCAGGCCTTGGACCTTGGGCTGTCCGAGCAAGCCTGTCCTATCCAGGGACTTGGAGGGCTAGGGGCTCCTACCTGGGCCAAGTTCTTTTAGGTAGGTGGCTGGAAGGTAGCACAGAGACCCTGCCTTTCCCAAAAGGAGGCCATCATGTGCCCGAGCCCCCACCCTACCCTGCTCAGCCTCGTTTTCCCACCTGTGTGTCCCCGGTGATCTGACTCCCTGTCTCTGCCCTCACCGGTTCTGTCACTGTCTCTCCTCACCCCCCAGCCTGTCTCTTCCTCCTTTGCTGTCTGTTGCCCTCTCTTTCAGTCTTTAGCTCTGCCTTCCATTATCTGTGTCTCTCATCTCCTGCGTGTTTCTATCTCACCTTCCCTGTCTGTCTTTCCTCTCCTGAATCTCTTGACCACCCTCTCACATCGTGTCTATCTCCGCTTCTTCCCTGGTCGCTACCTTGGTTTCCCCCAGTGGGAGGAAGAGTGGACACTACTGGGAAAGGAAGAGCTCAGTGGGTAAGTGAGGGATGGGGAAGCTGCAGGGGGTGGCAGGGGCGGCAGAAAGACTGACCTCTGACCCGGCACGGTGGCTTACACCCATAATCCTAGCACTTTAGGAGGCTGAGGTGGGTGGATTGCCTGAGGTCAGGAGTTTGAGAACAGCTTTGCCAACATGGTGAAACCCCATCTCTACTTAAAATACAAAAATTAGCTGGGCGCGGTGGCTCAAGCCTGTAATCCCAGCACTTTGGGAGGCCGAGACGGGCGGATCACGAGGTCAGGAGATCGAGACCATCCTGGCTAACATGGTGAAACCTCGTCTCTACTAAAAACTACAAAAAACTAGCCGGGTGAGGTGGCGGCGCCTGTAGTCCCAGCTACGCGGGAGGCTGAGGCAGGAGAATGGCGTGAACCTGGGAGGCGGAGCTTGCAGTGAGCTGAGATCTGGCC
>NW_016803657.1:868692-887044 GCF_001698545.2 Rhinopithecus bieti | reverse complement strand
AAAAAAAAAAAAAAAAAAAAAGGCTGACCTCTGACCCCTCTGCCCCACTGCCCAGGAGCCTGCTGCAGTCAGTCCAGGAGGCCCTGGAGGAAAGGTGAGGGGTGTGGACCTGGGGGAGGGGTAAGGGGTGGACGGCCTCGGTGCCAGTCACACCATGCCTCATGCCTCATCTCCCTCCCACAGGAGCCTGACCATTCGGTCAGCCACAGAATTCCAGGTGCCACATGGAGGGAGGCTGGAGCTGGGATCCAGGCCACTGCAGAGGGTACGATTGGGAGTGGGACACGGTTACAGGGCAACCTGGTAATGGCCGGGCTGGGCCCTGCCCCTCCTACCAGGAGCTGGACTCCCCAGAAGATGCCATGGGAACCATCAAGCGGGCCCCGTTCCTAGGGCCACTCCCCACTGAGCCTCCAGCAGAGGAGCCTCTGTCCAGTCCCCCAGGTGAGTCCCAGGCTTGGGAGACCAGGAGGCAGCCCCAGGGTGGGAGCTGCAGCAGGAAATTGCAGCATGCCTGTGCCTGCAGGAACCCTGCCCCCACCTCCTTCAGGCCCCAACAGCGCCCCACTGCTGCCCACGGCCTGGGCCACCATGAAGCAGCGGGAGGATCCTGAGGTGAGAGGGTGCTACGGGGGGTGGGGAGACGGATGGCTACAGCTGTCACATCAGCCCTGACTCCTTCCCTCCCTCCCAGAGGTCGTCCTGCCACGGGCTCCCCCCAACCCCCAAGGTGCACGTAAGTGTTTGCCCCAAGCCCTGCAGTCCCACAGCCCCGCCACCCACCACCCCTGCACTCCCTCGCCAGCCTCTTGCCTCCTTCGCAGATGGGCGCCTGCTTCTCCAAAGTCTTCAACGGCTGCCCCCTGCGGATCCACGCTGCTGTCACCTGGATTCACCCTGTTACTCGGGGTAGGCGGGGCAGGGAGGAAGTGGGAGCCCAAGGAATCCCTCAGCTTGGGCCAGGGGGCATGTCTGACCTCTGACCTCATGCCCAAACTGGCAGACCAGTTCCTGGTGGTGGGGGCCGAGGAAGGCATCTACACACTCAACCTGCATGAACTGCATGAGGATACGCTGGAGAAGGTGAGGCCTGGCTGACTGTGGGGGGCAGAGGCCTTGGGGGACCTGGGGTGTTGACCGCCTGTCCCTCTGTCCCCTCCAGCTGATTTCACATCGCTGTTCCTGGCTCTACTGCGTGAACAACGTGCTGCTGTCACTCTCAGGTACAAGGTGGGAGAGGCAGGGAGGCAGGGCCCGCAGGGGCTCCAGCGCCTCAGCATCCTGCCCACCAACACCCCAGGCCCAGCCTCTCCTCCTTTCTGCAGGGAAATCCACGCACATCTGGGCCCATGACCTCCCAGGCCTGTTTGAGCAGCGGAGGCTACAGCAACAGGTTCCCCTCTCCATCCCCACCAACCGCCTCACCCAGCGCATCATCCCCAGGTCAGGGATCTTGGGCTTGCAGGGAGTGGGAGGCAGAGGGGCAGGGAGGGGCTGGAACATGGCCTTGCCAGTTCCTGGGATTGCAGCAATCTTAGACATGTTACTCTGCCTCTCTGAGCGCCGTTTCCTCCTCTGTCAATACAATTGATGGCCTTCCCACCCCTCCCCACCGCTGGTTGGGAGGCAAGAAGGAGATAGTGGATGTGAAAGTGCTTTCCAAGTTGTGGGAGCTGTGGTTGTTCGGATGTGAGGCTTGACAGTTAAGCAAACGTTTACTGAGCACTTATGCTATGTTGGCCCCTGTGCTGGGCTTTGGGACGTGGATAATCCCATGAGTCCTTGCTTTCAAGAAACGGGGGAGATGGGTGAGTCCTTGCTTTCAAGAAACAGTGGGGCTGGGTGTGGTGGCTTACGCCTGTAATCCCAATCCTGCAATCTGAGGCAGGATTGTTTGAGGCCACGTGTTTGAGATCAGCCTGAAAACAGGGAGACCTTGTCTCTACAAAAAATCAAAAAAGGCCGGGTGGGGTGGCTCATGCCTGTAATCCCAGCACTTTGGGAGGCTGAGGCGGGTGGATCACGAGGTCAGGAGATTGAGACCATCCTGGCTAATATGGTGAAACCCCGTCTCTACTAAAAATACAAAAAAAATTAGCTGGATGTGGTGGCACATGCCTGTAGTCCCAGCTACTCCGGAGGCTGAGGCAAGAGAATCGCTTGAACCCGAGAGGCAGAGGTTGCAGTGAGCCGAGATCACGCCACTGCGCTCCAGCCTGGCCGACAGCGAGGCTTTGTCTCACAAAAGAAAAGAAAAAATCAAAAAATGGGGCTAGGCGCAGTGGTTCACGCCTATAATCCTGGCACTTTGGGAGGCTGAGGTAGGCGGATCATGAGGTCAGGAGTTCGAGACCAGCCTGGCCAATATGGTGAAACCCCGTCTCTACTGAAAATACAAAAATTAGCTGGGCGTAGTGGTGTGTGCCTGTAGTCCCAGCTACTCGGGAGGCTGAGGCAGGAGAATCGCTTGAACCCTAGAGGCAGAGGTTGCAGTGAGTGGAGATGGCGCCACTGCACTCCAGCCAGGGTGACAGAGTGAGACTCCGTCTCAAAAAAAAAAAAAAGAGAAGAAAAAAATTAGCTGAGCGTGGTGACCTGGGCATGGCATTGTGTGCTGGTGGTCCCAGCCATTCAGGAGGCTGAGGCGGGAGGGAGGATTGCTTGAGCCCAGGAGGTTGAGGTTGAAGTTGAAATGAACTATGATGACGATCGCACCACTGCACTGAAGCCTGGGCAACAGAGCAAGACCTTGTCTCAAAAAAAAAAAAGAAAGAAAAAGAGAAATGTGGATGGTTAGCACCTGGTACTGAGGTCCAGTTAGAGGGAGAGCTGGGAGGGGTGGAGAGACCTCAGAGACGGGGCAAGCTTGGGAGGTTTGAAAGTGTGTCAGGGTTTCTAGGCAGATGAGGTAGGGAATGACATTCCAGGCAGGGGAAGAGCAAGTATGTGTTAGTATGTGTTGGGGTGGGGCAGCCTGGTGAGCTGGGGAGGTGTGAGGGTTTGCCTGGGGGCCAGGCACAGTGGCTCACGCCTGTAATTCCAGCACTTTGGGAGGCCAAGGCGGGTGGATCAACTGAGTCAGGAGTTCGAGACCAGCCTGGTCAACATGGTGAAACCCCATCCCTACTAAAAATACCATAATTAGCCGGGCATGATGGCGGGTGTCTGTAATCCCAGCTACTTGGAAGGCTGAGGCAGGAGAATCGCTTGAACCTGGGAGGCAGAGGTTGCAGTGAGCCGAGATCGCACCATTGCACTCCAGCCTGGGCGACAGAGCGAGACTCTAAAAAAAGTCCACCTGAGGGAGGAGGCAAAGCAGCCCAGGAGGAAGCTGCACCACGCTGGTGGCAGAGCCCTGCCTTTCTGCCTTAGATGCTGGCCTAGAATTTTAAAGGGATCCCTCTGTATGTCGATCAGGATTCTTTCTCTCTCTCTTTTTTGAGACAGAGTCGCACTCCGTCACCCAAACCAAAGTGCGGTGGCGCATTCTCGGCTCACTGCAACCTCCGCCTCCCAGGTTCAAGCGATTCTCCTGATTCTCCTGCTTCAGCCCCATGAAGTGCTGGGATTACAGGCGCCCACCACCACACCCAACTAATTTCTGTATTTTTAGTAGAGACGGGGTTTCACCATGTTGGCCAGGCTGGTCTCAAGCTCCTGACCTCAAGTGATCTGCCTGCCTCGGCCTCCCAAAGTGCTGGGATTACAGGGTTGAGCCACCGCGCCCGGCTGGGATTCTTTCTCTTGTAGGTGATGCAAGTCACTAGCTTAAGCACAAAAGAGAATTTAACAACTCATGGAACTGAAAATCCAGGATCAGGGTTTGCTTCAGGCTCGGCCGTGTCCAGGCTTCGGTGGCACCACAGGCTCCCATCTGCGTTTCCTGGCTCTGTTTTCCTCTTGCTGTCTTCATTTTCACCGCAGACTACAGTCTTCAACAGGGGCATCAGGAAAAGCCTTGCTGAAAAAGTGTTGGTTGAGCAAAGACTTAGAGGAGGTGATGGCACAAGCGCTGTGGATACCTGTGGAAGGGTATCCTAGACCGAGGGGACGGCCAGGGCAAAGGTCTGGTGGCAGGAGTGGGCCTGGCCTGTTTGAGGAACAACAAGGAAGTCATTGTGGCCAGAATGAGGGAAAGGGAGATGATCAGGGAGGGCCCCGTGGCCACAGTGCAGCCTTTGGCTTGACTCAGAGCAGCCCGGGGGCCACTATGGAGGAGTGACATGGGTTGAGATCATCTTCAGGAGCTCACTCAAACTGCTGTATTGAGAACAGAGCGAAGGGGGTGAGGGTGGAAGCTGGAGTCCCATCAGGAGGCTGCAGGAGGTGGTGGTAGCTTGTGCCAGGGTAGCAGTGATGGGGGTGAAAAATTGATCAGAGGCCAGGCATGGTGGTTCATGCCTGTAATCCCAGCACTTTGGGAGGCCAAAGCAAGCAGATCACTTGAGCCCAGGAGTTTGAGACCAGCCTGGCAACATAGGGACCCCCCCAGTCTTTACAAAAAATACAAAAATTAGTCGGGTGTAGTGGCATGCCTATGGTCCCAGCTACTCGGAAGGCTGAAGTGGGAGGATCCCTTGAGCCTGGGAGGCAGAGGTTGCAGTGAGCCAAGATTGCACCATTGCCCTCCAGCCTGGGTGATGGAGCTAGATCCTATCTCAGGGGAAAAAAAAAAAAGAAAAAAAAAGAGTCCGGGCATGGTGGCTCACGCCTGTAATCCCAGCACTTTGGGAGACTGAGGTGGGTGGATCATCTGAGGTCAGGAGTTCAAGACCAGCCTGACCAACATAGTGAAACCCCATCTTTACTAAAAATACAAAAATTAGCCAGGCATGGTGGCGGGTGCCTATAATCCCAGCTATTCGGGAGGCTAAGACAGGAGAACCGCTTGAACCCAGGAGAGGGAGGTTGCAGTGAGCCAAGATCGTGTCACTGCACTCCAGCCTGGGCAACAGAGCAAGACTCCATCTCAAAAAAAGAAAAACAGAAGAGAAAAACAGTCAGATTCTGATTCTCTTTTGAAAGTTGAGCCAGTAGGATTTCCTGATGAAAGAGAAAGAGGAGTCAAGGGTGGTTCCAAGGTTTTTGGCCTGGGTATCAGGAAGGATAGAGCTGTCATCAGTTGAAGGTGAGGCAGTTTCAGGGGGAGCTGAATTCAGTTTTGTTGCATGAAGATGCCTATTAGATGTGCAAGTGGGACCTGTGTAAGTCCATGGCGGGGTGGGGCTGGGCTCTGAAGGGAGGGGCCCTGGGGTATGGGCCCCGACATTGTCATGACCAGGTGGATGATGCAGAGGGTAGGGGAGGCCAGGCCAGTGGCTGCAACAGCTGGGGAGCTCGGGAGGGCCCTTCCTGCAACATGCTCACTCCAGGACCACATCTGGAGCCCTGTGGCCTTGGGGCTTCCTGAGCTCAGTCCCCAAGTGAGCCTCTGCTTTGGCCCAGGACCTACAGGATACAGGCCCATCAGAGCCCCAACAGGTCACAGGCAGCTTTGAGCCTGTGTTCAGGAAATGGCAGAGGCACAGTGAGCATTTTGAATGCAAAGAACAGAGAACTGGAGTTGTTTGGAGAAAAAACAAATACAAAATATATGCCTTTGTCCCATCCAAAGACCAGATGGGAAGGAGAGTGGGAGGAATGTGGGGAGAGGGAGGGACGAGGACCAGGGACAGGGAGAGACAGATATTAGTTTCCTCCATGTCCTGGCACAGGGTACAAACAGGACCCAGGCCGCTGGGTGGAGGTGGCAGGGCTGTTGACAGGAAGCCCCATTCCCCAGAGGAAGAAACAGGCTCAGAGGGTCCCCTGGAGGATTAGGGGACACCCAGTGGCCAAGGCAAGGGCCCCTCTGATGACTGTCCCTCACTACTTCTCCCCTGATAGCAAGGCGAGCCAACCCCTGGCCCCACAGGGCTGTTGCCTCAGCTGGAGAAGCAGAGGGCAGGCCATTTGCCTTTTGAAGTTTATTCACTGCCCCGGGCCTGTTTTCCCATCTGTGAAATGGGCCGTGGGCGCTCTGTGTAACCTGGTGGGGCTGGAGCCTGCATGCTCCCCAGCCCCTCCACGCTCTCGTGTCTTCATTCGTTTATTTTCTTTCTTTTTTTTTTTGAGACAGTTTCGCTCTTGTTGCCTGGGCTGGAGTCCAATGGCACGATCTTGGCTCACTGCAACCTCCGCCTCCTAGGTTCAAGTGATTCTCCTACTTTAGCCTCCCAAGTAGCTGGGATTACAGGCATGCGCCACCACGCCTGGCTAATTTTGTATTTTTAGTACAGACAGGCTTTCTCCATGTTGGTTAGGCTGGTTTCTAACTCCCGACCTCAGGTGATCTGCCCACCTCGCCCTCCTGAAGTGCTGGGATTACAGGCATGAGCCACTGTGCCCGGCATTTCTTTATTTATACCCTGCCTTTACCTGACAAGGATTTTCAGTGACTTGGTCAAAATAGGTGGAAAGTCCTAATACATGATGACAGGAGCTGGCCCTCTGTGAGCACACATGATTCCCAGCACTGCCGAGAGCACCTCCCCTGTATTAACCCATGAAGCCTTCACTATGACCCTCTAGGGTGGGCCCCACCATTATCTCCAATCTACAGATTACGAAACAGGCATGGAGAGGTTAAGTGGCTTGCCCGAAGTCACACGGAGCTAGAAGCAATTCTGAGACCCAAAGCCCTGGCCTGGATGGAGACACTCCATCCTGGCTGCAGGCCCGGAAGACTGGCTTCAGGTCCTCCGCCCTTCCCAACTATTCTTGGGACAGGTTACTTTGTGTCTCTGAGTCTCAGTCTTACTTGTAAAGAGGGAAGATGATAGTGCCTGTCTCACAGCGCTCTGCAGGGGCCTTGCCCATGGATGGCATCTCGGACACAGGCCCTTGTTGTCACCCCTACAGGCGCTTTGCTCTGTCCACCAAGATTCCTGACACCAAAGGCTGCTTGCAGTGTCGTGTGGGTAAGAAGTGGGCTGGGTGGGGTGGGGCGGGGCCTGGTGGGGGGCAGTGCAGGCCTAACCCGGTGCCCACTGCCTGCTCCCCTGCCAGTGCGGAACCCCTACACTGGTGCCACCTTCCTGCTGGCCGCCCTGCCCACCAGCTTGCTCCTGCTGCAGTGGTACGAGCCGCTGCAGAAGTTCCTGCTGCTGAAGGTGAGGGGCGGTGGGGGGAGGCCCAGGGCACCCTCAGAGCTCTGGGGGGAGAAATGGAGACCTGAGCATCCCTGCTGCCCCCTAGAACTTCTCCAGCCCCCTGCCCACCCCAGCTGGGATGCTGGAGCCGCTGGTGCTGGATGGGAAGGAGTTGCCGCAGGTGTGTGTGGGGGCCGAGGGGCCTGAGGGGCCTGGCTGCCGCGTCCTGTTCCATGTCCTGCCCCTGGAGGCTGGCCTGACGCCTGACATCCTCATCCCACCTGGTGAGCAGAAGGGCCAGGCTGCTGGGGGTGGGTGTGTGTGCATGAGAGACCAAGGGAGGGAGGCAGGGAGGGAGGGCTGAGGCTCCCAAACTAGGCTCCCCACAGCCGGTGGCTCCACAGAGACCTTGAGGGCTGCCATATGGGGTCTGGGGCCCACAGCCTCCCTTCAACGAGCCTCACCTGGGCTTCCATAAAAGGGTTCATTAGACCAAAGGGCTTGGCAGCTAAGAAAATCCTGGCCAGGCCGGGCATGGTGGCTCACGCCTGTAATCCCAGCATTTTGGGAGGCCAAGGCGGCAGAGGGGGCTTGAGCTCGTGAGTTTGAGACCAGCCTGGACAAGGCTGAGACCCTGACTCTACAAAAAAAATTAGCTTTGGCATGTTGGTGCACGCCTGTGGCCCCAGCTACTTGGGCTGAGGTGGGAGGATCACTTGAGCCTGGGAGGCAGAGGTGGCTGTGAGCCATGTTCGCGCCACTGTACTCCAGCCTGGGTGACAGAGTGAGACCAAAAAACAGTCAACACTGCTCCGGGCTGCAGGGAAGGGGCAGATCTGGCAAGGCAGGGCCTAGAGGCCCCATTCTGAGCCAGGAAGCAGGACCCCAGGTGTTGTGGCAGCTCGGGCTGATAGTGAGCAATGATGGATAAGGGAGAAGGGAGGGCGCACGTGGTTAAGGCACCTGGTGCCAGGCCCTGAGCCAGGGGTCTCACACACAGGATTTTATTCTTTATTTATTCTATTTTATTTATTTTATTTTATTTTATTTTGAGACGGAGTCTCGCTCTGTCGCCCGGGCTGGAGTGCAGTGGCTGGATCTCAGCTCACTGCAAGCTCCGCCTCCCGGGTTCATGCCATTCTCCTGCCTCAGCCTCCCGAGTAGCTGGGACTACAGGCGCCCGCCACCTCGCCCGGCTAGTTTTTTGTATTTTCTAGTAGAGACGGGGTTTCACCGTGTTAGCCAGGATGGTCTTGATCTCCTGACCTCATGATCTGCCCGCCTCGGCCTCCCAAAGTGCTGGGATTACAGGCTTGAGCCACCGCGCCCGGCCTATTTTTTTATTTTTGAGACAAAGTCTTGCTCTGTCACCCAGGCTAGAGTGCAATGGCACGATGTTGGCTCACGGCAACCTCTGCCTCCTGGGTTCAAGCGATCCTCTTGCCTCAGCCTCCCGAGGAGCTGGGATTACAAGCATGTGCCACCACGCCCGGCTACTTTTTGTATTATTAGAAACGGGGTTGCGCCATGTTGGCCAGGCTGGTCTCAAACGCCTGATCTCAGGTGATCTGCGGCTTCGGCCTCCCACAGTGCTGGGATTACAGGTGTGAGCCACTGTGCCCAGCCCAGGATTTTATTCTTGATCCTCATGATAGCCTCTCAAGGCAGTGCCGTCTTGCCTGTGTTATGAGGAAACGGAGGCTCCGAGAGGTAAAGTGATGTGTACCAGGTCACAGTGACTGGGTCATGAGGCCTGCTCCCCCTAAATCTGGAGCCCTCCCGTGGCTCCCCGTGACTCCTCCCCCACTCCCCATGAGCCCCAGGATGGGTCACTCACCCTCTCAGAGCCTCAGTTCCCAGCCCTGGAGGGAGGTGAGGTTTCCCAGCCCCACAGGGCTGTTGTGAGGCTGGTGTGCCCTCATGGCTAAGGGCTCTCTGTAGCCGGGCTCCTGTGTCCCCTTGGGGTTGGGGGGACTGGTGGCTCAGCCAGGCGGTTTCTCTTCTGTACCTGCAGAGGGAATCCCAGGCTCGGCTCAGCAGGTGATCCAGGTGGACAGGGACACAGTCCTAGTCAGCTTTGATCGTGAGTGCCCTGGGGGGCAGGGCTTAGGGCAGGGGAGTATGGGGTGAGGGGACCACGTGGGTCTGCCTTCCCAGAAGGGAGCCTCCCTGTCCCCACCCACCAGCCCCCTCCCCGTGCAGGCTGCGTGAGGATTGTGAACATGCAGGGCGAGCCCACGGCCACGCTGGCGCCTGAGCTGACCTTTGACTTCCCCATTGAGACTGTGGGTGAGTGAGCCAGAGGTGGGGTGCAGGCTTTTCCCTGGCCTGGAACACATTGTGGCTTAGGGACTTGGGGCTGGCGGTAGGAGGAGGAGGAAGATTCCCCAGCCCCTCTCCTGAGCCATGCTGGTCACCTGAGGTCAGTGAGGACCCCTGTGGCCCAGACCCAGGCTCAGGCGTGGCTGAGGGGGCTCCAGGCCGGGTGCAGGGCTGATGGTGGCCCGGCCCCCGTAGTGTGCCTGCAGGACAGCGTGCTGGCCTTCTGGAGCCATGGGATGCAAGGCCGCAGCCTGGATACCAACGAGGTGAGTGGGGCCCAGGGACCTGGCTGTCCCCTGCCTCGTGGTCCCTGCCTCTTTGCAGAGGACCACTGGAGTGGCCTCAGTGCTTCCCACCCATCTTCTCAGGTGACCCAGGAGATCACAGATGAAACAAGGATATTCCGAGTGCTTGGGGCCCACAGGTAGGCAGTGGCACCCCAGCCTCCCCTTCAGATGCCCCTGAGGCCAGAAAAGGGGCTGATGTGCCAAGTGTCTCCCGCCCTGCCCCCTACTCCTCTCTCCTCCAGAGACATCATCCTGGAGAGCATCCCCACTGACAACCCACAGGCGCACAGCAACCTCTACATCCTCACGGGCCACCAGAGCACCTACTGAGAGTGGCGGGCCTGGCCAGGGGCTTCCCACCCCACCCCATGCCTTAGCTGCAGGCCCTTTTGGGCAAAGGGGCCCATCCCAGACCAGAGGAGCCCAGGCCCTGGCCCTGCTGGGGCTGAAGGGCAGAAGTAATCCTGAGAAATGTTTCAGGCCTGGGGAGGGAGGGGAGCCTCCCACGCCTCTGCAATAACTGGACTGGGGGAGCTGCTGTCACTCCCCCTTCCCCGAGGCAGCCGAGTCCCTAGTGCCCAAGGCAGGGGCCCTGGGCCTGGGCCATTCATTCCATTTTGTTCCACATTTCCTTTCTACTCTTTCTGCCAATAGCCTGCCCCTGCGTTTGTCCTGGGAAACACGGTATTTAAGAGAGAACTATATTGGTATTAAAGCTGGTTTGTTTTACTCCTTTGGTCCCTCTGGGTCAGGGGAGTGAAACCACTTTATCTCCCGCCTCCTTCCCTCCAACACACCTTTCTGTGGGCACCACAGAAGGGCAGGGCCTTGGAGAAGCCAGGTAGAGGTGACAGGAGGCCATGGCCCCTAACAGCCTTCCCAGGGGCACTGTGCCTTCCCCTGTACCCTTGCTCAGAACTGACCCTCAGCTTTGCAGTTTGAGGGCTGTGTTGTAGTTTGGCACCCCAAGGACTCATGCAGATGGGGGGCCTCAACAAAGGGACTCTCATCCAGGGCACCCTTGCCCCACCTGCCTCAGTGCCAGGCCCTGGGGTCACTACCAGAAACGGACCAGCCCCCAGGGAGGAAGCCTGCATCTTGAGTTCATGGCCATCCTCCTGTAGCTTGTGCTTACGCTGTCATTCTCCCAGGGGCTGTCTGCTCAGCTTTGAACACCAGGGACCCCAGGGCCAGGCATCCCCTCTTGCCCCAGGAACTGATAAGCCGCTCTTGACCAGAGCCTTTGGGCAGCTGCAGCCCAGGAGGCAGGATGGGAGCGGCCTTGAGGGCCCACAGTTGGGAGGATGGGAAGGTGGGGGCAGGATGGGGGGAACAGCTGGAGCAAAGGCCCCATCGTCACCCCTGACATTCAAGGCAGGTGTTGGAGTAAGGGCTTTGCATCTGGTGGGCGGCAATAAAGACTTGCGGAGTGACATGGTAGGTGGATGGCAGCCATGAGAGTGGGCTCAGTGGCTCCCAGGGTGTCACACTGTCCCCTCAGCCACCCTCCAGCAGAGTTTCAACTATTCTGACTCCGTCCAGTGACTGGGAGGGTTTCTTGGCTGGAATGCGGAGCCAGCCCAGGGGAGGGAACACATCTCTTCACACCAGACATTCACACCCATGTTCCCGTGAGCCCCAAGGAGGGTGAGGAGCACCTTCCAAATTGGGGTCGGTGGTAACAAGGATACAAAGTGAATTCCTAACTTCCAATTTTCCAGATTTCTTGGAGGAATGTTGGCACCAGGGTGGGGTAAGTGGGGACAGGGAGGTGAGCTCCTGCTCAGCAAAGGCCCTGACCAAAGGCGCCCTGGGGAGGGCTGGCTTTCCACCCACCAAGCGGCCAGCAGCAGATAGGGCCTCCTTGTGGCGGATCTTCCCAGCCCTCAGATTCAGTCTGGAAAGGGGGTTTGGACTGCAGAGTGTAAACTGCCAAAGTGGGGGCCTCCCTTAAAACGCTTGCTGCTAGCAAAGGCAGGCCAAGAGCAAAGAAAGGCCGAGAAGCCGGGTAATATGCACTGAGAGACTAACACTTTAAATTTGATTTATGTATTTTTAAATGGGTAGCCTTTGCCCATGGTACATATTTTTTAAAATACAGCAGAGATATCATGAAGAGTCTCCCTCTTACCCCTGTCCCCAGCCACCCGGGTCCCAGTTACTTATGAAACATTCTAGAAGTATTTTGCATATTTAAGCAATTTGGTATATTTTATTCTTTGCAATTTTTTATATACGTATTAACATATTCTACATATTGTACTGACCTTGCCCTTTAAAAATACATCCTGGGGGGCCGGGTGTGGTGGCTCACACCTGCGATCCCAGCACTTTATGAGGCCGAGGTAGGCAAATCACGAGGTCAGGAGTTCGCGATCAGCCTGGCCAACATGGTGAAACCCCATCTCTACTAAAAATACAAAAAACTAGCTGGGCATGGTGGCGGGTGCCTGTAATCCCAGCTACTTGGGAGGCTGAGGCAGGAGAATCACTTGAACCTGGGAGGCGTAGGTTGCAGTGAGCCTAGAACGTGCCACTGCACTCCAGCCGGGCGACAGTGCGAGACTCTGTCTCAAAAAAGAAAAAGGCCGGGCGCCGTGGCTCAAGCCTATAATCCCAGCACTTTGGGAGGCCCGAGACCCCGCCGCCCGGATCACATGAGGTCTAGTGGCACGCATCCGCCCACCCCTCCTGCCGCGACACACGGTGAAACCGCGTCTCTACTGCAAAAAAATACAAAAAACGTAGCCGGGGGAGGGGCTGGTGCGCCGGCTGCGTGGCGAGCGCTGTAGTGCCCCCCAGCTACTGCGGGAGGCTGAGCAGGCGCAATGCGCGTGAACCGGGAGGCGGAGCTTGCAGTGGCGCTGAGCATCCGCGCACTGCGCATCCAGCCTGGGCGACAGAGCGAGACTACCGTCTCAAAAAAAAAAAAAAAAACACAGAAAAGAATATATACTAATGGCCCTGGAGAATATGAAATGTATTAAAATTTTTCACACTGTGCACCTTCCGGAAAAAATAAGTGATAATAGTCCTGGAGGAGTATTTTGCGTTATCAAACAGAATCTCACTTTGAAAGAAAAAGTGGGGGGGCAAACAATTTTTTTTTTTTTTCTTGAGCATGCGACGCTCTCACTCTGTCTTGTCCAGGGCTGGAACAACAAGTGGCCGGATCTCAGCTCACTGCAAGCTCACGCCTCCCGCGATTGCGAGGGCATTTCCTTCCCTCCCTCCAGCTCCCCGAGTCAGCTGGCGACCTAAACGGCAGCCCGCCCCACCTCCGCCGGCTAGTCTTTTTTGTATTTCTTTTAGTAGAGACGGCTGGTTGTCACCGGTGTTCGGCGCAGGATGGTCGCTCTGCATCTCCTCGACCCTCGTGATCCGCCCGTCTCGGCCTCCCAAAAGTGCTAGGATTACAGGCTTGAGCCACCGCACCCGGCCAAAAAAATTTTTACAGCTAGTGGTATTCCATTGTGTATGTTTCCCATAACAAATGTTAATGACCTGCAGTGAGATCCCTATTGGTGGAAACTTGAGTTGTTTTACTATTTTATATTACAAACAATGCTGTAATAAATATTCTTAGGCCAGTGTCCCTCTGTACATATTCAAGCGTTTCTAGAGGATAAGTTCCTGAAAGTAGCATTAATGAGTCAGGGGTGGCTGCATTTGTTGTGGTGATAGCCGCTGTCCAGTTGCCCCCCATGGGCAGAAACCTGTGGGAGGGCCAGACCAGACTCTAAGTCATTCTTGAGGACAAGTAGAAGGGATGTGGGCCCCCCAGGATGTTCAGATAACTGGCCTGTACCTGGAGTTGTCCTGGTGAAAGTCAAGGGGAGCGCCATGATGTGTGCTTGGGGACGGTAGAGGATCTGCTGTGTTCCCTGTGGCATGTCCAGCACCTGCTCACTGCCAGTGCACAGGAGACCCTCATGAGTAAGGGAATGGACAAGATGTGGTGAAGAGGGGTCCCTGCAATCTGCCCTTGGACTGGGTGAGCCACCCCACCTCACTGAGCTTTACTTTCCTTAGGTTTACCATATCCAAAGCCAACTGCAGGGTTCAGGGGGATCAGAAATACTGTAACAGACATAATGCAATAACATAGATGAATCTTAGAGGTAAATTAAAACAGCACTTTATGCACAGTACGATAGCATTTTATAAAGCTCAAAAACAAAATGAAACCATCTATTGTTTAGCAATACACGCCCAACATACAACCCTATTAAAAAATCAAGGGAAGGAAAAGCACAAAATCTGAGATGGTGGTCCCTGAGAGGAGTGTGGGATGGGATAAGGCAAGAGCCCAGGAATTTGTCAAGGTATTGGTAATATCACAGCTCTCAGGTTTGGTGGTAGGTTCATGGATATTTAAGTTATAACTCAGTTCCTAACTCACGTAAGGTGCCACACATCCTTTTGTATGTATCAAATATTATGTCATAAAATTTTAATTTGGACATGGTGGTTCATGTCTGTAATCCCAGCACTTTGTGAAGCTGAGGTAGGCAGATCACTTGAGCCCAGGAGTTCTAGACCAGCCTGGGCAACATGATGAAACCCTGTCTCTACAAAAAATACAAAAATTAGCTGGGCATGGTGGCACTCGCCTGCAGTCCCAGCTACTCTGGAGGCTAAGGTAGGAGGATTGCTTGAGCCTAGGAGTTCAAGACTGCATTGAGCTATGAACTTGCCACTGCACTCCAGCCTGGGTGACAGAGTGAGACCCTGTCTCGAAAAAAACAAACAAACAAACAAAACGAAAAAAAATTTAAAAAAAAATATTTAAAAGTAAACACTGAAAAAACAGAACTCGCTTGAAAGACAAAACCAAAAATGAACAGGATGCTTCTCTAGATGATGAAAATGAATGGAAAATACATGGAGAGGAATCACTGCGGTGTCCTGCACAGAACTCTGGAGCTGCTGCCTTGCAGCTGCTGCCTTCTAGTGTGTATTGTTGAAAGATAGTTTTATTGAGGCATAATTGGCATACAATAAGCTGCATATAGAAATGTGTGCGTGATGACTTTTGACATACGTGTACACCCGTGACACCATTTCCACAATCAAGATAACCACCATCCCCTTTACTCTGGAACGTTTCCCATGCCCTTGGTAAGCCCACCCTCCTGCTTCTTGCCTCCCATCCCCAAGTAACAACTGTGCTGCTTTCTATCACTACAGGTTAATCTGCACTTTCTAGAATGTATGTAAATAGAATCACACAGTATGTATTTGTGTTTTATCTGGCTTCTTGCTTAGCTGAGCATAAGGATTTGCGAGTCATCCCTGTTGCACGTATTAATAGTTTATTCCTTTTTATTGCCAAGTAGTATTCCATTGTTTGGATGCACCAGTTTGCTTAGCTATTCATCTGTTGATGGACATTTGGACCATGTCCAGTTTTGAACTATTACAAATAAAGCTGCTATCAACATTCATGTACCTGTCTTTGTTGGATATACTCTATCATTTCTTGTGGGTAAATACTTTGGAGTGGAAGGACTGAGTCATAGGTAAGTGTTTAAATTTTTTTTTTTTGAGACGGAGTCTCACTCTGTCACCTAGGCTGGAGTGCAGTGGCCTGATCTTGGCTCACTGAAACCTCCGCCTCCTGGGTTCAAGTGATTCTCCTGTCTCAGCCGCCGGAGTAACTGGGATTACAGGCACACCCTGCTAATTTTTGTATTTTGAGTAGAGATGGGGTTTCATCACATTGGGCAGGCTGGTCTTGAACTCCTGACCTCAGGTGATCTGCCTGCCTCGGCCTCCCAAAGTGCTGGGATTACAGGTGTAAGCCACCGTGCCCGGCCGCATCTTTTTATTTTATTTTGAGATGGGAGTCTTGCTCTGTCGCCCTGACTGTAGTGATACGATCTCGGCTCACTGCAACCTCTGCCTCCCAGGTTCAAGTGATTCTCTTGCCTCAGCCTCCTGAGTAGGTAGGACTACAGGTGTGCACCAGCACAACCAGCTAATTTTTGTCTTTTTAGTAGAGATGGGGTTTCACCATGTTGGTCAGGCTGGTTTTGAACTCGTGGTCTCAAGTGATTTGTCTGCCTTGGCCTCCAGAAGTGTTGCGATTACAGGTGTGAGCTACCATACTCAGCCATTTTTTTTTTTTTTTGAGATGGTGTCTCATTCTGTCACCCAGGTTGGAGTGCAGTGGTGCCATCTCCACTCACTGCCACCTCTGCCTCTGAGGCTCAAGCCATCCTCCCACCTCAGTCCTCATGAGTAGCTGAGACTACAGCTGAGACTACCACACCTGACTAATTTTTTCTGAGATGGAGTCTCGCTCTGTTGCCCAGGCTGGAGTGCAGTGGCGCGATCTTGGATCGCTGCAAGCTCTGTCTCCCAGGTTCACGCCATTCTCCTGCTTTAGCCTCCTGAGTAGCTGGGGCTATAGGTGCCTGCCGCCAGGCCCAGCTAATTTTTTTTGTACTTTTAGTAGAGATAGGGTTTCACCATGTTAGCCAGGACAGTTTCGATCTCCTGACCTCATGATCCACCTGCCTTGGCCTCCCAAAGTGCTGGAATTACAGGTGTGAGCCACCCCCCCCAATTTTCAGTTTTTTTTTTTTTTTTTTTTTTTGGAAACAGGGTCTCCCTCTGTCACTTAGGCTTCAGTGCAGTGGTGTGATCACAGGTTATTGCAGCCTCAAACTCTTTGGGGTCAAACAATCTTCCTGCCTCAGCCTCCCAACTAGCTGGAACTACAGGCGCACATCATGCTCAGCTGATTGTTATTTTCCTTTCTGTAGACACAAAGTCTCCCTATGTTGCCAAGGCTGGTCTCGAACTCCTAGCCTCAAGCGATCCTCCTGCCTTGCCTTCCCAAAGTGCTGAGATTACAAGTGTGAGCCACTGCACCCAGCCCTTGGTGCATTTCTCAATGCCTATACAGTTATATAATGTTGCATAAATGGGATCATGTAATACATTTTTTAAACATATGAAGCATTTTTCTTTTTAATGTTGGATTTTTAGGCTGGGTGTGGTGGCTCACACCTGTAATCCCAGCACTTTGGGAGGCTGAGGCGGCGAATCACTTGAGATCAGGAGTTCGAGACCAGCCTGGCTAACATGGTGAAACCCCGTCTTCACCAAAAACACAAAAATTAGCCAGGCATGGTGGCATGTGCCTATAATCCCAGCTACTCTGGTGGCTGAGTCATGAGAATCGCTTGAACCCAGGAGGAGGAGGTTGCAGTCAGCCAAGATCATGCCACTGCACTCTGGTCTGGGTGACAGAGCGAGACTCCATCTCATTAAAAAAAAAAAAAAAAAAGTTGGATGTTTTAAGATGTATTGGGTAACTTCCCATTTCAATCTGCAATAGGAGGGCATGTGCTATGTATCCTTCTGTAGCCTTTGTTACGCTCAGATAATCATATGCAAACATGCACACATCTGTATGGGGTTTGTGTTACAAAAACAAGGCCGTGTCATATATATTCCTTTGTTCACGTAACACAGAACAGAAGTTACTTTAGGTCGGTTGGTATGAATTAACAGCTTTTCAAAGCTGCCTAATATTCCAGGTTATGGGTTTTCCAATTCAGTTATTCCTATATTGATAGAAATTCACTTTGTTTGCCCATTTTTACCACTACAAACAATGCTGCAGTAAATGCAGAAGACTTTGAAAACATTATATAATCACATGGCTTGTTTTAGGGGCAGATTCCCAGGAGTGGGATATTGGATTGAAAAGGTTTATGTTTTCTTTCTTTTGAGACAGAGTCTTACTCTGTCGCCCAATCACAGCTCACTTCTGCCTCTACCTCCTGGGCTCAGGGGATCCTCCCACCTCAGCTTCTCAAGTAGCTGTGAGTACAGGTGCATATTTTTTATTTTTTGAAAGGGGAACAATTTTAATAGACAACAGAATGCTTTCTAAAAGATTAACGATAGTAAGTGTTAGCACGTTTATGTTCTGCTATTTTCATTTATTTTGAGATTCCTCATTATCACCTTAATTTGTATTTCCCTTATAGGCAGTATCTAAATACTGGTAAATAAATTAGCAAGTCTCAGGGATTCTGTAACAGTCGCACAAACTCAGCACAATCTAAGGTGGTATTACTATAACAGAATCCCTGAGACTGGGTAATTTATTTATTTATTTGAGACAGGGTCTTGGTCTGTTGCCAAGGCTGGATTGTAGTGCCGTGATCATATGATCATAGCTCACTGCAGCCTCGATCTCCTGGGCTCAAGCAATCCTCCTGCTTCAGTCTCTCATGTAGCTGGGACTACAGTCATAGATCACCATGACCAGAATTTTTTTTTTTTTAGTAGAGGTGAGGTCTTCATCTGTTGCCCAGGCTGGTCACAAACTCCTGAGCTCAAGAGATCCTCCCACCTCAGACTCTCAAAGTGCTGGGATTACAGGCATTAGCCACCACACCCAGTCTGGGTAATTAAGAATAGAGATTTTGGCCGGGCGCGGTGGCTCAAGCCTGTAATCCCAGCACTTTGGGAGGCCGAGATGGGCGGATCACGAGGTCAGGAGATCAAGACCATCCTGGCTAACAGGGTGAAACCCCGTCTCTACTAAAAAATACAAAAACCTAGCCGGGCAAAGTGGCGAGCGCCTGTAGT
>NW_016803657.1:862146-865705 GCF_001698545.2 Rhinopithecus bieti | reverse complement strand
AAAAAAAAAAAAAAAAAAAAAAGAATAAAGATTTCTGGCCAGGTGTTGTGGCCCATGCCTGTAATCCCAGCAGTTTGGGAGGCCGAGAGGGGTGGATCACCTGAGGTCAGGAGTTCGAGACCACCCTGGCCAACATGGTGAAACCCCATCTCTATTAAAAATACAAAAAATTAGCCAGGCATGGTGGCGGTGCCTGTAATCCCAGCTACTTGGGAGGCTGAGGCAGGAGAACTATGTTGGCCAGGCTGGTCTCAAACTCCTGACCTCAAGTGATCCACCCACCTCTGCCTCCCAAAGTGATGGAGCCACCACGCCTGGCCGGAGATTTTCTAACACATGAGCTTTGGGGGACATATTCAAATCTGTCCACCTAAAGTAATCAAAAGGGTCAGAGTCTAATTCTAATAGTTTATTCAAGCACAAAACATGAGGGTGGACCACCTGGAAAACACCGACTCCAAATGAATGGAGTCAGTGTTTTGAAGTAGAGAAGTTAAGGTTTCATTTACACAGGCAGAGGCAGAGGAGTTTTAGGATTACATTTTTCATACATGGTCGGTGCATAGTTATAGTAATTTGGTTATAGGCGAAGTGCAGTGGCCCATGCCTGTAATCTCAGCACTTTGGGAGGCTGAGGTGGGCACCTGAGGTCAGGAGTTCAAGACCAGCCTGGCCAACATGGTGAAATCCCAACTCTACAAAAATACAAAAATTAGCTGGGCATGATGGCAGGTGGCTGTAATCCCAGCTACTCGGGAAACTGACGGGGGAGAATTGCTTGAACCCGGGAGGCAGAGGTTGCAGTGAGCCGAGATTATGCCATTGCACTCCAGTCTGGGCAACAGAGCGAGACTCCGTCTCAAATAAAAATAATAATAATAATAATTTGGTTGTAAGCAGTGTTTCTTTTTGGGAGGCATACATTTAACATTTTTTACAGAGAGTGTAATAGTCATGGGTCTGCTGTCGTCTGGTCTAAGTAAAGCAGGACAACAAAAGGGAAGTTAATCTATAAGAAGGATCATTAAGAAGGCAGCAGGTTTTTGTCCCTGTGTTTCATTCTCTCCAGTAATTGTACAGAACAAGAAAAATAAGCAGGTCTAATTGATTATCTGAGAAAAAAGTATAACCCTATGTGGCTGAGATCACAGCCACCTCTCTCTCCAGGTTTAAAGTGTTGTGGGGGTTCCAACATCTTTCATATTTATGTTAAAAAACCACAGCAGAGGGGTTGTACACCCTTTCATGTTTCTTGGCTATTTGGATTTATTCTTCTGAGATATGTCCATTCCTATTTTTTGTTCCTTTTCTATTGTTTCTGCCTTTTTTTCTAATTAGTTTTTAAGATTTCTTTGTATATTACAGATATTGGCTCTTTATCATGTATGGCAAATATTTTTTCCTCATCTATCATTGTCTCTTGACTTTTATCACAGTGTTAATTTTTGGGGTAATCAAGTATATCTTTTTCTAGTTTGAGGTTCCTGTCTTTGCAGTCCCTCAATCCCTAGATTACCCTAGATTACCCTTATAGTCTCCTAAATTATATTCTAAATGTGTTGTTTAAATTTAAGATTCTACACCATTTATCAACTAAATCATCTTTTCCTGATTGAAATAAAATACCACCTTTGTGGTATTTCCAGATTCTGTTGCACTAATGTGTCTTTCCTACCAACAGTATCATACTGTTTTATTATTGTGGTTTTTTTGTTTTTGAGACGGAGTCTCATTCTGTTGCCCAGGCTGGAGAACAGTGGAGCGATCTCAGCTCACTGCACCTCTGCCTCCCGGGTTCAAGCAATTCTCCTGCCTCAGCCTACTGAGAACCTGGGATTACAGGCACCTGCCACCATGCTCGGCTAATTTTTGTACTTTTAGTAGAGACGGGGTTTTCACTGTGTTGCGTCAGGTTGGTCTCGAACTCCTGACCTCAGGTTATCCGCCCACCTTGGCCTCCCAAAGTACTGGGATTACAGGTGTCAGCCACCGCACTGGCCTATTTTGTTTTATATACTATGTTTGTCATCTGGAAAGGCAAGCTCCTGCTCCATCTTGTAAAGTTTTCCCACTACTGTGGTAGTTATATATTTTTTGAGACAGTCTCGCTCTGCCACCCAGGCTGAAGTACAGTGGCCCGATCTCGGAACACTGCAACCTCCGCCTCTCAGCTTCAAGTGATTCTCTTGCCTCAGCCTCCCGAGTAGCTGGGATTGCTGGCGTGTACCACCACGCCCAGCTAATTTTTTTATTTTTTAGTAGAGATGGGGTTTCACCATGTTGGTCAGGCTGGTCTCGAACTCCTGACCTTGTGATCCGCCCGCCTCGGCCTGTCAAAGTGCTGGGATTACCTGTGAGCCTCCGCCGCCCGGCCGTAGTTATTGTTTTATACGATTTTAAGATCATTTAATTAAATCCTCTGAACTCCGTTGAGATTCCAATAGAAGTGTGTATTTATAACTTTTGAGTTGACAACCTTATGCTATCTTTCATCTAATATGTTGTTGCATCACTTCAAATACTGTTTTTAATCCTTCAGTAAGTCTTCTCTATTCATAGCTTTTTGGTTTCTTATTTAAAAAAAAAAACAGGAAGTCTCTTTACCTGCGGCGTAACGGAGCCGGTTTTCCGGAGCGCATCAGCCCCTCCCGTGCTCCTGCCCCAAGGTTCCGCGTTACCATGGGAACAAAGGTTGACGTCACTTAGGGCTTCCATGCTGGACCCGAGGGTCGATGGTGAAGGGAGACTAGCGGAGAAGCGGTACTGGTCTATCTACGCATGCGCACTTCCTGCTCCAGGATTCCCCCGCCATAAATCTCGTTCCGGCTGGGCCTTTTCCGCCGCGACTTCTCGCTTAATCCCGGAGAAACTGCCCCCTGAGGGAGGAGAGTAGAAAAAAGCTGGAACCAGCGACAGCCAATCCCGCGACACTACGACGCACGCGAACTTGATTGGCTCCACCGCCGCAGCCAATGAGAGAGCTCGTCGGCGCTCCGTCACAGAGTTCGCCCCACCCCATCCCCTCCTTTCTGGACTCCGAGCTCAGTTCACGCAGTAACAAATGAAGTGCGCGCTGCGACACCTCCCAGCCCACCGGACTCCGCCGCCATTTCCTCGACTGGCCTAACGGTTCGGCCAATCCCAGCGCTCATCAAGGAGGACTGAGGCTCCGCCAATCGGAGGCCCCCGATTTCGACCCTTCGCCTCGGCCCGGCCCAATCCAGTCCCTGGTCCCGACGCCCCCGGCCCGCCCCCGCGGCGGCCTTTCTCCTCCCTCTTTGTGCGTCTCGCGCCGCCGCCGCCCGCCGCGTGAGAGAACGGGCTCCGCGCGCTCCGGCAGCGCAGTCGGGTCCCCTCCCCCCGGGAGGCTTGCGAAGGAGAAGCCGCCGCCGAGGAAAAGCAGCTGCCGGTGCCTGTCCCTGGGGGCGCCATGGCGACCGGAGCGAACGCCACGCCGTTGGGTAAGCTGGGCCCCCCCGGGCTCCCCCCGCTTCCCGGACCCAAAGGGGGCTTCGAGCCGGGCCCTCCGCCTGCACCCGGGCCTGGGGCGGGGCTGCTG
>NW_016803657.1:849801-861376 GCF_001698545.2 Rhinopithecus bieti | reverse complement strand
CGCGCGCGCGCGCACGGGGAGGCCCGGGCGGAGGCGCCCCAGGGCGCGCGCGGCCTGGTTCTACGGCCTCGAGTGCGCACGCGCGCTGTTGGGGAGGGCTGGGCGGGCGGGAGGCGCTCTGTGCGCAGACGCAGTGAGGTGGCCGGGCTGTGCGGCGCAGCTCTATAGACTCCGGGCACCGTATTGCCCTTCAGTCCGCTGGTGTGGGGAAGAGGCGTGGCGGATGTTCAGCACTGGGCGGGGTGCTGGTTGTGAATGCCAGCAGGGTGTGAAAGCCTCACCTGATGACGTGCGGCTGCTCCTTTCTGGTTCAGGAGCCAGAATGGGAACCATACCAAGGATAGCTTTTCTGCTTGTATGGCAAGGCAGGGTTTTCATCCGGGAGAGGGTGGCATGCTTCAGGTGATGGTTGGGTCTGATCTTTCTTGGTCTCTTTTGGGGAGAGAACTCTAGTTTTTTTAAATCTGCGTTCGGTATCCTTAGATCTCAGTCTGACCAGCTCCCCTGTCACTCTGTTTTAAAAAGTTTTTCCTTCTGATCCTGTATCCCCTGGGAAATAGAAGGACTCTTGTGCTAAATGTAGGGAGTTTCTGCCTGTGTATGGGGGAAGGAGAACTTGGCTGCTATTGTATAGGTGGTTGTTGTGTTGAATTTTTGATAGATCCTTTTAAAAGTTCAGACCCTGAGTGTCCAACTGGCCAGGAAAATTGAATGCTGATCTTGGCCAAACTTACGAAGACAAAAGTGATCTTGTTGAAGAATTGGGCTTTTCCCACTCGGTAGGGTGTAACTAGGTTTAGCTCTGGTTCTGCCTCTCATAGAAAAGTGACTGGTGAGGGGAGTGGAAGTGGGCGGAGCCTCCAGTCCCATCAGGGCTGCTTTACAAACCTATGATTCTTCAGTGTATTTGTGTCTCCCCTGAGGATTTCAGAACACTCATGGTTGATGTAGTATGTGTCTAACATTCTCTGCAGTCTTATACATTAAGACTACCATGTTTATATATTTGAGAGTTTCTGTAGATAAAAGAAGGTGAAATGTTAGCTTGCCTGACCCAGGACCACATACCCTTGTAAGTGGCCATAAGCTTTAAATCTCTGATCTCTGAGGTTTGTTTTCTGTTTTTTTTGCTGTTTAAGTTTTAGGTTAAGTTCTCAGTTTCACAATCTGCTGAGTTTCTGTGTAGTACCTTAAATACCCTTAACTGTCTGTTGGTAACTATTTATATTTACATCTGATGGATTTTGTTTCTGCCTTTAGACTTCCCAAGTAAGAAGCGGAAGAGGAGCCGCTGGAACCAAGACACAATGGAACAGAAGACAGTGATTCCGGGAATGCCTACAGTTATTCCCCCTGGACTTACTCGAGAGCAAGAAAGAGCTTATATAGGTAAATATACGTTCTGCATCCAAATGCAGTTTGAGATTGTTATGATTTATTCTGAGCAAGATCTGCATTTCTTGAAAGTTTGAGATTGTAGTTATCTTTTTTGAGATGAGATACTTTCATGACTTTGGTATCATCTGTCAGTTTTTGCCCAGTGAGTTCTGCATTTGCAGCTCCTTGTTTTGGTCTGTTCATAACTGCAGTGTTCTCCATGAGTGTCAGGAAGGTAGGGTCTCACTTAGGGGTAAGAACAGTCCCCAGACCAGCAGCCCACCCTTTTCAGCTGCTGCTGTTCATTGCCAGTTGATGAGGTGAGTGTCATCTGCCTCTCTGGACAGGCCCCAGTGGAGAACACCGCAGGTACTGTAAACCAAGTACTTTTCACAGCATGGTCTTTCACCATAATTTCATATTTCTCCCCCTAAAATGTGGTCTTTTACTTTTTATAGGTACTTTCTGAAAGAAAAAAAAAATGACAAAAAGTGGTTCTGAAAGTGTGTTTACAATTTATCCCTTTTTATTTTCTTGAATTTAAGAATTTAACCTTCCCTTCAACGTCTTTTCTGGTTTGGTTTATGGAGAGCTGTCTTAAAATGAAAGCTCTTGTATTTACTCTTAACTCTGCTGGGAAAGGGATATTGCATGGATATGGAATGAAGTGCTAGGATAA
Organism: Rhinopithecus bieti; assembly: GCF_001698545.2. Classification (NCBI taxonomy): domain Eukaryota; kingdom Metazoa; phylum Chordata; class Mammalia; order Primates; family Cercopithecidae; genus Rhinopithecus; species Rhinopithecus bieti. The sequence goes on along the minus strand of NW_016803657.1, from coordinate 859,320 downwards.
AAAGGTTTTATCTGCTGGGAGGTTTTGAGAATTAAGAATGACTGTCCACAGTGGAATTGAAATTAACTTCAAAATTGCTTTTTTGAAAAAAAGTTTTAATGAAAGTTTTACTTTTAAAGCTGTTTCAAAAAAGTTCACTTGATAAACATTTTCTACTAACCAAATAAACATCCCCTTTGGAGGAAATTCGGGCAAAGACCTCCTAAGCCTACGAGGCTGTGGCCTTCACAACCAAAACGCTTCAAGGCCAGCATGTTAACTACTCTTGAGGGTCTTAATTTCCTGTTTTTTAGACTGCTGAGAATTTTGAGGCGTTGGAATTGTCTGTCTCCTTTCACAGTACTACTAATACTTACTCTTTCCCCTACTGTTTCTGTCTATTCCCACCCATTCCCTTGTGTCTCATATTAGACCATTTTGGGTCTTTACAACCTTGTGAAATGCCCCTAGTGGAGTGATATCCCAAGAACACAAGCATACTTAGAAAATGGGAAGAGCACAAATTCCTTACATCTCTCCATTTCTCTTTCTGTAGAGGGCTGGTTAGTTCACTGGGCCCTAAGGGCTATTTATCGCTATAATCAAAATAGGTAGAATCAAAGGAGAGGTGTAGTTCTTCATAGAAGAGAATGACCCTTTTTATTTAGATCAGGCCACGCATCTCCATAGTCAGTTAGGAAGACTCACCTTCCCCTCTCAGTGAAGGTGACTTTCACCTCGAGTTGTTGAGCTTAATACTCAACTGCAAAGTCAGAACTTCTTAGCATAAAGGAGCTTGGGGAGCCATGTGTCTCACTAATTTTCTGTCTTCCACAGTATATACTGCTTTGTTCAGGATGCCCTCAGTGTCTTTTTTTTTTCTTGGAGAGACGGAGTCTTACTCTGTCACTAGGCTGGAGTGTAGTGGCGCGATCTTGGCTCACGGCAGCCTGCCCTTCTCAGCTTTAAGCGATCCAGCCTCCCAAGTAGCTGGGACTACAGGCACACGGCACCATGCCCAGCTAATTTTTTTTGTATTTTTAGTAGAGACAGGGTTTCACCATGTTGGCCAGGATGGTCTTGATCTCTTGTCCTCATGATCTGCCCGCCTCGGCCTCCCAAAGTACTGGGATTACAGGCGTGAGCCACTGCGTCTGGCCGGTATCTTTCGATAATAATGGGTTTTCATTTCTTCAGGGTTTCAGTGTGTGGGTGTGGTATAGCCCTGTGGATGTATTTAAAGTTAGAAGCAATCTTTGGTTAGACGCATTAATCCTATCTTGGAACCAGCTCAATTTTAACCCAACCTAGTAACACTTGCCCTTATTGGAGATGCCTGCTCAAAATTCTCAGATGCTACTAAGGTAAGGAACAGGTGGTTATTCCGCACGTTGAAGAAAGCTGCTCTGGCTCTGCAGTTCCCATTATCTTGGAAAATCAGCCGTGTAACATTTCCCTGGAGTCACTGGCAACTTTTGTGAAACCCTCATCTCTCTTTTTCATGCACAGCCTCATTGGTCAAGGCCCAAGAGCCACGTACATTGTCCTTGATCACACATTCCATTCTTCTACACGCCTGCTCCCCATATGAATAGCGAGCCTGAAAATAAATTCTTAGCACTTTATGGTTACTGGTTTATTAAGATATGTGGTTTGTCATTTAATGTTTGAATAAATATTTCATATAATTGAATAAAAGCTACAGGTATTGGGAGACCCTTACTAGTACAGGTCTGGTTGTACAGAAAGAGTATGTACAAATTTCTGTAAGGTGTTGAATTTTGTTGTTAAATGTCTTATTTAAGGAATTTTAAATGCGGTATTAATGAAGATGATCTTTGCTCAAATGGTATTTTTCCTTGTCCCTTGTTAATTGGGTCTTATTTTGGGCTATGTTTAATATTTAATGAAGAAAAACTCAGTTCTTGCCCTCAAGTAATTTGATGGGAATCGGGTATTGGTGACATAACATGGTTTTTGGTTCTGGGTACCAATTGTAAGCAAGCCTTGGTGGGGAGGAAGAGGTGAAACACCTCATAATTGCTTGGATGTTAGCCTTAGTGAACAGTCTTTATTGCTAACCCCTCTTCCAACAAACTGTTTGCTTCCTTAAGTGATAACCATTTTGAAGTGAAAAAAACCTATAGATGTAAAAGGACTCCTGCCGATAGGTGGTTGGGGGTTTTTGCTTCAATGTGTTCACTGATCAATCGTCCCTTTCAAAGTCTCCGAGTTCTTCATGCTTGTTGTTGAGATTTGAGATGTTTATTGGTAACATTGTCTTTTTTCCATCCTTTTTTTTCTTTCCTAACCTGGTTTCTTCCAGTGCAACTGCAGATAGAAGACCTGACTCGTAAACTGCGCACAGGAGACCTGGGCATCCCCCCTAACCCTGAGGACAGGTTGGGAAACAGTTTTAACCAGCTGACAGTAACGCTTTTACCTTTTTCTCAATACGTTTTACTGGTGGCAACATATTGTGTCAGTTCAATTAAAATCCTAGTATGACGACTGTACCCTGACCACTCTGGGGATTAAGGTTTAATTAGAAATAATGTATGGTCAGTCAACAGTTAGAAAATTGGAATAAAACTTAAATGTTGGGAGAATAAAAAGTTACAGGAAAATGGACAACTGGTTTCCAATTGGTAAGCATGTAGATCTTAACCTGATTTACCCACCCTTAGGGACAGTGAGGTGACCTGTTAACCTGCCTTTTCAGTACCTGCTTTGGCCGAAAGCCCAGGGCATAGTTTTTCTCACAGGTACACGGTGCAGGGACTAAAAATATTTTTGAGCATCACTGAACTTGAGCAAGCCAGGAGCTCTGGTCCGCTCATTGCTGCAGTCTTCCTGCTCATGGTTTTGAGATGGTTTCAAAATCAGATGAGATTTCTAACCAACTTCCTTCACTGCCAGTTAACTTTCAGCCTTGGCCATTGCCTTGGGGGTGTTGGGAGGGGCCAGAATATTCTCACCTGTTTTGGGAAGGCATGCAACCAACCCTAAATTACTTTTTTTTTTTCCTTAAAGGGAGTGTGGGCCTCAAACAGCTGTGGTCATGTCATTTCAATTTGCAGTTTCTCTCACCTTAGAAAAATAATTTGTGTGGGGGAGATGAACTTTTTTAAACTGGAATTTTATTAGCTGATTGGACAGCTAAAATTGGTCATTTAATTTGAAGGGCAGTAAGTCTCTCCCTCTCACTGAATTTTCTCTTAGTGCATACAGCATAGTTGAAAAGACTTTGCTTTAAAAGTAGTGTTTTGGCTTTTGTTACCTAGTTAATAGCTTTTTAAATCAGGAAGATGATGTAATGGCTTTAGAAGTCACTCACTCATGCATCTTTCTTCCGCCCTTTGCCAGGAAACATTAACATCCTTGTTTCTCCATATTGACTCTTTAATTTTACTTACTACGTTTGCTATATTTTACCTATAGATAGATTTTGGTTGTAGGGTTGTGTTGTGTTTCATTTCTTTTGAAGTTTTTTTTTTAAAATTTACATTGTAGGTCACAGACCACAACTGTTTAGTGCCTTTTTGGCCTTTTTCCCTTTAGTAATGTGTCTACAGGTCACCAGTCAATTCCTCCAAAGGTTGAATTTTTAACAAACCTTCTTTGCTTCCTGGATAACTGGGATTAGAATTTAGTTGATCTAGCCGATGCCTATTGGAGGTGAAGAAGTCGGGCCAGTCTAACCTCTAGAATACTAGTTTTTGCCTTTCACTTCTGCAATTTGGGAAGAGGTTAAACTGTTGTGAGGCCTTCACATGGCCAACTGGGTGCTGGTAAGACTTGTTTTTGTAACTAGCCAAGAGTGCTTAATTCTAGACAGCTATGGGGTGGGAATTAGAAATGTCAAGCATGTTAGAAATAAAACCAGAGCAGGGTTTTTCCTCCCTTGTATTCAGTTTTGAAAGAGGCCCTAATGCCTGATTGGTTTTGCTTTTGAGCCCAGGTTGGAGGGAAATGCATGGGTTTTCTTAATTAAGATAATTTATTAAAAAGGTGTTATATCAATTAAGCCACTTTATTGTTATTTTGATGCTGCTTAACTTGCACAGTAAAACATGTTTAAAACTTTTCTTGTAGACTTAAATGTATAAGATGGTAGTCTAATGAGCTGGGGTATGTTTGCTTTTGTTCACGTTTACTGGATTGTGCTAACAGTTTATACAAATGCTAGAAACGGAGGTGTCATTTAGCCGTCATTAGCCATGAACAAACCTGACCTTTTATTCCATCGTGTGTGTAACGTGGTGTGACATGGTTCCCTTTAGGCTGAAGACAGTGGGAGCAGCCGAGTTCAGTCCTTGCTCTCCAACTAGGCAAGGTTCTCTCAACTAAACCAAGGGTATAGGAGTCTTGACTACTTTCAGGATGTTTTTTTAATAACCTGATCCACATGGTCTCTTCCCTTCTTGCAGCTGCTACTAAATTTTCATTCAGAATATCAAGCTATGGTCCTTTTTGTAATCTTAACTCAAAATTCTAGGAGTGTAACCTCTCTTTTTTATTACCGCAAAATCCAGCTGTGGTAAACTGACCATTTTATCATTATATTTTTTTACTTGTAGCAACAGCATTTTACTCCTTAAAAAAAATGAGAGAGAGAAAATCTGCTTTCTGGACTTGTAAACTCTGGTGGAGAATCATAGGTTTTCCCCTTGCCGTTTGCAGGTTCAGACCCTAGACAAGTATTTGACCAAATCTGCATTTGCAGCCTCTCGCAGAAGCTGCTTTAGCACTTTAACGTTTTTCTCTACTCAGACTCCCCAACCTCCAACAGCCAGAAAACAGGTTGTCTCCTGGGCCTTGGACACAGCCAGCCAGGCCATTGAAGGAAAAGCAAAGACGAAGCCTTGAACCATCTCTCTCCATTGTGGGGGCCAGTAGCTGCAGTAGCCTTCAGTCCCAGTTGCATTGGGTTAAAGAGCTCATGCGCACTATGTGTTAGGGGGTACAGAAGCTTTTCCTCGTAGGGCATTAGCTTTCCAAGAGTGAACATTTTGCCTAAACTTGGGGTTTCTGTGGTTGATAAAGTTGGAATATTGTAATTTTTTTCCAAATGGAAGAAAATCCATATTTGGCAAGAAGACTCCAGGGGATGATACTGTCCTTGCCACTTACAGTCCAGAGATTTTCCCCAAAGGATAGACATTTTTTCCCTCTCATCACTTCTAGATGCAAAACTTTTTATTTTTTTCCTTTCTCACACACACCCCAGACCCTTAATGTTCAGCCAGCTTCCATCTCCCCATTCCACACGATCTTGAGTAGCACACGTTATGGTCGGTTCCTCCGGAGTGTTGTATTAGGGTCTGAAAGGCAGAGGGGCTGGGAGAGACTTGTTATAGTCCGTGTGGGAATGAGAGAAGTCGGGGCAGAATAGTAAACGGGAGTCTGTTTCCCACAGGTCCCCTTCCCCTGAGCCCATCTACAATAGTGAGGGGAAGCGGCTTAACACCCGAGAGTTCCGCACCCGCAAAAAGCTGGAAGAGGAGCGGCACAACCTCATCACAGAGATGGTTGCACTCAATCCAGATTTCAAGCCACCTGCAGATTACAAGTAAGCAGAGGGGCTAGGTCATCTGGGATGAGGAAACATGCAGATCATGGGTGACTTGCTGGGATGGGACAATATTGGCACTACTCACCTCTTACCCCAAATCACCCATAATTAGCACTTGGTGTACCAGTAGTTAGTTTTAGAAAAGCTACTGACTGTGTCATTCTCCAGAAATGTGTGCAGTGACAGGCTTTTCTTTCTTAGACCTCCAGCAACACGTGTGAGTGATAAAGTCATGATTCCACAAGATGAGTACCCAGAAATCAACTTTGTGGGGCTGCTCATTGGGCCCAGGTGAGTAACTGCTAGTCTATAGGATATAGAATTCCTTTAGAGCCTCTGAGATGTGTCCGTTTTGTGCCTAATTGGGTACCGTTGGCTTACTTTTCCCCTTTTTGGTAGGACATTCATTTTGACTGAGTTAATGCCTTTCTGTGAGAAAGTGTCTTAACTTCCGCGCTAGTGCGGAGAAGTCAAATCCTCAGGTTTACTGTGGCTGACTGTAATGTAGAGTTCATGGAGCTTTTGGTGGGAAAATCCAATTCTCTGCGCTTGTGGTTTCCCACCAGTGTCAAATTGGTCCAGCCTCTGTTCCCTCTTGAGTGTGAATTTGTCAGGTATAAACTCAGTCATTTCTGCCTCTCTATAGAGGGAACACCCTGAAGAACATAGAGAAGGAGTGCAATGCCAAGATTATGATCCGGGGGAAAGGGTCTGTGAAAGAAGGGAAGGTTGGGCGCAAAGATGGCCAGATGTTGCCGGGAGAAGATGAACCACTTCATGCCCTGGTCACCGCCAACACAATGGAGAACGTCAAAAAGGCAGTGGAACAGGTGAGTGGTAAGCCCAGAAAGGAAGCCTTCTTGGCAGAAACCTAGGTGGAGGCCCTAAGCACTTAACTGTTCATTGCATATTGACTAGATAAGAAACATCCTGAAGCAGGGTATCGAGACTCCAGAGGACCAGAATGATCTACGGAAGATGCAGCTTCGGGAGTTGGCTCGCTTGAATGGGACCCTTCGGGAAGACGACAACAGGTATGTGATCAGTTTGAAGGAGAGAGTGTGGAGACGTGAAGAACCTGTGGAAGTACAGATTGTCCCCTTGCATTGACCTGTTTTTCCCTTAATAGGATCTTAAGACCCTGGCAGAGCTCAGAGACCCGCAGCATTACCAACACCACAGTGTGTACCAAGTGTGGAGGGGCTGGCCACATTGCTTCAGACTGCAAATTCCAAAGGTGAGGGGCTGGCTCTTGTGGTTTTCTGGTAGCCTGCAATGTGTAGGACAACTCTTTTGTCACATTAATTGGTTGCTGTTAATCTTACCAAGAGAAACATCCTTTCTGTTAGTGTGGTCTGTAATGGTGTGATTTAAAGCCCAGGATGATTAGAAATAGGCTGTACAGATACCCTTGTTTGTCTTAACCCCAAGAAAACTGGAAGCTTCCATTTTGGGTATAAATGTTTTCATTGGGGCTCAATAGGAAATTCACTGCTTTTGCTCTTCAGAATTGGTTCAAGAAGACTAAGCAATCTCTACAGATTTCTGACTAGTTGCAAGTCAGCACTGGACAGCAACACTTTTTGACTGGCTGGCAAATATGTATGGTTTTGTTCAGGAAGTTCGTTCTGGCAGTTGTGCCAGTCTTGCATAGATTTTCCTTTCCTCAAACTGGGAATGAATTTTGATGAAATTGACTTGAGTGAACCTGTGCTTCATCGATGGTCAGGGTCTCCTGTGCTCTTCACCCAGGGCCCCTCTGCTCTGGTGATCCCAGATGCAGAACTGGGCACGAAACTGAAGATCTAATGAGACTGTTGAGAGCCATGCCCAGTAAGGCGTTAGAAAGATGTGTGATGATCTGGTGATTGAATTCTTCAAAAGTTTAAGTTGGTTCCTCAGGACAAAAGCTTCCTCCTTAACAAATTTTCCCCTTTCTCTGTTTGTGTTCCTCACCCCACTTCAGGCCTGGTGATCCCCAGTCAGCTCAGGATAAAGCACGGATGGATAAAGAATATTTGTCCCTCATGGCTGAACTGGGTGAAGCACCTGTCCCAGCATCTGTGGGCTCTACCTCTGGGCCTGCCACCACACCCTTGGCCAGTGCACCTCGTCCTGCTGCTCCCGCCAACAACCCACCTCCACCGGTGAGCCTAGGGGCTGGTTCTCTTGGTCTGGCTTCCCCATTCTCTGCTGCAGAGACTGGGAGCTATGGCCACGTGGTTTGGGTAGAGCAGATAGATGGATGTGAATGGCAACATTGTTCTTCCGGGATCTCAGGCCAGTTTGGGGACTTCTTACTTTGGGAAGACCTTGTTACTGTGTTCTGGTCCTGTGGCATTACCAGAAGAACAATGTTGCCACTAGGGGGCACAGGCAGGGACGTTGGCGGGAAATGCTCTCACGTAGTCTCTCATGTCTACCACCCAGAGCCGCCCACCCTGGATGAATTCTGGCCCTTCAGAGAGTCGGCCCTACCATGGCATGCATGGAGGTGGTCCTGGTGGGCCCGGAGGTGGCCCCCACAGCTTCCCACACCCATTACCCAGCCTGACAGGTGGGCATGGTGGACATCCCATGCAGCACAACCCCAATGGACCCCCACCCCCTTGGATGCAGCCACCACCACCACCGATGAACCAGGGCCCCCACCCTCCTGGGCACCATGGCCCTCCTCCAATGGGTAAGTAAGTGTCAGACCAGAAACCTTGGGGCTTTGGGATGAGCAAGGGGTTATGTCAGGTCACTGTTTGCTAGAAGCAACTCTCAAGTAGCTGGGCAATGTGCCAGATCTGCCTGACTTGCCAGGGTTATGGCTCTGGAAGGAGCAAGACTCCATTCTGGTTCAGGGAGTGATGCTGTGTTGGGTACGCACAGACCTGTCTTTTACAGGCATGGTTTTCAGAACTCGCGTAAGGATAGCAACTCAGGTTATCACAGGGGTGGCTTCCCTGGCCAGTTCCAATGTCCTGCTAAGTCCCTGCTCTTTCCTTCCATCAAGATCAGTACCTGGGAAGTACGCCTGTGGGCTCTGGGGTCTATCGCCTGCATCAAGGAAAAGGTAATGGCTGTCTGCTGACTGTGGGTCTTCACCTAGGCTTGGGTGAGTGGGGGCTCTGGCCCAGATCCCCCCGTTTCCCTGAGGCCTCATCTTTGCCTCCACCTACCCGCAGGTATGATGCCGCCGCCACCTATGGGCATGATGCCGCCACCGCCGCCGCCTCCCAGTGGGCAGCCCCACCCCTCCCTCTGGTCCTCTTCCCCATGGCAACAACAGCAGCAGCAGCCTCCGCCACCCCTCCGCCCAGCAGCAGTATGGCTTCCAGTACCCCTTGCCATGGCAGCAAAGTGAGTAGAATATTTTGGGCTTGTGGGGTGGGTGGGATGGGGTGGGGCTGACAGGAACCATAGAGCCTCACACAAGCAGGCAGGTGCCTTAGGATGAGCCCTTGAGCTCTGCTGGGGTTGTAAACAGAAAGGGCCTCCTGGTCCAGGGGGTGGAGGGGCATTTTGAAGAGGAGAGCTGATGTTTGGTGTGGTTGTGTCTGGGGAGAGGTTCGTGGGGGCCTGAAGGGGAGCCTGCTAGTGTAGGTAGGGGGCCAGAAGTCCAGAGCCTCGCAGGCTGAGTGAGCGGCTGGCTGGACTGAGCCTGGTGCATATGGGTCGAGTGGGATGGTGCATGCTTGCTCTCGTGAGGGCTGTGATTGGGGTGAGAGACTGCAGACGTGGGACCGGGCAGTGGGGAGAGAGCAGCTGTGGCCTTGAGGTTGAATGTGCCGTTCGGTGGTGGCAGCGGCTGGGCGGAGGGACATCAGAGCTGTTCTTGTGTCTGGTACCTTCCCCTCAGCCCTTCCAGGGGCATTGGTGACAAAGGGCTTACTCTGTTATGCCCAGAGACCTCGAGGCTGACCCCAGGGTAGTCGTGCCCACCCCTCCACTCCCCATCACCAGCCCCGCCCGCCCGC
>NW_016803657.1:828050-849474 GCF_001698545.2 Rhinopithecus bieti | reverse complement strand
CCCCCACCACCGTACCGCATGCCAAGCAAGGAGCAGGCGCCCCTCGCCCCCATCCCAAGGCAGCAGCCGCAGACAGCCGCGGTGTGCCCCCGCGCGTGTGACCTTGGGCTTCTTTACCACCCCAGATACGACGACTACCACCACGAGCGCTGGCACAGGGTCCATCCCGCCATGGCAACAGCAGCAGGCGGCTGCCGCAGCTTCTCCAGGAGCCCCTCAGATGCAAGGCAACCCCACTATGGTGCCCCTGCCCCCCGGGGTCCAGCCGCCTCTGCCGCCTGGGGCCCCTCCCCCTCCGCCGCCTCCACCGCCTGGTTCCGCCGGCATGATGTATGCCCCGCCCCCTCCTCCTCCGCCTCCCATGGACCCTTCTAACTTTGTCACCATGATGGGCATGGGGGTGGCGGGCATGCCGCCCTTCGGGATGCCTCCAGCTCCCCCACCGCCTCCACCACAGAACTAGACTTGTTTTTTAAGAAAATATATATTATATATAGAGAGAATTGGTCTCGTTTAAACACGCCGAACCTCACCATATGGAGCCAGACATTGGGACGCACGCATGTGATTGTGTGTGCACGCATGTGTGTGTGTGCACGCACTGGGCTGGGCCAAGCGACTGAGGATTCGCTTGGGAATGGGCAGGTGGTAGTAGGGGCGCCAGCTTGAGCTCTCCTGGCGCCCCGTAGCATCGAGTGTCTTCTTTGTCTTCTTTCTCTCCTCACCCAACTCCCTTTGCCTCTCCCCAAACCGGGCCGCCAGGATCCCTCCCCGCGGCGGCGATGGCCCGAGCCATGAGAGTGAGGACTTTCCGCGCCCATTGGTGACCCTTCCAGGCAGACAGCCTCAGCAGCGCCCCTGGTGGACAGGATGGTTCGGCAAAGCAGCCTGAGTTATTTTTGTGGACGGAATCGGAACACGCTGGCTCCATATCGTGAAATTTTTATTAATTCTTTTCTTTTTTCCTTTGTTATTTCCTTATCTCTTCCTTTCTTCAGACTCCGTCCAAGGAGATGCTCTCCCCGGTCTTCTGCTGCAATTAGATTCCTTTCCCTTCTCTCCAGTTCTCCTTCCCTTACCAAGGAGAGGGGAGCAAATGGTTTTGGGCATGGGCTTTGGCCATTCACGTCAAGCTGGTTGTGGGGTTCTTTGGTTCTAAGTTTTTCAAGGTGCCATAGCCATCCCCGAAGATGTTTAAAGTGTGAGGTTTTTTAGTCTCTGCCACCCTTGTCAAGGGAGTCTTGTACAGTTGCCGAGGGTAGGTTCATTTCCAGGTTCCGGGATTCCCATCTGCCCTGGCGCTCCTGCCAGCAGTGGGTGGGCAGCCTGAGCTCCCTTGGGCTTGCCTGCCAGCCTGGAGTTCTTCCTGTGCTCCTTGACCACCTGAGCTGCCTCAGATTCCATTTGGTCCTCTCCTTCCTGGAAGGCTTTCTTTTGTGTTTTATTTTAATCCCAAATGTCTGAATGTTTTGCAGTGTCTAGGGGTTTGAGCCCCTTGTTCATTCTACTTCCTTTTTCCTCCCGCTTCCCTCTCCATGGAGTGATTATGTTGATGATAATGTATACTGCGCGTTCTCTTCACTGGTTTATCTGCAGAAATTTCTCTGGGCTTTTTTTGGTGTTAGATTCAACACTGCGCTAAAGCGGGGATGTTCCACTGAATAAAAGAGCAGTGTGGTTTTCTGGGTCTGCTTCTTTATTTTTAATCCCCCCCCCCCCCCCCCCCCCCCCGCTTTTTCTTTTCACATAAACTTCCTCTACCAGCAGCAGCAGCACCAAAGTTGCCTTAACTTTTGTTCAGCACCTGATCCGGGGGTGAGACTGTGGGTGGTTAATTCGGGAAGCCCACCACCACCTGCCTCCTGTGTGTGGCTTTGGTGGTGGTGGGAGCTGAGTGTGTGGGTGGCTCTGCAGTCTCCCCTTTGGTGACTAGTTAACATCGCTGAGAACCAATTTTGCCCCTCCTTGGTCACCGCTCATCTTTCTAGTCTCTGTCCTTTGAAGGCCTTTTCTTGGGGCTCAGACCTCCATGTTTGATGAGCTCCAGTGGTGATTTGTGCCTGGAAGCTGCCACCTGACTAAGGCCCTGGGCCTAGGGAGGCATCAACACTAAAGGTCAAGCCAACTAATCCTGCCTGTCAGCCACAGAGCAGCTAAAATTAAAACCGCCAAGTGGCTTTTTTCCTTCTCTGCTGGTGACTTGCAGCCTGCCAGCACTGTAGGCTTGGGGTGGGGGGGCAGGGACAGGATAAAGTGCTCCACCTTGTGCTTTGCCAGCACTTTTTGAAGGGTCTTATGCTTTTTTTTTTAATGTCTTGGACAGTGAGTGGGTAGTTCCTGTTCTCAATGGTTCCAGAGAAATCCATGTGTAGTCTCCACCAGGTAGTGAGGTCCTCTCCTGGGGAGAGGTGCCTTAGAGCTGCCCTGGTTCCACCTGCCTCTCCTTCCTTCAGGGCGGCTGAGGGACAGTAGGCTCCCACCAGTGCCTGGCTGCTGGGGCCAGCAACTGTGGCCTGGGCTGCTTTCCAGCTGTGAGCTGGGGCTGGCTACTGCTGTTTACTGGGGTGTCTGGTCCCCGTCCAGGAGGCCTGTGCTTTGCTATGGATCTGCCGGGCTTGAGGGAGCCCTCAGAAGCAAGGCAGGCACAGTGCGTTTCCCCAGCCAAGCCCTAAACTTCGGCTCACCAAAAGAAGGACATCTTTTTTGCCTTTGTCCTTAACTGACGGAATGGGGGCAGGGCCTGGGGCCTGGCTACCCTGTTTGACCTTGGCTTCACCTCATTGCTTCCCCCACAAGCTTGGTTTCCCTGGTGGGCTCATTGGGCGGTTAATTAGCTCTTTGAAGCTCTGGAAGTGGCAAAGTGGCGCTATGTGGGTTTTAGAAATAAAATCAATAAATGACTTAACCACAGCCCAGCTATCTCCTCCGCTTCTCTCCCCCGAGGCCAGCTCCATTCCTGTGCTCCCTCTCTCTCTGCTCCCTGCCGTCAGCTTTTGTTAAGGTTTTGGAGAGGAAGTGGCTGACTAAGGCATCAGTCTCCAAGGTGCTGGAGGCCCTGAAATGGAAGAGACAGCAGGAAGGCTTGGCCCTCTGAACCGTGGCAAGCATTTGCCTCTGTGGCAGAATCAGAGAGACAGAAAGGCCTGCCCACCTGTCTGAAGACACCTGGGGTGGGAAAGTAAGCCCTTTACTCCATCACGCTGTGACAGGGCAGTGCTTGCCCCGCCCTCCCCCACCCCCCCTCCCCGTTCATTTCTGCTGCTGTTGCAGCACTGTCCCGGTCCCTCAAGGCCTGGTAAGAGGAATGCCAGTGGGGAAAGGTCAGCCTCAGGGCTGTGTTACTGAAGTTCAGCCAAGGGCTATGGAGAAACCCATGATTGGTCCAAGGAAGGAGGCCGGGTTTCTAGTTAGAAACTTAGACATAAACAACCTTGAGTGAGTTCAGGTTGTAAAAGTGCTTCAGGGCTCATTAAACCTGCACACACAACACTAAGGAGGGGTGAAGGAAGCAGGGAAACAGAATCTGAGATCGTGCTGCCCAGGTTTGATCATGCGGGGCTGGGGCATGCAGTGTCACCCCTGGACAAAGCCTGGAAACAGTGGGGAGTGATGGCATGACAAAGACTGAAAGAAGTCACAGAAAAGGTAGTTGGAGAAAGTTAAAAATTGCCCAGTAAAATTGTTCATGAGACAGCAAGCGCCCTAGGTGCAAGAGGGGAGGGTAGCTGGGGAAGGCTGGAATGAACTTGGGCTGCCCTGCCTGCAAGATGTGATCGTCTGTGGGGATCGGTCCTCAGTGGCAGGAACGGAAAGTCTTGCAGAAAATAGGGGTCAATGCAAAGAAGGTGTGTGTGGCCAAAGCAGGCTGCCACGATTGGGCTGTGAGGTGACAGCATGGTTAACTACTGCCTGCCTGGCAGTGGACTGCCAAGAAGTCAGCTCTACTCACAGCAACCCTCCAAGGGACAAGTGTGGGCTGTGAAGAACCTTGGATGCCAGGCCAAGCTGGAGTCCAAGCTGTGCTTAGTGGAGGATAGGGACGAGGCCCAGGAGCTGAGGCTGGGGTGCAAGCTGTGAAAGGGGAAGAGACCCGACAGCTGCCAGCATTGCGTTTTTGTTTGTTTTGAGACAAGAGTCTCGCTGTGTTGTCCAGGCTGGTGTGTAGTGGCGATCTCAGCTCGCTGCAACCTCTGCCTCCCGGGCTCAAGTGATTCTCTTGCCTCAGCCTCCTGAGTAGCTGGGATTATAGGCATGTGCCACCATGCCCGGCTAATTTTTGTATTTTTAGTAGAGACGGTTTCGCCACGTTGGTCAGGCTGGTCTCAAACTCCTAACCTCAGAAGATCCACCCGCCTCGGCCTCCCAAAGTGTTAGGATTACAGGCGTGAGCCACCGCGCCCGGCCAGCATTGTTTTTTAATGGTTTATGGAACACTTCTTAAAGAAATTGGAAATTAGAGAAAATGTAAGAAAAGTTGTTTGCGTCCCTGTGTCTGTGGAGGTGCATTTTGGTGTTTTTTTCCCGATCTTTTTTCTCTACTTGGAAATGTGGCAGGCACTACAGAAGACAGTGTGCCGTGCCTTTTGGGGGCAGGGGTAGAGCAGGGCTTGGGATTCTGGAGACCTCTGTAGGAGTTGCAGTTTGGCCCACATACTAAGCCAGTGATTCCAGGGCTGCGTCTGCCGTGGCTCAGAAGGTGATCAGAGGCTGGGCGCTGGGGCTCATGCCTATAATCCCAGCACTTTGGGATGCCAAGGTGGGCGGATCACCTGAGGTCAGGAGTTCCAGACCAGCCTGGTCCAACATGGTGAAACTCCGTCTCTACTAAAAATACAAAAATTAGCTGGGCATGGTGGCGGTTGCTTGTAATCCCAGCTACTTGGGAGGCTGAGGCAGAATTGCTTGAACCCAGGAGGCGGAGGTTGCAGTGAGCTGAGATCATGCCATTGCACTCTAGCCTGGGCAACAAGAATGAAACTCCATCTCAAAAAAGTTCTCAGAAACAGCTTGGCCTTCCCTGAACCAGGCTCTCAATAGTATCCTGCAGCTGTCCAGGCTTTTGACCTGCTGCCTGCCCTCAGAACAGAAACCCAGCTCTTCCCCTCCACTGGCCCACCACCCGGGAGGCCCAGACAGCCTTTGAACTAGCACAAGGTCCTGGTTCCTTTTGCTTAAAGAACAGCAGGTTCCAAAGCCTGCCCTCACAAGATGAGGAGGCAGCAGCTGAGAGGCAGGGTTTTTTTTTTCTCATTGGAGACTTTAAATTTGATGAAGGAATCCAAAGCTCGGAAAGGTAAAGCAACAAACTTGAGGTCACACAGCAAGTCAGTGCTGGGGCCAGGACAAAGCATGGAATGGGAGGATAGCCAAAGCCTCCAGGGAAGGGCCCGAAGCTGTGGGGCTCTGCACACGAATGGGGTGAGGTCCCCGAGGTACAGATTAGGCACCCATTTTATAGGCCAGGTCACAGAGCTGGTTCACAAAATCCCTATCCAGAGTGTGGCCCCAAGTGGCAGGAAGGAGTGAGAGAAGGCCTCCAATCACTTCCTAAGCAGTGGAATCATAGGGAGAACTTACTGTCATCAACCAGTATGATGACGGGGTGGGGAATGCCTCAGTTTCTCCCACCCCCGAGGGCCTACAGGACTACAGTTCCCAGGGCCCCGTGCTGCAGGCTAGCGGCCTCCCGCCAATGCTGGCCTGTAACCTGAGCATCCCTCTCCAAAAGGTCACTTCAGAGCTCCTTGAGGGACAGCAACAGGGGAGCCCAGAGCTGCTCAGTTTCAGTGGGGGTGGAGTGAGGGCTGTGGCCCTGCCTCACACAACCTCCCTCACACCACCAGGGTCGTGGGCCCCTTTCTCGAAGGGCCCCCTGTCTTGAAGACATTCTGCTAGTTGCACCTTTTCTGTAAGGAGACACTGACTTGGCTCCTGCACCGCAGCCTGCAGGAGATCCTGGTTCCTTTTACCACAACACATGGCCTCCCATCCTGGTTCAGCCACTGACAGACAGCTAGCCGATCCAGCACTCTGCCTGCTCTTTCTTGTATCCAACCCTGCAAAAGGCAGGGACAAGGGACAGAAGACCCGTGTGCAAGGCCTGGAGGAAGTGGGTCAGCACAGGCCTGTGAACAAGCCAGGCCAGTCTTGGCGGCCCAAGTGGAGCTCACCTCTCCCTCCCCTCTGCTCTCCTTCCTTTACCCTCAAAATAGCTCCCTGAGCTGCCAGGCCAAGACCCTCCCATTGCAGGGGAGGCGGGGCGTGCTGCCCAGAGCCAGGCTTTAAATCCCCTTGAGGCTGGGGAGCTCTACTCCCTGGCTGGAGGCAGTGCTGAGGCTGCCGTCCCCTCCACCATCAGTCCAATCCGGCCCGCCCTCCTGCAGCCATGTCCCGGCCCCTGTCAGACCAGGAGAAAAGAAAGCAAATCAGTGTGCGTGGCCTGGCCGGCGTGGAGAATGTGACTGAGCTGAAAAAGAACTTCAACCGGCACCTGCATTTCACACTCGTAAAGGACCGCAATGTGGCCACCCCACGAGACTACTACTTTGCGCTGGCCCATACCGTGCGTGACCACCTCGTGGGACGCTGGATCCGCACGCAGCAACACTACTACGAGAAGGACCCCAAGGTGCTGCTGGGGACACCTGGGGTGGGGGTATGGGATGGAGGCACTGCCAGGGAGCTGGGGATCTTGATATAAGTGGCTGCCCCTCGTCACTCTAGGTTCTTGGGGTTGGAGAATCCAGGGGTGCCAGGCACAAGTGGTGCTGGGACAATCTGAGGGAGAAACCTGGGGCGGGGCTGGGGGTCAGGGAGCTCTGAGCAGGTGGTCTGGCTGCAAAAGTGCCCACTCGGAGAAGGTTGGAGGGGGTGCTGGTGGGCAGGATGGCACCTGTGGCCTGGCTGGGCCCAGGTGGAAGGACATGTCAGTTGCTGCATGTATGCGTGGTGTGCTTGTGCAGCAGGAGGGGCTGGGGCAGCTCAGGTGGCAGAGATCAAGTGTCCGGTGGGGTCACTGGTAAATGTCAGCAACCTGACACCCCTCGGTGGGGAGTGGGGGAGGGGCAGGCAGACGGGGCCCAGAAGGGGACCCAGGCAACCAGGAGACCAGGCACTGGCAGCATCCTAGTTTCTGGTGCCTCTGGGTCTCCTTGGGATTGAGGCTTGAAGGCCAAGGGGAACTGGGCAGTGCAAGGATGGGAGGTGACAGTCTCTAGCCCAGTCTCTAGCCACTGTGTGACCTTGAGCAAATGACCTTTTTCTCTGGGCCTTGGCCTTGCCCTCCTGGGGAGCTCTTGGAGGCGCTTTTGCATGTCCTGGCGCCCTGCTGGGCTGTGCGGGGGCGTGTGTGCAGGGGGAAGGGGTTCCCACTCTCCTGAGCACCTCAGTCCCTGAAGTGGGTATGGCCAGCGCCATTTCCCAGATGAGGAAACTGAAGCCAAAGAGAGTGATTTGTTCAAAGTCAGAGGAATGCTGGGACCAGAACCTTACCCGTTGGGCCCCAAAGCCTGAGACAGGGAGAAACAAATTGGGGACAGGGATGGGACTGCTGAGCAGGGCAGGCAGGCCAGAGGTCCAGGTGTGGCTGGGTCTGGCTGAGTGTTGGTGTGTGGCCCTGACCCCATTCCCTGCCCATCCGTCTCTCTGGGCAGAGGATCTACTACTTGTCTTTGGAATTCTACATGGGACGGACGCTACAGAACACCATGGTGAACCTGGCCTTAGAGAATGCCTGTGACGAGGCCACCTACCAGGTGTGTGTGGGGTGGGGCAAGCCATGGGGACTGGGGGATTCCCCTGCTGACACTTGACCCTGACCACTGTCACCCTCACCCCTCCAGCTGGGCCTGGACATGGAGGAGCTGGAGGAAATTGAGGAGGATGCGGGGCTGGGCAATGGGGGCCTGGGCCGGCTGGCAGGTAAGTGGACAGGGCCATGAGGGTGGAGCGGGCCAATGGGGTCCTCCGTGCTGGGTCCCTGACACCTGCCTCCCTGCACACCCCCAGCCTGCTTTCTCGACTCCATGGCAACACTGGGCCTGGCCGCCTATGGCTACGGGATTCGCTATGAGTTTGGGATTTTTAACCAGAAGATCTCCGGAGGCTGGCAGGTGAGCAGCCTTGGCTCTAACCTTGTGGGGTCTAGTCAGGATGAGGAAGACCCCCACTTGTTTATTATCTCTGAATAGGTCCGAAACGGCCCCCCAAGCTCTGTGGAAAGCATCCTTGCTGCTCCCCACCCCCCAACCCAAAGCCAGCTGGTGTCCCTGAAACAGGTGGTCCATGTCCCACTGGATAGCCCAGCAGACCAGGGGCCGACCTCAGAGCCCCTAACTTATACTGTGTAGGGTACACGGGCCCACAGCCCCTGCCCTGCCCCACCGTGCACTGTGGTGTGAATGCCTGCACTGATACTGCTGGCCTTTCTCCCTGACCTGCCTTGGGTGCAGATGGAGGAGGCTGATGACTGGCTTCGCTACGGCAACCCCTGGGAGAAGGCCCGTCCCGAGTTCACACTACCTGTGCACTTCTACGGCCATGTGGAGCACACCAGCCAGGGTGCCAAGTGGGTGGACACACAGGTAAGGATGAAGCTGGGGGTCGGGGGAGCTCAGAGAAGGGGAGGGAAGAGAAGGAAGCCCAGAGAGGAAGCAGGACCCAGTGTATTTTACAACTGAGGATGCTGAGACTCAGAGAGGTTAAGTGACTTACTCAAAGTCACACAGCTGAAGCCAGGAAAGACTGGATACAGGGACACAGGGGAGCCAGTCTAAGTACTGAGCCTGGAAGGGGAGAGAGGCTGCCCTGCTCCCCCAGTGTCTCCCCATGACCTGGCTCCACTACACACCATGAGATTTATCAAAGGACCATCTTGGTGACTTGAGTCTGCCCTGAACATCTTGATAGCAGCAGCCCAGAAAGGGGGACAGGAGAAAATTGGGACCTTCTGAAAAGAATTCACTCACCACACAGCAAGTTAGAGGAATCCTGAGACCAAACCAAATCTGGACACAGTGACTCATGCCCGTAATCCCAGCACTTCAGGAGGCCGAGGCGATAGGATGGCTTGAGTTCAGGATTTCAAGACCAGCCTGGGCAACATAGAGAGACCCTGTCTCTACAAAAAATTAAAAAAAAAAAAAAAAAAAATAGACTGGGGCAGTGGGTCATACCTGTAATCCCAGCAATTTGGGAGGTCAAGGTGGGCAGATTGCTTGAGCTCAGGAGTTCGAGACCAGCCTGGGCAACAGGGCCAATCTGTCTATAAACAATACAAAAGTTAGCCGGGCATGATGGTGTGCACCTGTAGTCCCAGCTACTCAGGTGGCCGAAGTGGGAGAATTGCTGGAGCCCAGGAGCCTGGGTGACAGAGCCAGACCTCGTCTCAAATAAAAAAATTTAAAAATTAGCCAGGGTGCTGGTGCATGCCTGTAGTCCCAGTTACTCTGAGGCTTCAGTGGGAGGATCATTTGAGTCCAGGATTTCAAGGCTGCAGTGAGCTATGATTGCACAACTGCACTCCAGCCTGCGTGACAGAGTGAGACTCTGTTTCAAAAATCAAAAAGACAAAAAACTGAAAACCTTAAAACCAAACCAGGTGTCCAAATCCCAGTTTAGGCCGGGCATGGTGGCTCACACCTGTAATCTCAGCACTTTGGGAGGCCAAGGCAGGTGGATCACCTGAGGTCAGGAGTTCAAGACCAGCCTGACCAATATGGTGAAACCCAGTCTCTACTAAAAACACAAAAACATCAGCCAGGCATGGTGGCACGTGCCTGTAATCCCAGCCACTCAGGAGGCTGAAGCCAGAGAATTGCTTGAATCTGGGAGGCGGAGGTTGCAGTGAGCCAAGATAGTGCCACTGCACTCCAGCCTGGGCAACAGAGTGAGGCTCCATCTCAAAAACAAACAAAAAACATCCCAGTTCAGGCAATCTTCCTGCTGGAAGCTTCAGGTCATCACCCCCCAGATGGGCTGCAGATAAACCACTAGGCTTTCAGAACTGAGCATTTGTTTGCTGTCATCCAGGTTAAGATGCAGTGGGGGCTGCTGGCAGTCCATGCCAGGTGCACATGGCAGCTGGCACAAGTGGCTGTGGCTGGAAGGCAGGACACCTGGCTCCCTCTGGTGCTGCCAGCCTAGCTGTGTGCTTGGGGATGGGTCCCTCCCCTTTCTGTGTGTCAGCTCCCACCCTGCTCCAATCAGGGTGACTGAGTGTGGGGAGGGAGGGCGATGCCCCTTAAAAGGGCTCCCTTGGAGGAGTGAATGTACCCCTGGCACCGTGGTAGCAGACAATTACTGATGTTTGCTAGTTATGGAAGGCGGGGCAGAATTAGTCACCGTGAATTAGCCCTGTGGTCAACCAGACATGAGACCTTTGGATGAACTTGACCTCTGTGACCCCTTCAGCCTGGCCCTGGGTTTCCCGACCCCTCTCATGAATCCACAGTGTCCTGTAGCTTTTGCTCAGGCCAGGCTGGCCAGCCCAGCCCCCATCGCAGCAGAGTGGTCGCCAACAGAGCCCCTCCTGGGCTCCGGGCTTATCACCTGCCTCCTTCCATTCTCCTCACCACCGTCTGCCCAGGCAGGGCTTATGGGTGTCGGGGAGGTGTTGGGGGTGTCTTTGCTCTAGATGAGGTCCAGGGAGACTATGGGCTTTGCTCATGGTTACCCAGCTCGTCGATGCTAGTGTCAGGATGAGAGCCTGTGTCTGCAGAGTGCAGGGATAAAGTCTTGATTCCCAGCCCTAAGGGGAGGGAGGCAATTGCCCGGGCTGGCCAGCTCCTGACAGGATTGCCCCCACAGGTGGTACTGGCCATGCCCTACGATACGCCCGTGCCCGGCTATCGCAACAACGTTGTCAACACCATGCGCCTCTGGTCTGCCAAGGCTCCCAATGACTTCAACCTCAAGGACTGTGAGTTCATCCACTGGTAGCCAGCAGCCCCAGCCTGCCCGCTGGCCACGCCCAGCACAGGCCTTACCCTGTCCCCACTTTCGTCCCTCAGTCAACGTCGGTGGCTACATCCAGGCTGTGTTGGACCGAAACCTGGCAGAGAACATCTCTCGTGTCCTGTACCCCAATGATAATGTGCGTCACCCCCTGGGCTGGGGGCTGGAAGCCTGAGTCCTTGGGAGCGGGAATCAGGGAGAGCTGGGGAGGGACACTTGCTGGTGCCCTAGTCACACCCAGGGCATATTGCTGGCCTTGTGCATCCTGTACCCCCACCTCAAGTCTTTTGAGTGCAAGGACACCTGAGTCCTGAGGAAAGTGGGTTAGCGAAGGGCACTTTGGAGGGGCTGTTCCCTGGTGACACCCACAACACACTCAGTTCTTGTGCACCTCTTCCTGACACTGTCTCTCGCCACTAGTTCTTGGTGGAGGAAAGGCCCCTGGGTCCCAGAGAGGGAGATGGCTCAGGACTCAGGGGTCCCGGTATGGGTGGGAGTCCCTCCTGGCCACACCCACTGCAGCTTTAGGCCACGCCCCCACCACCCTGACTCACGCTGCCTCGTGCTGTGCCCAGTTCTTCGAAGGGAAGGAGCTGCGGCTGAAGCAGGAGTATTTCGTGGTGGCCGCCACCCTCCAGGACATCATCCGTCGTTTCAAGTCCTCCAAGTTCGGCTGCCGGGATCCCGTGCGCACGAACTTCGATGCCTTCCCAGATAAGGTAGCATGAGCATGGAGGGTGCCTCTGTGACCGGACAGTGTGTGCCAGGCCTCTCCCTCCAGCCTCAGCCTGCCTGCCCCATGTAATAGATAAGGGAGTGGAGGATGGGGGTGTGGGAGGGTCAGTTGCTCAGGATCCACAATCCACAGTCTCATAACCTGGACTTCCCTCCTCCTCCTGCCCCACTCCCCCATTCCTCCCAACCCCGTGAGCGCCTGCCTGCCTCTGCCCACAGCCCAGTCACAGAACCGTGCTGGGCTCTCTGGGGGCCTCCAAATGGCACAGGACAGTGACCATAGCATGGAATGTGGTTTGGAGCCCAGACTGACTTCTCCCCCTACCCCAGGTGGCCATCCAGCTCAATGACACCCACCCCTCCCTGGCCATCCCCGAGCTGATGAGGATCCTGGTGGACCTGGAGCGGATGGACTGGGATAAGGTGGGCTTCAGGGCCCCTCTGCCCCATCTGATGCTCTCCGCTTCAGAGTTCCCTTCCCAGTTTGGGAACGTGGGAGGATATGAGTGGAGTGAACAGATTGGAGCCTGAGGCCAGAGGGACCATCCTGGAACCTGGCACTGCAGTGTGGGGGGACCCACTGAGCTGCATAGTGTGTGAGGAGACCCACTGGGCTGAGGTCAGCATCCTGACTGCCCATCTGTGTGCCAGGCATGGGATGTGACAGTGAGGACCTGTGCCTACACCAACCACACGGTGCTGCCCGAGGCCCTGGAGCGCTGGCCGGTGCACCTCTTGGAGACGCTGCTGCCGCGGCACCTCCAGATCATCTACGAGATCAACCAGCGCTTCCTCAACGTGAGTCAGGAGGCTTGGGGGACACTGTGGGGGTGAGGGGGAAGCCACCCAGTCTGGGCCTGGGAGTTGGGGCGTCCAGCCAGGGCCCTGAGACTCTGGGGCAGTGGGGGCTCTGGGCAGAGCTCTGAGGGTATGGGGCTGGGGACTGGGGACTGGGGTTTCTGGGTGTGGTACTAGCTCTGGGCTCTCTGGGCACAGCGGGTGGCAGCCACATTCCCAGGGGACGTAGACAGGCTGCGGCGCATGTCGCTGGTGGAGGAGGGCGCGGTGAAGCGCATCAACATGGCACACCTGTGCATCGCGGGTTCGCACGCTGTCAACGGCGTGGCGCGCATCCACTCCGAGATCCTCAAGAAGACCATGTGAGCCCCGCTTTGCAGACCCCGCCCCTCTCTAGGCCCCACCCACTCCACGCCCCTGTCACAAGAAGCCCCGCCCTTCACCGACCGCTCTCTGTTCTCTGGCTTCTGGCGCCTTTCACAGGTGGTGTCATTCTTACAAGCACAGCAGCCCCTTCCAGTGCCACCCTGTCCTGAGATGATCCCCTCTTACACACAGCACCCCCAGCCTTCCCCAGGTCTGCATTCCCTGCATCCCCTTTCAGCAAGACACCAGGGTAGGGGCCCCAGGGCAGAGGCCTTCATCGTACAGGGGCGAGTGGTGACCTTCGTCCAACCTCATCCTGCAGCTTCAAAGAGTTCTATGAGCTGGAGCCTCATAAGTTCCAGAATAAGACCAACGGCATCACCCCTCGGCGCTGGCTGGTTCTGTGTAACCCCGGGCTGGCAGAGGTCATTGCTGAGGTGAGAGGCCACCATAGGGCCAGCAGAGTCAACATGGGTCCCTGCAGGGATCAGCTGGGTATGGTCGTGTAGGTGATTCACTGAGGCTGAAATCCCTCCTGAACTGTGTTCCCCAAGCCTCGCATCCGCCTGGAGGAGGGACACCATCTTATTTGCATGAGGGTGCTCTGTGTGCTAATGGAGGCCCTGGCTGTGGAGGTGAACCCAGCAGAGGTCACAGTCTAATGGAGGTAGTCATCCATGGGTCACATCTGAAGTGAGCCTGGAAGGGGGCAGATATCTGGTAGGGAAGGCGCAAGGTCATGCTGGCATCAGGAAAAGGCCAGGAAGCCAGGAAGGCCTGCTGGGGTCAGATGGGGTCAGCCATCAGAGCTCAAGGACGGGAGGGGAGGAAGGTGCATGGATGCCCCGTGCCCCATCTGGGAGGCTGGAGGAGGAGGGGCTGGGAGGGCCCCCCAGAGCAGCCTGCTGGGTGGAGGGGGCTTGGCCGACCTGGTAAGGGTCCCTTCTGTGTTGAGAGGAGGGAGGACAGGGGGATGGGCTTGGCTGAGAGCCATCTTCCCACAGCGCATCGGGGAGGACTTCATCTCCGACCTGGACCAGCTGCGCAAATTGCTCTCCTTTGTGGATGATGAAGCTTTCATTCGGGATGTGGCCAAAGTGAAACAGGTGGGGAGAGCTGCAACGTGTTACAGCTGTGCTGTGTGGAGAGCGCTGGAGGGGGCCAGATGTCTGGGTCAGGTGTGGCAAATAGAGCTCATCTCTCCTGCCAGCCCAGGCCATTGGTGGAAGTTGGCTGGAGTCTGCGGTGGGAAGGCATCATCTGACCTCATGTGAACAGTGCTGACGTTGATTAGCAATGTCTACACTGGTGCGGGAGTGGACAGAAGTAGCCAGTGAGCCTCCTGGCAGCCATCCTTCTGGGGCTGAATGAATGGAGTGTGGACTGTAGGATTTCCTGAGGCTGTGGCCTGTTGGTGAGCCCTTCCCTGTCTCTGCCTCCAGGAAAACAAGTTGAAGTTTGCTGCCTACCTAGAGAGGGAATACAAAGTCCACATCAACCCTAACTCACTCTTCGACATCCAGGTGAAGCGGATTCACGAATATAAACGACAGCTCCTCAACTGCCTCCATGTCATCACCCTGTATAATCGTGAGTGGCAGCCACTCTACCCTGTCTCTCAGGGCTCCCCCGTGTTCCTGAGGCATAGTACATACTGCCCACCCAACATCTCCTTTGGCCTTGGGACTACTCTCGGGGCATGGAATTATCCCCATTTCACAGATGGGCAAACTGAGGCTCAGAGAGGGGAAAGTGACACTCACATAGCAAGTGATTTTCTGAGTCAGGCCTACTGTCTCCGAGCCCAGCCTCTGTCAGGAGCTACTACCCAGAGGGAAAAGTAGGCCTACTGGATCCCTCTCGTTTCTCCACAGGCATCAAGAGGGAGCCCAATAAGTTTTTTGTGCCTCGGACTGTGATGATTGGAGGGAAGGTGAGAAGCCAGGCTCCAGCCCTGGGCTCCCATCCTTTGATATATCCAGGTTGAGGTCAGCCCGGCTGAGTTGCAGGATAGGGGGTGGGGGCCAGGCAGTAGAGTTGACCCCAGACTTTGTCCCCTCAGGCTGCACCTGGGTACCACATGGCCAAGATGATCATCAGACTCATCACAGCCATCGGGGATGTGGTCAACCATGACCCGACAGTGGGTGACCGCCTCCGTGTCATCTTCCTGGAGAACTACCGAGTCTCACTGGCCGAGAAAGGTGGGTGCTGCCAACAGGGACCCTAGGGAGGCTCTGACTAGTTCAGTCTCAGGAAGAGGCATCAGTCATCTCTTCCTGGGATACTTGTACTTGAAAGAAGAATCTGGAGAGGGCAATGCTTAAACCACAAGGAAGCCGGGCGTGGTGGCCAACGCCTATAATCCCAGCACTTTGGGAGGCCAAGGTGGGTGGATCACCTGAGGTCAGGAGTTCAAGACCAGCCTGGCCACCATGGTGAAACCCCATCTGTACTAAAAATACAAAAATCAGCCGGGCGTGGTGGCGGGCACCTATAATCCCAGCTACTCGGGAGGCTGAAGCAGGAGAATCACTTGAACTTGGGAGGCGGAGGTTGCAGTGAGCTGAGATTGCGCCACTACACTCCAGCCTAGGCAACAAAAGCAGAACTCCATCTCAAAAAGCAAAACAAGACAAAACAAAACAAAGCAAAAACCCCATGAGGATGCCCTCTAATGGTGGGCTTTCAGGCAGTACACGGTGAAATTACCTTCAAATCTGCAAGGTGGGGAAATCCAGGTTGGACCTAGATGGTCAAGAATCAACAAGAGGTGGAGGACAGTGGGGTGCGGTGTGAGGGGCAGGCTTAGCTGGCGAAGACTGGGAGTTTGGGGTGCAGCGACTATGAGTCCGGCTATGCCTGGGGCCAGCCTAATCCGAGAGTCCCCAGCTGGTGTGAGGGTCTTCCCTGAGTTGACTTGTCCCCCTCCTGCCACCCCACAGTGATCCCAGCTGCAGACCTCTCTGAGCAGATCTCCACTGCGGGCACTGAGGCCTCAGGCACCGGCAACATGAAGTTCATGCTCAACGGGGCTCTGACCATTGGCACCATGGACGGGGCCAATGTGGAGATGGCAGAAGAGGCTGGAGAGGAAAACTTCTTCATCTTTGGCATGCGGGTGGAGGATGTGGATAAGCTTGACCAAAGAGGGTATGGGGGTCAAGGTTCACGGGCAAAAGACACTCAGGTGTGGCTGCTCGAGGGTGGTGCTGGGAGCAAGAGGCATGTCTGGAAAGACTGGTTCAGGCCCAGCAAGGTCTTGGTCATGGCCAGCAGGATTCTGGGAAACTTTAGAGGGTGCTTACAGCAAATAAGCTTAATGAAATGGGAAAAGAAAGAAGTAACACAGAACCAAAGGAAAAGGAAGAGAATATTATACCAACCCTAAGAGATAATATTGTTTGGGAAATGGAAGTAAAAAAATCCTTGCTCCCTGGAAGTCATGGGCAAAAGGGAAATATGGGCACAGTAGTTACAAGGGGCCTATGGTCAGAAACAGTTCTTCAGAGGAGACATTATCCTGGCATTACATTAAAAAAATTTGTTTTTATTTTATTTTTATTTATTTATTTATTTTTTGAGATGGAGTCTCGCTCTGTCACCCAGGCTGGAGTACAGTGGCATGATCTCAGCTCACTGCAAGCAGCTCCGCCTCCTGGGTTCACGCCATTCTCCTGCCTCAGTCTCCCGAGTAGCTGGGACTTACAGGCACCTGCCGCCACGCCTGGCTAATTTTTTGTATTTTTAGTAGAGATGGGGTTTCACCGTGTTAGCCAGGATGGTCTTGATCTCCTGACCTTGTGATCCACCTGCCTCAGCCTCCCAAAGTGCTGGGATTACAGGCGTGAGCCACCATGTCCGGCCTATTTTTTTTTTTTTTTGAGATGGAGTTTTGCTCTTGTTGCCCAGGCTGGAGTGCAGTGGCATGATCTTGGCTCACTGCAACCTTAGCCTCCTGAGTAGCTGGGACTACAGGTGCCTGCCACCACGCCTGGCTAATTTTTGTATTTTCAGTAGAGACGGGGTTTCATCATTTTGGCCAAGATGGTCTATATCTCCTGACCTCGTGATCCACCCGCCTCAGCCTCCCAAGTGCTGGGCTTACAGGGGTGAGCTACTGCGCCTGGCCTATTTATTTTTATTTTTTTGAGACANTGTCCGGCCTATTTTTTTTTTTTTTGGGATGGAGTTTTGCTCTTGTTGCCCAGGCTGGAGTGCAGTGGCATGATCTTGGCTCACTGCAACCTTAGCCTCCTGAGTAGCTGGGACTACAGGTGCCTGCCACCACGCCTGGCTAATTTTGTATTTTCAGTAGAGACGGGGTTTCATCATTTTGGCCAAGATGGTCTATATCTCCTGACCTCGTGATCCACCCGCCTCAGCCTCCCAAGTGCTGGGCTTACAGGGGTGAGCTACTGCGCCTGGCCTATTTATTTTTATTTTTTTGAGACAGAGTTACTCTGTCACCTAGGCTGGAGTGCAATGGCATGATCTTGGCTCACTGCAACCTCCGCCTCCCAGGTTTAAGTGATTCTTTCATCTCAGCCTCCCGAGTAGCTGGGATTACAGGCATCCACCGTTACGTCCAGCTAATTTTTGTAGTTTTGTAGAGATGGGGTTTCACCATGTTGGCCAGGCTGGTCTGGAACTCCTGACCTCAAGTAATCCGCCTGCCTCGGCTTCCCAAAGTCCTGGGTTTACAGGCATGAGCCACCGCGGCCTGCTTGAATCCTGGAGAGAGATTTTCCATGTTATTAGTCTTCGAAAATATTTTAAATGTTTGTATAACATTCCATCCTATGAGCATGTCACAACTTATTTAATCAATTCCATATGGCTGGACACTGAGGTTGATTTCCAGTTTGTTAAATATTATTGTGATGAACAACCTTTTAACATCTACGTCCACATCTGACGACTTCCTTAAGATAATTATCGGAAAGGCAATATTTCTGAGTTAAAAAGTATGAGTTCTTAAGGCTCTTGATACAGATTGCCAAACTGCTTTCCAGAAAGTTTCTCCCAGTTTACACTCCCACAACAGCTTCCCAGAGTTGGCATTAAACACTGAAAGGAGTTTCTCCTGTGAGGCTTCACTAGAAAGCTGGCTGTCCCATGGGCAGGAGGGAGCTGTGAGATGTTGTGATCGCGGTCCCCCATGCTCAGAACTAGGCCTAGAAGAACCCTCTGGCTGCAGGATGGAGACAGTGCTGGAGGCGGCAGATGGGGGACCACTGTGGGGGCTGACACCGTAATGCAGGGAGAGTCGCCTGAGAGTCGCATGAGGGGACAGGGATTAGAGACTTTGTGGGGAGCACTGGTTTCTGATTGGAAGGGTTAAGGTTTGAGACTGGCCTGTGGAGCACTTTGAGCCGTGGTGAGGGCGCTGAGGGTCAGCTGAAGGGTTATCTTTTTTTTTTTTTTTTTTTTTCTTGAGAAGGAGTCTCGTTCTGTTGCCCAGGCTGGAGTGCAATGGCATGATCTCGGTTCATTGCAACCTCTGCCTCCCGGGTTCAAGTGATTCTTCCCCCTCAGCCTCCCGAGGAACAATTGGGATTACAGACACACACCACCACACCCGGCTACTTTTTGTATTTTTGTAGAGACCAGGTTTCACCATGTTCGTCAGGCTAGTCTTGATCTCCTGACCTCAGATGATCTGCCCCCCTCAGCCTCCCAAAGTGCTGGGATTACAGGCATGAGCCACCGTGCCCAGCCCAGTTGAAGGGTTGTACCTGTTAGCTGCTCTTGCAGTCCGAGGGCAAGGCCAGATGTGGACTTGGGTACTGGAGGAGAAAAGCCATTTTGGAGCAAACAAACCGGTTAAGAGACAGCAGTGGCATGTGGAAGGAAAAGGGCTTGTTCGGGGGCCTTGGCTCTAACACTTAGCTTTGTGTATCCTCTGGGCCTCAGTTTCCTCATTCACAAAGGAGGAATGAAAAGCTGAGCAGAGAAGGGAAGTTGCAGGGAGGCCCTCTGGGGTGTGTGTGGCAGCCCTGGGGAGCAGCAGGCTGGGCCTGGGTTTTGACCCTGGGGCATGGGACTTCTCAGCTTTTCTCTGGAAGAAGAGCCAGGAACCCCTTTCTGGGTAGCTGACTGCAGCTCTGTCCTGGCAGGTACAATGCCCAGGAGTACTATGACCGCATTCCTGAGCTTCGGCAGGTCATTGAGCAGCTGAGCAGTGGCTTCTTCTCCCCCAAACAGCCCGACCTGTTCAAGGACATTGTCAATATGCTTATGCACCATGACCGGTGAGCTGGCTGGCCTGGGAATCACGCAGGTGGGGCTGCTGGGTGGATCGAGGCTCAGGTTTGTGGTGGGGAAGCTGGACAGGGGTCCTGGCAGTTGAAGCCAGGAACCTTTGGAAGCAGCATGACCCTCCAGGTCCCCAGCTGTCCACTGG
Source organism: Rhinopithecus bieti (assembly GCF_001698545.2). Lineage (NCBI taxonomy): Eukaryota > Metazoa > Chordata > Mammalia > Primates > Cercopithecidae > Rhinopithecus > Rhinopithecus bieti. The sequence continues at coordinate 830,216 of NW_016803657.1, read as the reverse complement.
GACAGCGCAGGCTTGGCCCTTGACCTCATAGAACTTAACCTAGCCCCTAAAGGAATAGCACATGCCTACCCTTTCCCCTCCAGGTTTAAAGTCTTCGCAGATTATGAAGACTACATTAAATGCCAGGAGAAAGTCAGTGCTTTGTACAAGGTGAGGGGTCCTGGGCCAGGGGTTGGCAGGGCTTTCCTGGCCCTGGTTGGGATGAGGCAAAAGGTGGAGATCCTGCCAGCAGAGTGAACCAGAGCTTCCCTTTGACCTGCAGAACCCAAGAGAGTGGACGCGGATGGTGATCCGGAACATAGCCACCTCTGGCAAGTTCTCCAGTGACCGCACCATTGCCCAGTATGCCCGGGAGATCTGGGGTGTGGAGCCTTCCCGCCAGCGCCTGCCAGCCCCGGATGAGGCCATCTGAGCCTCCAGTCCAGACCCCAAACCAGCCCTTGAGCCTGTCAGAATCCCCTGGGCCAGCCCCAGCGCCTCATGCAGAGGGTGGGGTACTGGAGTTAGATCTCTAAGCCCCCTCCTGGAAGTCTCATTTTCCCCACTCTCAATGTCCCAGTGTCCAGCGTGACTAAGGACACGGGCCCCCTTCCATCCTCGGGCTCCCGGTCCCCTCCAATTTATGGGGTCTGACCAACTGCACCCACTCCCCAATAAACTGATTCTCCTTGGGAGCGTCCTTCTTGTTGTTGGGAAATATTTTTAGCTTTTGGCGGGCTCAACAGCAGCCGCGCAATCACCCCCTTATCCTCCACCCTCGGCAGGTGCGTCCCAGGGCAGGGGCGGTGGTGGGAGGTGGAGGGGGCGACCCCGTGGGGGCGGGGCCTAGGCCTCTCCAGCCCCTTTCCTGGCGTCACCCTCCACGCCCCTCTTTCCAGTGCCGTGTCCATACTAGGTCAGCGGCCTGCCTAGCTGGCCGGGGGCGGGGCGTCTGTCTGGGTGGGGTGGGGCCCGCCCGGACTCGGGCTGAGGCCTCCCGGACCATGGAGGATCCACGCTGCCGAGGGCAAGACCCAGGAGGGGGAGAAAGCAGAGGATGCTCGGCGCCTTCTTGGCTCCGCCCTTAGCCCCGCCCTACTGCGGCGTTTAAGGGTCTCTTAGCAGGTGGCTGCGCTCGATCCAAAGTCGGGGGAGTGTTAGGGCAGGGAACACTCGCAGACCGCCTAGGCTAGGCCATGTCACCCCCTCATTATGGGGAAACTAAGGAACAGAAAGGGCCTGTTTCTAGGTCTTACAATACCAAGACTGAGGTGCGGGGGCGGTCCTGGTTCCCCCGCCCCGAGGCTGGGAGGGGCACGCCTCGGAAGGGAGGTTTGGGGTCGGTGGTTTCACAGTGAGTGTGTGAAGCCAAATGGCCGGAAACCGTTACCCGCTCTCCTAGGCCCGGCTAGTGGGGACCCCAACCGCCTGCGGCTGCCCCTCCCAAGTTCCTCCCTGCTGGCCAGGCATCCAGGCCCCCAGTCTCCCAGCTGCGGAGAACCCACCGCCACATGCGGCTGCCCCTTTCCATTCGGCCCTGTGGGAAGCCAGGCTTCCGGGGCCCCGTTCCTCCTGTGTGAACTGGGCCCCCCACCCCCATGCCCAGACATCAAGGCCACGTCTCCAGGTAGCCACAATTTCATTCCTCGCTCCCCACAGGCCCTTCTCCCCAAAATATTCCCATCTTGCCCTAGCCCCTCCCCCAGACTATCTCAAGGACCCGCTGTCCCCACGCCCCCGACCTCCACTAGGCCTGTGCCTCCCGCTGCCTGCAGGAAGACGCCCGGTCCCGGGCCGGGTTAGCCCCGTGGGAACGGTTTGTCTCGAAAACAGGAACCCGGGCTGGGGGCTGGGCGGGGCGCCCCTTCCCCACCGCAGTCCGCTTCCTGCCCCTCCCGGCTTCCTCCGCCCGACACCCAGGCAGGGCGGGGGGCACTGGGGCGTCCGGGGTTGGGGGAGGGGCTCTTCGTTTCGGTCCCCCCTCCGCGTCCCGGGCGGCGGGGCCTGCGCTCGCCCACCCTCGGGGCAGCCAATGGCGCAGCCCCCCACCCGCGGCCCTGGCCTCCCGGGCGGCGCGGCAGGGGAGGGGTTAAGCTGCCGCAGGGACCGCCGCGTGCGGGACGAGAGGGAGCCCCCGGTGGGGGTGGCGCAGCCGGCGGTGCGGAGCCCGGCGCAGGGGCGGAGGGG
>NW_016803657.1:812043-824116 GCF_001698545.2 Rhinopithecus bieti | reverse complement strand
AGGCCGGCGGGCGGAAGCGCACGGAGGTGGGGCCGGCCGGGCCGGTGCGGGCTCCTTGCGGCAGGTCCCAAGAGTGAGTGAGCGAGCGCGCGCCGGGCGCTAGGCAGAGGAGGGACACCCCCCCCAAGGGTGGCGCGGGCGGGCTGGGGGCGGCAGGTGGGTGGGGAGTCTGCGACCCGGGTCGGGGAGAGTGGGCAGCGGCCACTAGAGCTAAGGCGCGCTGGATCCCCAGAGGGCGGAGGACCTCCGCTGCGCATCCGGCTTTTCCTAGCCACGTTCCATCGGGGCCCTCCCCCGCGAACCCCCATTTGACAGATGCGAAAATTGAGGCTTCGAGAGGCCAAGTGATTCTCAAGGTCACACGAGGAGGCGGCAGAGCCAGGCGGGGACGGTTCTGGGTGGCTTCTAGGAAAAGTCCGCCTGAGCACTCCGTACAGGAGCTCCCCGGTCCTCCAGCCTTGGGGAGTGAGTATGTGTAGGGCCAGGGTACCTTTCCGTGGGGCAAGGCTCTGCCAAAATCTGGGAGTGAGGGGAATCAGGGCGCTGGGACCGCGGGGCGGGCCCTACACCGCAGATGGGAGGGGGGCGACGGAATGGGCGTGCGCACCCATGGGGGTGTGTGCATGTGTGTGGGAGTGTACATGCGTGGAGAAGCACTGCCTTGCGTGTGTGCACACGTGTGAGGATGTCAGCGCCTGTGTGGTCGCGGGACTCGAGGCTGGCCTGGCTCAAGTGAACAGCAGGTCCAGGAGGCGACCTCGTCCACGGGTTTGCATTCTGGGGTAGACGAGCCGGGTATGTGTGCCTGAGGGTTCCTTCGTGCAGGTGTGCACGGGGTGTGGGTACCATTGTGTGTGAGAGACGCAGGATGGGAGGCTGGTGCCTGTGGCCCGGTGCGTGTAAGTGCGGGCGCCTGCACCTCTATGTAGGTCCCCGGCCTCCGACGAATAACTTGGGTGTGGAGTGTTTGCCCCTGCCAGGGTGCGTATGACCAGTGACCGGAGTTGCTAATGGTGTCATGCACCCACCGGCCACCCCCGGCGCGAGCGCCCTCCTCTGGACACCCTGCTCCGTGCGCGCTCACAGTTCGCCTGTGCGGGGCCAGGGCCGGGGTCAGGAGCCGGGATAGGGAGGAAGAGGGCCTGTGGACGAGCTGAGCCGGGACCCCTGGGATCTTTGCGGAGGTGGCATGGGAGCGCTCAGTTCCCAGGCTCAGGCTTCCCGTTGACGCCTCCGGGCCGCAGCGGTCTCCCCCCGCCCTAGGAATGTTCCTCTCCCATCCAGTCCGCCTCCCCTAGGGCAGGCCCCTGGGGGCTGCCGTATCCCCGCCTCGCCTTCCCGGGCTCCCGGGAAGAGGGGAGGCGGGCAGGACGCCTGGGTTCTCTCCTCCCCCCTCCCATACCAGGGAGAAATTCCTCCGAGGTCCCCTCAGGCTCCAGGTTCCCAAAATAACCCTGCGGGGGAAGGGAGGCTGTGGAGGGAGGGAAGCGGGAGGGGCGCAGAGCCGAGCTGCGGGGTGCTGCAGGTGCCTCTGGGGAGAGGACGCGAGAAGGGGGCCTGCGGAGGGCTGGGCGGCAGGCAGTCCTGGGATCCTGGCTCCCCCGTCCTCGTGAAGCCCCTTGGCCCTCCTGCGACTCCGAGGGTGGGCCGGAAGCCTGTCCGCGGGTCCATTTCCCAACTGGCGGGTTGCACCATCCCCGGCCAGACCGTTTAACCCCGGGAGTGGCCGCGGCGGACAACTCCGCCCCTGTCCAGCAGGGGGCGTGCCCGCCCCGCCCCGTTTCTGCCCGCGGGGTTGCTCCCCCGCCCGCGCCTCCGCAGACTCCCGATCTGCCTCTCCCGGGACAGGGGTTCTGTCCGAGACCGGTGGGAGGCTCCCGGAGCGCAGTCTGAGCCCAGCCCACCCCGCGCCGGCGGCCATGGCGGGCACCCTGGACCTGGACAAGGGCTGCACGGTCGAGGAGCTGCTCCGCGGGTGCATCGAAGCCTTCGGTGAGTGGCTCGGGAGGGCACACGGAGCCTGAGCCCAGCCCCGAGTCTGAGCCCGGGTCCCTGCCTCCCAGGCACCATCCAGGGCACAGCCCTGGCCCGGACCCACCCAGCTCCGCAGCGTGCAGTCTCTTTAACTAAAGCCTCCTCTGCATCGCAGGGCAGAGAGATGCACGCCCTTCGCCAGCGGCGGCGAAGGGAGAGCCGAGTCCCTGACTCTGACACTTGAGGGGCATTATCTGTCTCCTGGGGAATCCGGAGGAACTCTCTATCTCCGGCCTGGGAGCTGTTTCCGGCTAATGGGGGGCAGCTTATCTGGTGAAGGGGTGCCCCTTCCCCCAAGCGCTCAGGAAATGACCTCTGGATTCTTGACCCCTGGGAACCCAGGCTCCTTCCGCCCCAGCTGGTTCCCCTCCGGACGATGGGCGGCTCGGGCGCTCCTCTCCTCCAGTCCTCAGGGCCTGCCTATCCCTCGCCCACCCCACCTTTCCTCTCTAATTAGCCTCCTGCTCTCGGAGTCCTGGGCAAGCAGGAGGTGGGCGGGGTCGAGCATGCACCCGAAGGGCCGATACCCAGCGGGCTGCGGGGTGGGGGTGAGGCATGGTCGCTGCGGACCCAGCTCAGCCGCCTGTCTTTGACCCTTCGGAGTCAGATGACTCCGGGAAGGTACGGGACCCGCAGCTGGTGCGCATGTTCCTCATGATGCACCCCTGGTACATCCCCTCCTCTCAGCTGGCGGCCAAGCTGCTCCACATATATCCTTCGCCCGCCTTGCCAAGACCCCCGCCGTCGGAGCCCATGCGCAGCCCCTCTGCCCAGCCCAGGCGCAGAATGAGCCTCGCTCCTAAGTATAGGCCGCTCCTTATCCCAGCGCTCAGGCGTCGCCCTAGCCTCCAACTAGGGCTTAGGCTCTGCCCCCTCCTTGCTCCTGGTGACTCGGCCCTGTCCTCAGGCTCTGTCCCCAGCGGAGGCCTTGCCCTCCTCCTCCCTAGAGTCTAGGGCCTGCCCCTGTTCCAGGCCTGGGTCCGCCCTGTGCATCTCTCTCTCCCAGAGGCCAGGCTCTGCTGTCAGCCTCCCTCAGCACTTAGTCCTCCACCCCCACCTCCAACCCTTCCCAGAGCGCAGGTCTCACCCCCAGCATTCCCGCAGAGCGCAGGTCCCATCCCTAGAACGTGTCTCCTAGAACCAGGCCCCGACGGCAGCCTCCCTCCCCTCGGGCCTCCCTTTTTAGAGTTAAGCGGCCTCCTTAACTCTCTCCTTCACCTACCAACAATCCCGCAAGGACAACTCCAATTCCCTGCAGGTGAAAACGTGCCACCTGGTCAGGTGAGTCTTTCCCCTGGGGCTCTGACCCCTCCTCTTTCTCCCTTCTCTCTGGCTTCAGGCTGGCCTGGAGGAGGGGGCAGGGCGCTGCTTCTGGGAGTAGGTTTGAACCCTGGTTTGTCTGGGTGGGCTGTGCTGTCACAGGCTCACCCCTTCCTGGGTCTGGGCCTTAATTTTCTTTTCTGCGCAGTGCGGGTGGTTGTCTAAAGGGTCTAATGTACACTTGGAGAAGGAAAGAGCTGGAACCATAGTTGAAGGCTCTTTTTCCTTGGGTGACTACAATCTCAAAGAGCCCCTTGCAGCCTGCTGGGTGATGGTGGGGGAAGGGCTGTCTTGGGTGACTCCCCTTTCCTCCAGGTACTGGATCTCTGCCTTCCCGGCGGAGTTTGACTTAAACCCGGAGCTGGCTGAGCAGATCAAGGAGCTGAAGGCTCTGTTAGACCAAGAAGGGAACCGGCGGCACAGCAGCCTCATCGACATAGACAGCGTGTGCGTGGGGGGAGTACAGAGGGCTGGGGGGCACTCAGTATCCTATACCATCTGTGCTTAATAAATGTCTGTTGAACCGAATGAGTGAGGGTCATGTCACTCTCTCGCTTAAAAACCTTCCATGGCTCCCTATTGCCTTCAATATGCCTTCTCTGGGCAGCTTGGCGTTCCTGCCTCATCTTCCACTGCCACCGCCCATCCCACACACCTCCTCCTGTAGCTGCGTTGGGTCGCCTCCCTGTCAGCTGAGCTCCCGAGTCCTTTCCCACCATGGTGTTCCGCTCATATCATCCCCTTGCTGCCTCCTCCGTGTTACCAAGACTCAGCTCAGGCATGAAGTCTCCATGGGCTCGGAGGGTTCGGGGCTCTTCCAGGGTAGAATTTGTCGTTCCCTCCTCTGTTCTCCATGGCACGTTGTACAGACTCCTGTACAAAGACTTCTGTACATGTCACGCTGTTTTGTGATCATGTGTTTCTGTGTCTGTCTCCCTCAGTAGACTGTGAGCTCCTCGAGGGCAGGAACCGTGTCTTACTCATCTCTGTATTCCCAGCGCCTAGCACAGTGCCTGGCACAGAGTACGTTGTTCATAAACGTGTGTTGAATGCATGATGGGGTTGGGGGAGATATGGAGGAGTTGCTGGGACTGGGAACATTCGTGCCTAGGACAGTGCCTCGCATTGTGTAGGTCCTCACAGTGTGAATGGTGTGTCTGTGTGAGTGGGGGGCCACGAGGCATGTGCATGTCCAGCAAAGGGCTCACTACTCCTGCCCCCCCCAGCCCTACCTACAAGTGGAAGCGGCAGGTGACTCAGCGGAACCCTGTGGGACAGAAAAAGCGCAAGATGTCCTTGTTGTTTGACCACCTGGAGCCCATGGAGCTGGCGGAGCATCTCACCTACTTGGAGTATCGCTCCTTCTGCAAGATCCTGGTGCGGCCCGAGGGTGGGGGCAGTGGTCCAGTGTGGGCTGGAAGGGGGTTCTAGGAGGGGCAGGGTCCCTGGGGTAGGCTGGGTCACAGGGTGCATCAAGGGTTTCAGTGCAACCACTGAAGGTCAGCTGGAGAGTGAGGAGGAGTGGCCATCAGTGAGAGGAGAGGCTGGCAAGGTGCTGAGGCCACTCCTCCTGCCCCCAGTTTCAGGACTATCACAGTTTCGTGACTCACGGCTGCACTGTGGACAACCCCGTCCTGGAGCGGTTCATCTCCCTCTTCAACAGCGTCTCGCAGTGGGTGCAGCTCATGATCCTCAGCAAACCTACAGCCCCACAGCGGGCCCTGGTCATCACACACTTTGTTCACGTGGCAGAGGTGCCTGTCCGTCTCTCCCTGTGTCTCCCAACCTCCCCACATGCCGGTCAGGCCAACCCTTCCCTTTCCCTAACCCACTGCTTTCTCTCCAGAAAGGCTGGGCCAAATTCTGGGCCCACTCAGTGACTCCCTGCCTCTGCCTCCCCATTTGCCTTCCAGAAGCTGCTGCAGCTGCAGAACTTCAACACGCTGATGGCAGTGGTCGGGGGCCTAAGCCACAGCTCCATCTCCCGCCTCAAGGAGACCCACAGCCACGTTAGCCCTGAGACCATCAAGGTGCCTGGGACTAGGGAGGGGCAGGTGCTTCCCAGATCTGTCTTCACTGGGTCCTCCCAGCAGCACTGGGGGCTGGGCACAACTGTCCTTATTTGACAGATACGGATATGGAGGCTCAGAGGGGTTAAGTGCTTTTCCCAGTTTGCACAATGGCAACAGCAGATTGGGGGCTCACAGGTCGTCATGGACCCCAAAGCTAGTACTTTTTTTTTTTTTTTTTTTTTAAGACAGAGTCTCTCTTTGTTGTCCAGACTGGAGTTCAGTGGTGCAATCACAAGCTCACTGCAGCCTTGAACTCCTGAGCTCAATTGATCCTCCCACCTCAGCCTCCTGAGTAGCTGGGACTATAGTGTATGCCACTGTGCCTGGCTAATTTTTGTATTAATATTAATTTTTTTTTTTTTTTGGTAGAGATGGGGTTTTGCCATGTTGCCCAGGCTGGTCTTGAACTCCTGGGTTCAAGTGATCCACCTACCTTGGCCTCCCAAAGTGCTGAGATGATGGTGTGAGCCATTATGCCTTGCCACTTGTACTTTCTTCTTCTCTTTGTCCTTCATTTATTATTATTTTTGAAGTATTGAGTAATATACATATAAAAAAGTATATAAAAACTTATGAGACTGGGCGTGGTAGCTCACACCTCTAATCCCAGCACTTTGGGAGGCTGAGGTGGGCAGATCACGTGAGGTCAGGAGTTTGAGACCAGCCTGGCCAACATGGTGAAATCCCATCTCTACTAAAATACAAAAATTAGCCAGGCATGGTGGTGGGTGCCTGTAATTCCAGCTACTTGGGATGCTGAGGCAGGAGGAGAATTGCTTGAACTTGGGAGGCGGAGGTTGCAGTGAGCCAAGATCGTGCCACTGCACTCCAGCCTGGGTGACAGAGTGAGACTCTGTCTAAAAAAAAAAAAAAACAGTATATAAAAACATATGAATCGTTTAAAGAAAAATTGTAAAGAAAACACTGTGTAAACTACTGCCCAGGTTGGGAAATAGAACCTTGCCAGGCTCTCAAGTGCCCAGCACTTTACAGCATAACTCCCTCCCCACGACTTTTGCAATGATGATCTTGCTTTTCTTTATAGCTTCACCACATAGGTATGCGGTCCAAAACAATGTGGGGCTTTTTGTTGTCTGTTTTGAACTTTCTATGAATGGAATGTTGTTTGTATTATTTTATGTCTTGCTTCTTTCATTCCATATGGTTCTGAGAGTCTTTTCATTCTGTTATGTGAAACAATTGTTTTTTCATTTTCATTGCCATATAATATTTTATTGTATGTCTACCCCAATTCATTTATTTATTTATTTTTTTGAGATGGAGTCTCTCTCTGTTATCCAGGCTGGAGTGCAGTGGCGAGACCTCAGATCACTGCAGCCTCCGCCTCCTGGGTTCAAGTGATTCTCATGCCTCAGCCTCCTGAGTAGCTGAGATTATCTGGCCAACTTTTTGTAGAGACAGGGTTTCACCATGTTGCTGAGGCTGGTCTTGAACTCCTGAGCTCAGGCAATCCACCTGCTTTAGCCTCCCAAAGTGCTGGGATTACAGACGTGAGCCACCGCGCCCAGCCTATCCCAGTTTATGTATTGATTCTGTGTTGAATGTTGGGGTTTTTCCTTTCCTTTTTTTTTTTTTTTTTTCTTGAGACAGAGTCTTGCTGTATCGCCAGGCTGAAGTACAGTGGCGCTAATTTGGCTCACTGCAACCTCCTCCTGGGTTCAAGCGATTCTCCTGCCTCAGCCTCCCAAGTAGCTGGGACTACAGGCACGCACCACCACACCCGGCTAATTTTTGTATTTTTTTAGTAGAGACGAGGTTTCACCATGTTGGCCAGGATGGTCTCCATCTCTTGACCTCATGAGCCGCCTGCCTTGGACTCCCAAAGTGCTGGGATTACAGGCGTGAGCCACTGCGCCCGGCTGGTTTTTCCAGTTTTTGCTGTTTGGATGGGGTGGCTGAGTACATTCTTCCAGGTCATTGTCCTCTGCTGCCTTGCCTCCCTGAGCCTCTGATTCTCCTGTTAAATGTTGATGATACTCTGTGTCCAAGCCTGGTTTAAAAGTGTGGTGCTTTTGACAGTTGAGTATTGCCTTGAATTAATGGCAATGAATTCAATCCCCAGGGGCTGAGAGAGCCGGTCCTGGGGGACAGTAATGGAGAATTTTACTCTTTCACCTGTCCCTGACCCTGACTCCTCCTCACTCACTCCTACATTTCCAGGGCTGAGATAGGGAGGATAGTAGTGGGGGTATGACCCCTCTGCCCTTTGTCCCCCAGCTCTGGGAGGGTCTCACAGAACTAGTGACGGCGACAGGCAACTATGGCAACTACCGGCGCCGGCTGGCAGCTTGTGTGGGCTTCCGCTTCCCTATTCTGGGTGTGCACCTCAAGGACCTGGTGGCCTTGCAGCTGGCACTGCCTGACTGGCTGGACCCAGCCCGGACCCGGCTCAATGGGGCCAAGATGAAGCAGCTCTTTAGCATCCTGGAGGAGCTGGCCATGGTGACCAGCCTGCGGCCACCAGTACAGGCCAACCCTGACCTGCTGAGCCTGCTCACGGTGAGGAGCAGGGGGCAGGGAGGCGGGGAGCTAGGCACCAGGGGTTGACAGTTTCCCTGGGCCCGGCGGTGGGCGTGGCCTGGGGCTCTGGGTTCTGACCAGGGAACTGAGATCTAGCATGGGCTCTGGGGTTTGGAGTGGATGCTGAGGAGGGGTCCAGGCTCTGGTTGGGGCTGTGGACTGAGGTCTGATCTCCAGGCTGGCATGTGGACTGTGGGCAGTTTGAACTGGGCCTGGGTCCCGGTTTGAGTTCTGGCAGTGGGTTGTGTTCTAGGGCTGGGCCAAGCTCTGCGTTCTGCGTGCAGGGGTGGTTTCTAAGCATGGCCCTGGGCTGGGAGTGAAGTTCTGGGCTTGGCTTTGCACTCGGTCTTGGGGTCTAGGGTGGGAGTTGGGTTCTGGTTTAGATCCAGACTAGGTTCTAGACATTGGGCTGGGGCTTAGGTGTTAGGTTTGGAGTGGATTCTTAACTGCTTTTGTACTCTGGACGGGATCAGGGTTGAAAGCAGAGCTTGTGGCTGGGTTCTGACCTAGCTTCTTCCCTGACATCTTGGCAATATGTCATGTTCAAGGTTTGGGGCCATGCTGTGGTTTGATCTGTGCACTGGGACAGCGTGGGGTGGCTGTGCTGTGTTCTAAGCCAGGGTTTGTCCTGAGTCTAGCTTTTGACCCGAGCTCTGGGCTGAGCTGTGGCCTCTAGGTGGACCTTTGACCCTGGGCTCTGTGGCCGTGGGCAGGGGCCAGTGGGTGTGATCAGACCTGTGTGTCCCAGGTGTCTCTGGACCAGTATCAGACGGAGGATGAGCTGTACCAACTGTCCCTGCAGCGGGAGCCGCGCTCCAAGTCCTCGGTGAGGGGGTACTCTCTCCTCTCCACTCTGCCCCTCCCTCCTGAGAATCCCAGGATGTGAGGACGGGAAGAGCTCTTAGCAGCCACCTCACCATCCTTCTTGTAGGACAGAGGCATCCTGGGGGCAGGGCATAGCGTTGGGCAGACTTCCCTCTCCCAGGGATTCCCCTCTCTGTTCCCCTGGGCTCTGGGCTCCCCCTGCCTCTGGCCCTAGCTTAGACCTGACCATTTCCATAGCCAACCAGCCCCACGAGTTGCACCCCACCACCCCGGCCCCCGGTGTTGGAGGAGTGGACCTCGGCTGCCAAACCTAAGCTGGATCAAGCCCTTGTGGTGGAGCACATCGAGAAGATGGTGGAGGTGAGCTCCTGCAGAGCCTGAGCAGTGTGTGGGGAGAGGCCAGTTTGCCGGAGCACTGCCCTGGGAGCCAGCACGAGTGTCCTGTTCAAGACCCAGCACTAAGCCCCCAGGAATCACAGGGACTAGCTGGCCATCTGCACGGGGCTGAGGTGCCCATGGGTAGGGTGGGGGCGGGGCTATGGAACAGGGGCAGTGTCAGAGACCTCTCTGAGACACACCTCATCAAATGGACTGGGAATGTGGGAAAGGACAGGACCTGATGTCCCCTTTACTCTCCCCTCTCCCGGCTCTGTGTGTCCCTCTGTATGCCCCAGTCTGTGTTCCGGAACTTTGACGTCGATGGGGATGGCCACATCTCACAGGAAGAATTCCAGATCATCCGTGGGAACTTCCCTTACCTCAGCGCCTTTGGGGACCTCGACCAGAACCAGTGAGGAGGGCTGGGGGCCTGGGGGAGAGGGAAGGCAACCTAGCCCACAGCCTAGCCTGGGCTTCAGTTTCTTGTGTGCAAGATAAGGTCACTAAACCAGACCATCTTGGCCTGGGAAGCTGCCAGTGTGGGAAGGGGCACTTGCTTTTGTGGGGAGGAGAGGCTGCCAGCTGTGGAGGTGCAGTGGTATCTCATGAGTTCAGACAGATGGGGGGCTCCACCTGAGTCTTGCAAAGACTGTGGCCTGGGGACAGTGGCTACAGAAGTGCTGTTTTATTTGTGGAGCTCACAGCTGTCAAGAAGTGTGGGTAAGTTGAACTCCTGGATAGCCTGTGTTAATGAATAGATAAGAAAGGTTTGTAATTAGTGGTACCCATTTGCTTATCAACAGTTCATATGCTGACAATTTGGAAAAACAGCTGGTTCTCTGAAGTAGGTGAAACATGCCCCCTGCAGCCAGATTCATGCCCTATTTTTGCTGAGCAGACAAAACTCCATTCAAAATTTACAGTCCATCTCAGGTCGATTTATTTTTTAATGCTACCTATATTTCAAAAATCTGTTGTTTTTTATTTCCACATTACAAAAATCCATGGTAAAATAAAATCTGGGTAGTAAAATAAATTTATAGTGAACAAAGTGTTTAAAGTAAGAAATGAGAGGCCAGGTGCAGTGGCTCATGCCTGTAATCCTAGCACTTTGGGAGACTGAGGTGGCAGGATCAATTCAGGCCAGGAGTTCAAGCCCAGCCTGGGCAACATAGTAAGACCTTGTCTCTACAAAAATTAATTTTGTGTGTGTGTTTTTGAGACAGAGTCTCACTCTGTTGCCCAGGCTGGAGTGCAGTGGCACAATCTTGGCTCATTGCAACCTCCACCTCCTGGGTTCAAGTGATTCTCCTGCCTCAGCTTCCCAAGTAGCTGGGATTACAGGCAGGTACCACGCACCTGGCTAATTTTTGTATTTTTAGCAGAGATAGAGTTTTACCATGTTGGTCAACCTGGTCTCGAACTCGTGACCTCAAGTGATCCACCTGCCTCGGCCTCCCAAAGTGCTAGGACTACATGCATGAGCTACTGCTCCCAGCCTAAAAAGATTTTTTTTGGGCGTGGGTGGCACGTGCCTGTAGTCCCAGCTGCTCAGGAGGCTGAGGCAGGGGGATCCCTTGGGCCCAGGAGGTTGAGACTGCAGTGAGCTATGATCATACCACTGCACTTCAGCCTGGGTGACTGAGCGAGACCACGCCCATCAAAAAAAAAAAAAAAAAAAAGGAAGAAATGAAAGTCCCCTCTTTCCTTTTCCACTGGTAGAAGTTGCCATGATTAAACACTGTTGACAATATTAAGCTTGGCAGTATGTGGGTTCTTCCAGTCTTCTTTTCCCAGGCATGAGCACATTGATAGAGATTTTGTTTGGTGTCTGTTTCGTGGACAAACAGGATTAGAGTATAAATCCAATTCTGCTTGTGGCTTTTATCGTAGCTGCTTTATTTCTTCTCCCAGAGTTTAGGCAGAGGTAGTTACGTTCCATGTTTTCTCCCTGGGTTGGTGGGTGGATTTTTATCTAGACCACCTTTTCAGTGAAGATGACCCTTTGAGATGATGGAGGCCTCGGCTACATGCAGCGCTCTTAGCTTTAACCCTCCACCTCCTGCAGGCCCCAGGCCGTGTGTGTGTGTGTGTGTGTGTGTGTGTGTGTGTGTGTGTGTCTGTATGTGTGTGTTGGTGAGGGGGAAGCCTTGGTTGGTTATCAAAACCTAGCACCTGGTTCAGCAGGAGGGAGACCGGGCCCAACTCACTGCTTCATTGTAAAGCTCCCTCTTGGTTTCTGGAACTTGGGGTTTCCATTTCTTTCTTACAAAATTATCTATGCATTTACAGCAATTGTTGATGTATCTTTACGCAGCATCTAGGTACTTGTAGTAGTGGGGTTCTCTTTTTTCTTTCTTTTTTTTTTTTTTTGAGACGGAGTCTTGCTCTGCCACCCAGGCTGGAGTGCAGTGGCCGGATCTCAGCTCACTGCAAGCTCCGCCTCCCGGGTTTACGCCATTCTCCTGCCTCAGCCTCCCGAGTAGCTGGGACTACAGGCGCCCGCCTCGTCGCCCGGCTAGTTTTTTGTATTTTAAGTAGAGACAGGGTTTCACCATATTAGCCAGGATGGTCTCGATCTCCTGACCTCGTGATCCGCCCGTCTCGGCCTTCCAAAGTGCTGGGATTACAGGCTTGAGCCACCGCGCCCGGCCCCTCTTTCTTTTTTTTAAATCACCCTCTTTTTTTTTGAGACAGAGTCTTGCTCTGTTGCTCAGGCTGGAGTGTGATGGCGTGATCTTGGCTCACTGCAACATCTGCCTCCCAGGTTCAAGTAATTCTCATGCCTCAGCCTCCTGAGTATCTGAGATTACAGGCACTGTGCCACCAGACCTGGCTAATTTTCTTTTCTTTTCTTTTCTTTTCTTTTCTTTTCTTTCTTTTTTTTTTTTTTTTTTTTTTTT
>NW_016803657.1:801167-811710 GCF_001698545.2 Rhinopithecus bieti | reverse complement strand
TTTTTTTTTTTTTCTGAGATGGAGTTTTACTCTTTGTTGCGCAGGCTGGGGTGCAGTGGCACAATCTTGGCTCACTGCAACCTCTGCCTTCCGGGTTCAAGCGATTCTCCTGTCAGCCTCCCGAGTAGCTGGGATTACAGGTGCCTGCTATCACGCCCGGCTAATTTTGTATTTTTAGTAGAGGTGGGGTTTCACCATGTTGGGCAGGCTGGTCTTGAACTCCTGACCTCAGGTGATCTGCCCGCCTCGGCCTCCCAAAGTGCTGGGATTACAGGTGTGAGCCACCGCGCCTGGCCTAATTTTTGTATTTTTAGTAGATACAGGGTTTTACCATGTTGGCCAGGCTGGTCTCAAACTCCTGATCTCACCTCAGGTGATCTACCCACCTCAGGTGATCTGCCCACCTCGGCCTCCCAAAGTGCTGCGATTACAGGCATGAGCCACTGCGTACCCAGCCTAAAAATCACCATCTTGACAGAACTGCACGCCTTGCTTTTTGCTTTTTTTTTGTCTTCATGCTTGTTTTCCACTTAACCCTTGATCACAGACATCTTTCCATGTGGATTCATGTAGAACTACCTCATTCATTAGAACAACTGCACAGTATTCCACTGTCTGGTTAGTCTATCATTTCCCTAACCATCCTCCTGCTGATGGACAGTTAGACTGTTCCAGTTTTTCACGACGATTGTACGCCAGGCTGCTGTGAACGCCCTTTTGCTGATCCACTCAGGCCAGTATTTCTGTAGGAGAAATTCCTAGAAGTGGGATAATTGTATCAAAAGATATGCACATTCTAAATTAGGAGAGAGACTGCCAAACTGACCTCAGACAAGGTTGTACCAGTTTGCACCCCCATCGGCAGTGTACGAGTGCCTGCTTCCCAACTTCCTCGCCAACAGTGGATGCTATAAAAAGCTTCACAATTTTGCCAGTCTCATTGGCAAGTGGTATCTTGGTTAAATTTGCATTTCTTTAATACTAAAGGGGGTAGGGTATCTTTTCATATGTTTATTGGCCATTTATTTCTTCTGTCAATTGCCTGTTCAGATTCCTTGTCCATTATTCTACTGGGTTTGTTGGTCTTTTTCTCATTGATTTTTAGAATCTCTGTTAATGGATATTAACCCTTTGCTGTTGAATGTGTTTGCAAATATTTTCTCCCTGTCTGTCATTTATATTGTCTTTTCCACATAAAATTTAAAACTTTTGTGTGCTCAATATGTCAGTCTTTTCCTTTCTGGCTTCTCGGATTTGTGTTCTGTGTAGAAAGGCCCTCAGCCCCTCAAGATTATAAAATTATTATCTTGTATCTTTTTTTTTTTTTTTTTTTGAGACAGGGTCTCTTGCCGTGTCATCCAGGCTGGAGTGCAGTGACATGATCTTGGTTTGCTGCAACCTCCACCTCCCAGGTTCAAGTGATTCTCATGCCTCAGCCTCCTGAGTAGCTGGGACTACAGTCGCCCGCCACCACGCCTGGCTAATTTTTGTGTTTTTAGTAGAGACGGGGTTTTACCATGTTGGCCAGGCTGGTCTCCAACTCCTGACGTCAAGTGATCCGACTGCCTTGGCCTCCCAAAGTGCTGGGATTACAGGCGTGAGCCACCGGCCCGCCCTGTCATATCTTTTCAGATAATTTTATAATTTTATTTTTTGCAGGAGTGTTTACAAAAAGTCCAGTGAGAACAGTGAGAATTTAGTTTTCATGCACAGTATGAAGGATGTAGGCTTGTATTTTTTTTTTTTTTGAGACAGAGTCTTGCTGTGTCGCCCAGGCTGGAGTGCAGTGGTGTGATCTCAGCTCACTGCAACCTCCGCCTCTCGGGTAGGCTTATATTTTTTTCTTTTCTTTTCTTTCTTTTTTTTTTGATACAGGGTCTCTTGCCATGTCACCCAGGCTGGAGTGCAGTGGCATGATCTTGGCTTGCTGCAACCTCCACCTCCCAGGTTCAAGTGATTTTTGTGCCTCAGCCTCCCGAGTAGCTGGGATTATAGGTGCCCACCACTATGTCTGGCTAATTTTTTGTATTTTTAGTAGAGACAGGGTTTTGTCATGTTGGCCAGGCTGGTCTCGAACTCCTGACCTCGTGATCCACCCGCCCCGGCCTCCCAAAGTGCTGGGATTACAGGCGTAAGCGACTGCGTTCGGCCCTATAGTTTTTTCATTTTTTTTTTTTTTTGAGACGGAGTCTCGCTCTGTCGCCCGGGCTGGAGTGCAGTGGCCGGATCTCAGCTCACTGCAAGCTCCGCCTCCTGGGTTTACGCCATTCTCCCGCCTCAGCCTCCCGAGTAGCTGGGACTACAGGCGCCCAGCACCTCGCCCGGCTAGTTTTTGTGTTTTTTTAGTAGAGACGGGGTTTCACCGTGTTAGCCAGGATGGTCTCGATCTCCTGACCTCGTGATCCGCCCGTCTCGGCCTCCCAAAGTGCTGGGATTACAGGCTTGAGCCACCGCCCGGCCCCTATAAATTTTTTCTAAATGGCCAGTTATCCTAATGCTCCCTTGATTTGAAGGACCACCTGGATCACACATTATGAGACCCCTCATACAGCAGGTGGGAGTCTCAAGCGAGGGCCAGTCCCGATGGGAAAAGCTCTTGGTGGCTGAGGACACTCCTATCTGTGCGGACACTGTTGTAAAACTTCACTTGCATTATCTAATTTAATCCTCACCAAAATCCTATGAAATGTAGGAATGATCATTACACCCATTTATAGATAAGGAAACGGAGGGGCAGGGAGATTACTCAGCTACTCATTGGCAAATTGTCAAGAGGCAGAGAGGTAGAGCTGCGATTTGAACTGAGGTCTGTGTCCAGAACACATGCTCATTCTTTCCCTAAAATGTATCCATAGGTGAAAAAGGGCTTCCGCGGAAAGCCCTGGGTTATGTGGGAAACCCTGGATTTACAGATGTCTTTCCAGCAGGATGATGCAGGAGAGAGAGGGGTGCGATTTCTCCCAGTCTCTCCTGGTCCCAGAACTCATTAGAGAGTTCTCCCTGCTCAGGGCTCCCTACTGGTGTTGCACACAATACACTTCGGGAGCCCGAGGCTGATGGTTCCATGGAAAGTACACAGTCCTTTTAGTTTGCAAACCAAGTGTGAAGTGGGCAGGGCAGGCCACTGTTCTGAGAAGGAACCCAGGGAAAGGGACTGGCCCAAGACCACACACTGGTTAGCGGCACTTCCCACATCTGCCTGACCCCTAGTCCAGTGCTGTCTTTTCTTTACTCCGCACCAGGAGTCCAAAATCAGGAGTGCCATGAGGACACTGGGAACAGTGGGATGGGTTAGGCCAGCGGTGGATGTTCCTGGGGAGGGCCCGACCTGAGGTGCCCCCCAACTCCCCACAGGGATGGCTGCATCAGCAGGGAGGAGATGGTGTCCTATTTCCTGCGCTCCAGCTCTGTGCTGGGGGGCCGCATGGGCTTCGTACACAACTTCCAGGAGAGCAACTCCTTGCGCCCGGTCGCCTGCCGCCATTGCAAAGCCCTGGTGAGCGCCCCCTTCCCGGCTCACCGCCCAAGCCACGCCCCTCCAGCCCCGGCCCCGCCCTCCCTTCTGGCCCCGCCTCTGCCGGAGCCCTTTTCAAGCCTGGAAAACCTGGTTAATTCCATCTGTCTCTCCTACTGCGGTTCTGCCCCTGGCCCTGAGGCGGGCTCTAAAGCCCCAGTCCCACCCTCAAGAAGGAAGAAGTAGAGTCATCACCTCTAAATCCCACCTCCCACCACGGCCCCTCCTCTATTACAGATCCTGGGCATCTACAAGCAGGGCCTCAAATGCCGAGGTGAGATGGAATGACTGATAGGGCGGTTGGGCAGTGGTTTTTTTTTTTTTTTTTTTTGGAGAGTTACTATTTTGGTGGGGCGATTGCCAAGGAGTGAAGTACCTTAAAATCAGGTGCGTGGCCAGGCACGGTGGCTCACGCCTGTAATCCCAGCACTTTGGGAGGCCGAGGCGGGTGGATCACCCGAGGTCAGGAGTTAAAGACCAGCCTGACCAACACAAGGAAACCCCGCCTCTACTAAAAACGCAAAAGGTAGCTGGGCGTGGTGGCACCCACCTGTAATCCCAGCTACTTGGGAGGCTGAGGCATGAGAATCGCTTGCACCTGGGTTTCAAGTGATTCCACCTGGGTTTCAAGTGATTCCACCTGGGTTTGCAGTGAGCTGCGATCACGCCACTGCACTCCAGCCTGGGCAACAGAGCGGGCTCTGTCTCAAAACAAAACAAAAAACAAAAAAACCCCAAAACCCCACAAAATCAGAGGTGCAAGATGATTGATGTGAACGGAGTGGCCTTTAAGAGGCTATTTATTTTGATGAGGCAGCTGCCCAGGAACAGAGAACGTGGGAGAGGGCATAGACTGACAATTAGAAGGAGGAGAATACTTTGGAAGGAGACTCTCATTTTGGTGGGGCAGCTGCTCAGGAACAAAGGTTCCTGGGGAGGGGCGCAAGCCTGTGGAATGGGATGGAGGGTATTCTGACCAATGGCCCTGGCTGGGCTCTCCATTTGCCCTCCCCTAGCCTGTGGTGTGAACTGCCACAAGCAGTGCAAGGATCGCCTGTCAGTTGAGTGTCGGCGCAGGGCCCAGAGTGTAAGCCTGGAGGGGTCTGCACCCTCACCCTCACCCACGCACAGCCACCATCACTGCGCCTTCAGCTTCTCCCTGCCCCGCCCTGGCAGGCGAGGCTCCAGGCCTCCAGGTAAGAGGGACTCATTCTGTACCGGCCTGTGGAGGGAGGGATGCAGGGCCATTGGGGCAAAGAACGCAGGATGGAAGCCATTCCAAAGTGCATAATTCTCTTTTTGTGGTGGGATAATAAAGAAGGGACAGGTAAGGGTGCCAGAAAGTGGCCAGGGAGCCCTGGACCTTCTGAGGCTGAGGAGAAAGACCCTAATTTATAAAGAGGTATAATAGTGAAAGAGGCTTTAAGATTCCAATTACAGTCTTATTTTGTTGGAGGGATTAACGAAGGATTGGAGAAGGTGTTATATGAGCCATTGGCTTGCCTTTCCCTTTTTGGCTGTTCTGGAGGCTCTTCTGGGGAAAGTCCCTTGCCCTGATAATGTACTGGCAGCTCTCTTGGGGTCTTTGATGGTTTTAGGTCAGTTTGCTGAATGACAATTGGCCAAGTGATTATTTTGCTGAGAACAGTCCGAACAACTATGTTAAACTGGGGTCTAAGGTAGTTGATCACAACTGTTTACGCTGGCATAAGCCCTCAAAAAACAGAGGCAGGCACAGGGCATACATCCTCAAAAATGGAAAAGATAAATCCATTTGCATTGAGCCTTCCAGAAGTGCTGGGGTCTAAAATGTGAAATACACACAAAATCGACATTTAAGCAAACTGCGCTGACGAATCTGTGGCGGCAAAAAAACTGTGGCAAAACGAAAACATAGAAAAAGAGCCTCAAAAATTGGGCTGAGGCTGGGTGTGGTGGCTCACGCCTGTAATCCCAGCACTTTGGGAGGCTGAGGCATGAGAATCGCTTGAACCTGGGTTTCAAGTGATTCCACCTGGGTTTGCAGTGAGCTGCGATCACGCCACTGCACTCCAGCCTGGGCAACAGCGCGGGCTCTGAGGTCAGGAGTTGGAGACCAGCCTGGCCAACATGGCAAAACCTCGTCTCTACAGTACAAAAATACAAAAATTAGCTGGGCGTGGTGGCGGGCGCCTGTAATCCCAGCTACTTGGGAGGCTGAGGCAGGAGAATCGCTTGAACCTGGGAGGCAGAGGTTGCAGTGAGCCGAGATCATGCCATTGCACTCCAGTCTGGGCAACAGAGAGAGACTCTGTCTCAGAAAAAAAACTGAGCCGTTAGGTCATGCAGGGAATTGATTTTTGGTGGATGGGTTTGCTTCTGGGATGATGTGGACGCCTCCTGTGGTGAGGGGAAGAAGGGTTGCCAAAGTCCCAGGGACCTGGAAGTGTGTTCTGCAGCAATCCGCCTCCCAGCAGAGATCCGTGAGGAGGAGGTACAGACGGTGGAGGATGGGGTTTTTGACATCCACTTGTAATAGATGGTGAGTCCTCCCACAGCAGGCACCAGAGCTCCCCACTGAGGGCTGGGGCGGGGGTGGGGAGTATCAGGGAAATGGGTGCTTTATCCAAATGGCCCCAAGCCAGGTGGGCTACTACCTTGTTGCTGAGGGGGGTGTCTTCCTCACAACCTGTTTTTCTCTTCCCAGCTGTGGTTGGATCAAGGACTCATTCCTGCCTTGGAGAAAAGACTTCAACCAGAGCAGGAAGCCTGGGGGTGTTGGGGCAGGAGACTGGGGCTGGGGGTGGGATATGAGGGTGGCATGCAGCTGAGGGCAGGGCCAGGGCTGGCGTCCCTAAGGTTGTACAGACTCTTGTGAATATTTGTATTTTCCAGATGGAATAAAAAGGCCCGTGTAATTAATCTTCACCATCAGTGCCTAGAATCCGGGGGGGTGGGGTGATGCTATACTCTACAGGATGACAATCTTGGGAGCTAGAACTTTGTAGCAAGAGAAACTTGGGAGGTCTGGAATCTCATGTGTCTGGAATCTTGGGGGAGAGAATCTTAGAAGCAGAAAACCTTGGAATATGAGAATCTTGGGGAGGGTCTAGGATCTTGAGGAGACCAGATTCTTGGACATCTAAAACTGAAACTAGTAGGACTTGGCACCCGAGAATTGCGGGGCCAGTGGTCCTGCATACCCCAAAGCCTTCAGCCCATGGCCAAAATTCCCTTGCTGGACAGGGGGCCTTTCAGCCCCTGCTTGTACGCTTCCAGTAACAGGGCCCTCACTGCAGAAATCATGGGAGGGAGGGGGGCAGTGCAGAGTTGCTGGCTGTGGGGGAAGGGAGGGAGGGCCCTGGGCAGTCCGAGGGCCCTGCTGGGCTTGTGCCTCAGGGCGGGGGCTGCACTTCTCCGCCTTGCAGCCTCCTGGCCTGGTGCTGCTGCCAGCCGGAAGGACAGTGACTTCCAGAGGAAATGCATATCGATCCTGCTTTCAGCCTCCGGTGGCAGCCTCTCCCAACCCAGCTCTTCCCTCCTGAGCCTGCAGCATGGAGGTTTTGGGGGTCACTGCTACCTGAAGAAGGCTAAAGCCACTTCTTTTTTTTTTTTTTTTTTTTTTGAGATGAAGTCTCCCAGGCTGGAGTTCAGTGGGCAATCTCGGCTCACTGCAACCTCCGCCTCCTGGGTTCAAGCAGTTCCCTGCCTCAGCCTCCTGAGTAGCTGGGATTACAGGCACCCGCCACCATGCCTGGCTAATTTTTGTACTTTTAGTAGAGACGGGGTTTCACTATTTTGGCCAGGCTGGTCTTGAACTCCTGACCTCATGATCCACCCGCCTCAGCCTCCCAAAGTGCTGGGATTACAGGTGTGAGCCACTGCACCTGGCCGGCTAAGGCCACTTCGAAGGCTGGTCTGGGAGTTTACTAAAGGTTCTGAAGCTGGGCTGGGCTGCCCTTAGAGTCAGGAGACTCCAGACAGCAGTCCTGACAATGGGAGCTACCTCCTAAGTCCCCCAAACTGGGAGGTGTCCCACAGCAGCTGTGGGATTGTCCTGCGGGTGGAGACCTGAGCACCTTCAACTCCAAAGCCCAGTATCTGCGGGCCTGGCCATGGCCTCAGTTCCCCTATGAATGCCCTGGTCCCCCACTCCAGGGTTTCTCCACATCACATCCATCCCTGCTTTGAGACCCCACTCCCCCTGGCATATTCTTTATTTTGTGTCACTCCTTTCTCTTTCCTGGTCATACCTCTCCTGCAGGCCTACCCCGTGTTGGGCCCCCCAGCCCTGTCTCTGCATCAGGTGCCCCCCTGCCCCTCCTTCTGTCCTCAGCCCCGACACCCTTCCCCCTCTTGAGGCTGTAATATCCGTTTCACGATTTGGGGGCTGAGTTGCTATAACAACAGACGGCGATTGTGTTGTGAAGAGCAGCTCGCTCCTGTGCTGCCTGCCTCCTGTGCTGCCTCCATCCCTGCAGCCCAGTCGGCTCCTCTCCTCACCACCCTCTAGTACCAGTCTGGCCTCTTCCTGGTGTGTGTGTGTGTATGTGTGTGCATGCATATGTGTGTCCAGGTCTGCCTGTCGGGATGTGATGTGTAGCAGTCTTCATGGTTGCATGTGTCTGAATTTGGTGTCTGAGCTTCACGTTGTATGTGTCTGTGTGCATGTGTGTGCACAGACATGCGTGCTGTATCTGCTGTTTCCCCTCCCCCATGTGTCCCCACTAGCCTTTGCACATGGGAGAAGGGCATGTGCTCAGCATATCACTCAACTGTCCACATTGGGTGGGTGCCTGTGTGCGATGTGTGAGTATGGGGTGTGTCTTGAAGTGGCAGGTCCCAAATGCTTAGGCAGTCTGAACCTTGGACCTTGCAGAGAAGAGAGATGTCCCTGTAGGTGGGAGGGGCAGGGAGGTGCAGCAGCTGCCCAGTGACCTTTTCTGCCCTTGATGGGCAAAGCCGGGGGTGGGGACAGGAGACAAGTGCTCATACTTACGTCCCTCCCTGCCCAGACTCCTCTGTAAGAGTCTGAGTCTGTCTCTGGGAACCATTACACCTGTCTGTCTATGCCCTGATGCCTGGATGGACAGGTGTGTGTGTGTGTGTGTGTGTGTCTGAGTGAGTGTGAGGAGGCTGCAGGAAGAGGAACAGTGGGGGATGGGCAGGAAAGTGGGCTGTGGGGTCAGAGAGGCGATTTCACATTCATAGGCCCTGACTCAGCAGTTCCATTCTCTGGCTCCTTCAGTGGCTTTGGTGGGGATGCCCTGAGGGTCTCTCCAAGGTCAGAGTGGGCCCTAAGTCTGGGACCTGGCTTTGGGATCACCCTTCTCGACTCCTAGGAAACACTCCTTGCAGCCTGGGTCCCCCTCTTACCCCGTCACAGGCTGGGGAAGGAGGTTCCCTTTGGGGGGCTGGTGTCCGCGTTAAGCCACTCAGTAACCACTCTCTTCAAAGTGCCTGGGCAGGGGTCCAGGATGACTGTGGGCAGGTCTCCTGGGTGCACCTGTTCTGGGCATGCATTAATTGCCTGGTGTGGGTACCTGTGTGCACAAGTGTGTGTATTCTTGGGCAGTATATACTTCCTGTGGGTGTGTTACCATGGTGGGGCATTTCTGCAGTGTTCTTGTGTGTTTCTGGGAATGCCCAGTGTTCACAGCTAGGTGTGCATGGCTGTGAGTGTCCGATGTGCATGCATTGGTGGTTGAATGTAAGTGTTCTTGCATGTTGCCTCTGGCTAAGGAAGTGCCAACTACCACCAGCTGTGCAGATCACAGACCCTGCAACAGAAATCAGGGTCCTGGAGTGAGCTGGCAGAATGGTCTGGCACGTGCGCGCGCACACACACACACTCACACACACACTCTGTCTCATTCAGCAGCCCAGTGACCAGCCTCCGGGTACACACACTAGGTGCCAGTGTGTGTACACTTTTATTGGCGGAGTGAGTGAAGGGCGTCCCCCAGTCCCCGACACTCGTACAGATGCACAGTGATGCATTTACCCTTACAGGAGAGACCTGCGACCCCCAGCACCACTCTAACTCTGAAACTCATGGATGGGAGGAGGAGAACAGAGAAGGGGGCTGCTGCTTCCAGCCTCTGGGGCTAGCACAGACTGGGGACCCCCCTTTTAGAACCCCCTCACATGCCCTCAGTCACCAGGCATGTGCAGCCGCAACCCCGCCCCCACACCTACTCGTACCCCAGTCCAGGGTTCCAGGCAGAACTTAGAGTTTGGCATCAAACTCTGGGATTCCCATGAGGCAGGACTGGGAAACCCTCAAGTCCTAGGTCTACCCCGCCCCCATCTCTGCCTTTCCTTCCCCCACTGCCTCCGTCTTTATCCCAGCAAAGCCCCTTCCTCTTCAGTGCTGGGGGCTCCAAACCAGGGGCCCTCTGGAAGGTGGGAGGAGGGGGCCAGGCTATCGGCTGGAAAAAGACCCCAGCAGCCGTGGACCCACCGGGTCCCCCTTCTCTAGTCTCCTCGAAGCCCGGGCCCGCCTCTGAGCATAGCCGGCAGAGGGCGCTGCGGCCCAGGCCCCGCACCAGCCCTGCTCCCGCGGCGCCCCAAGTCGGGGTCCACAGTCTCTCCTTCGGCTTGTCCCAGCCTCTGCGCTGCGCGAAGACCCGCTGGCCGTTGCGGGAGGGTGCGGGACCCAAGGCCCCGAACCAAGGGGCGAGGGGCGAGGGTGCCTGGGTTCCCTGAAAAGACACTGAAGCCGGGTTTGGGGCCCGCCTGGTTGGGGGCCCGGGCGCCCGAGAACCTCGAGAGGCTGGGAGGAGCGCGGGTGCCGCGGAGCCGGGACGCCTGGGTCCCGCGCAGGGGAGGGAGTGGGCCTGGGGAGCCGCCGGACTGGCGGCTTCTGCGCCCTTGCATTGGCTGCGCTGCTCGTCCGTCAGCGCAGTGTGGTCCAATAGAAGCGTCTCGGGGGCGGGCACTGGTGCTGATGCTGCCGTCAGTCGGTGTTGCAGGGATGCGGCGGCGGGAGCAGCCGCCCTGACTCGCGGAGCATCCTCCTCGGAGAGGCACCGCGGCGGGGCGGGCGGG
>NW_016803657.1:792085-800053 GCF_001698545.2 Rhinopithecus bieti | reverse complement strand
ANATTNGGGTCTTACTTTCTCTGTCTTCTGCCAGAGAAGGAGAAAGAAAGAAGGGGGAGGGAAGGAGAAGGGGAGGGAGGTCTGTGGTCTACTAGCTGTGAGGCCTTCTGTTTTGTGGGTACTTCAGCCCCTCAGTCCCTAGCTCCTCTTGCTTCCAGGGATGGCTCCAGGGATGCTAGCATCTGAGGTGTGGCTGGATCTTTTGGGAGACAGGGGAGAAGGGTGTGCTGGGGGCTCTCCAT
Source organism: Rhinopithecus bieti (assembly GCF_001698545.2). Classification (NCBI taxonomy): domain Eukaryota; kingdom Metazoa; phylum Chordata; class Mammalia; order Primates; family Cercopithecidae; genus Rhinopithecus; species Rhinopithecus bieti. The sequence continues at coordinate 799,811 of NW_016803657.1, read as the reverse complement.
TCATGCTAGAGGAAGTGTTCTCAGACCCATCCTGTCCTCAGATCCACAGGGGTGGGTGGGATGGATCAACCGGCCACGGCTGCTGGGCAGTTCTTTCCAGGAGCCTGGGCCTCTCCTGGCGTCTTGGCCTGGGTTGAATCCATATGACAGTGGAGTTCTGAGAGGAGGGACTGGGTGATTGAGTGGCTGGTGGGGACCCCTCTTTCCTTCCAGGCTCAGTCACTACCCAGGTCCAGCTGCTCCCTCCCGCCTGCCCTTGCCAGTGACACAGACACTCTGACAATGATACACATGCTCGGTGGCACCCACCCAGACACACACCTACACAGGCACACACACCTGCGTACACAATACACCTCCTGGCAGCATACTGCCCACATTCCCCACCCAGAGAGGCTGCCACCTCGTGCCTGCCTCCTTGAGACCTCCCCCAGGTGCCTTGCTGTCATGTACACAACACACACACATGGTCACTATGTGCCCCCAGAGCCCCAAGCGCAGCACTGCCAGCCCTCACCCTTGGATGCACACAGCCCCCATCCAACCACTCACCTCTGCAGGCTCACAGCCATTGCAGGCACACCTGTGCTTCTTCCTCATACACCTTCAGTCCCTGCAACACACCCTCTCCTTCTAGACACCCCATCCCTCCAAGGTCTTCACAGCACGTGTGCACACTCTCCTAGACACACCAGTCCCTGACCCCAGCAAGCTCATCCTGAAGTACCATGTGCATGTCTGTCTGGGTGCTGAGCACTTTGCCCCAGGCCTTTGTGTGTGTGCACGTGTGTGCACAGCAGTACACACTTGCTAATACACTTTATGCTGTGGCTCACCCCCTAAACCTCTTTTCTACTTTCTCTCTCATTCGCTTATCTTCGTACCTTCGGCCCAGGGCCTCCTACCCCTCCTGGTCACAACCACGACCCTTCCTAGTGGAGTCCAGCCCCCAGCTATACCTGGCTTCCCTGGGAGCCTTCCCATTTCTAAGTGGCCCCACCCCCCGCATCAGTCCTCAGGCACAGGGGCCCCTACACCTGCCTGTGCACTGGAGACACTGTCCTTTCATTCGCAGCTCCCAAGTCCAGACCCCACGGGGATGCCCTGATTGTGTGTCCTCACCCGCCACCCACCCTGCTGCTCCATCTGTTGGTGCAGCTCCCCCACCCCTGCCCCTTCCACACTGACGGGCCTGTGGGCTCTCGGAGACTCATTCAACAAACAGTCTGGTGCACACCTTCAGGGGTGTGCGTGGCACTTTGTTAGCATTTACGAAGCTGCTTCCCCACTGCCACCACCACTGTTTGGCATGGTGGGGTGAGGGTGAGGCTGGGACTCCACTGTGCTCCTCAGTGAGCCTCAGTTTCCTCACCTGTGAAATGGGATCCTCATCCCTACCTAATGGGATATTACAAGGACTCACTGAGAGGACAATGATGGCAATGACAGTAGTAACAAGCATATTTATTGTGAACCTACTGTGTGCCTGGCCCTGTGTGAAGCACTCTGTAAACCTTACTTTGATGTATTTGTCAGGCACATAAAAGGTCCCCGTAAATGGTAGCTATTTTTATTGTCATTATCATAACCTTCCCTGCACACACACATGTGCACACACACACGCACACACACGCACACACACACCTGTCATAGATACCTTTAGGAACATTCCCAGGCACCTCATGCTTACTCACAAGGCCGCCCCTGGAAGCCATCTGTCCCCTCTGCATCACTGGGGTGCACCCACCCAGGCTGCTGTGCCGCAGCTGTGCACAGCATAGGTACGCTTGGTGCTTATCCCTCCCACCACCTACCTCCATGCTCCCATGCACCTGTCCTCCGGCCCCCACTGCACCGAGTCATTCCATTGCATCTCCGTCCCCAGCCCACCTGCTTCCCCAGCTCCATGAGGTGGCAACAGCCTTGTCCTGTGCACCCTGAGCTACCAGCTCCTGGGCCCGGCCCACTCCCTGCTTCTCTCCATGACACAGAGAGCTGCTTGGAGACTCGTGGACATGCTCACTCATGCCCAGCCCACCCTGGCAGGGGACTCTGACTTATCTTGAGACCTGTTTGTTCCTTCTCCTGCCCTCTGAGTCAGGACAATTGACCAGCAGAGTTGAGGAGGACACGAGGGATAGGGATTAGACAGAACCAAATCTGAATCCCAGCTCTGCCATTTACTATTTGTGGGACCTTGGGTGGGTCCCTTCTCCCCTTTGAGTATCTATTTCCTTATCTGTAAAAGGAGCAGTGATAATACTTGTCTTGCTTACCTTTCTCACCAAGCCCTGGTGAGGATCAAAGGAAACACTAGGCACTCAGTACTGCAAACTGTAAAAGGCCGAGATGAGAAGTTTTAAAAATAATCATTAATACGACACACTTTTTTTTTTCACACGTTAGTCTATGCCAGGCACTGTACTAGGTGCTTTATGTATGTTAATTCTAATTTTGACAACACTATTACTATCTCTATTTTATACAGAAAGAAAGTGAAGCACAGAGAGGCTGAGTAACTTACCAAAGATCACACAGCTGGGTAGGGGTAGAGCTGGCATTTGAACCCAGGCTTTGGAGCCAGTGCCTCTAACCACTGTGCTGTCTTGTTTTTGCTGCTGCTGAGGTTATGGCTGGGTGTGGACAGGCTTGGGGTCTTCCCTTTTTTTCTGCCAGATCATCTCAGCCGGAAGGAAGGGGAGGTAGGAACTGTTGTTCACGGTCTGCCAATCCTGCCTGGAGCTTCATGGGGGAGATGGGACCCTCCAGAAAAGAACCTCAGGGGTCAAGCAGTCTGCTGTCCTCTTCCATATGATTCAAGAGCCTCCCCCACGCTGAGCCTCTCTGAGCAGCAGTCATCCGGTCTCACCTCAAACACCTCCACAGACGGGGAACTCACCGCCCCCCGAGGCAGCCTACTCCATTGTTGGATGCTTTAGATTGCCAGCCAGCAAGTTTCTCTTTAGCCTGAGCCAAAATCTCCCCCCGTAGCACGCACTTCTCCCACCTGTCCACAGGCTGCCTTCTGGGGCCACCAGAATGTGTGTAAACCCAGCTCTTCCTCCCTGGCGCCTGGAGGAGGCCCCTGCTGTGTCACTCCCAGCTGGCATGAGAGGATGCTGGCGTGAGGAGAGGAGAGCCAGAGGGAGGCCGGCATCCCCACGGCTGGAGGTGTGTGTATGGGCGTGTGTTTGTGTGTGTGGGCATTGACAGAGAGGGGGCTGTGTGGATGTGGGGAGAGGGCCCTTGGCCAGGGGCTCTGCTTGTGTGGGCATGGATCACCATTTGCATACTTGCCCCTGGTGGTGTGGGGCTGAGGCCTTTGGTCAGGCAGGAGGGCCCAGGTCTAGGTCAGCAAGTGCAATGGGAGGTGTCTGGAATGGAAGGCCAGCGACCTTGGTTCTAGTCTTGCTTTTCTGTGTGATCCCAGGCCAGCTCACTGCCCCTCCCTGGGACTCAGTTTCCACATCAGGAAAAAAGGAGAAGATGAACCCCATGAGCTCTGAGGTCTCTGTCTCCCAGTCCCAAGAGTGGGCTTTAGAGTGGGGCACCTGAGAGAGCCGTGTCCCCTGTGAAGGCCAGATCAGAAGAGGGTGGGCTCTGACCTCCAGACACAGTGGTAAAAGAAATGCCTTGGAGCCCTCACACCCTTTACCTGCACTGTGGCCTCAGGCAAGTGAATTCATCGTTCTAAGCTCAGCTTCCTGCTCTGTAAGCCAGAGTGACAAAATGACCTCCTAGAAGCTGAAGGATTGAATAAGACAGTGCACATGGGGTCCAGCCTGGTATCTGATGCAGATGGAGCCCAAAGTTTGCAGCCCAGAGGCTTCAGTGGCACTAACCTGGCCATGGGAAGATGAGGAGGATGCCCTGGCCTAGGAGGACCCAGGAAGAGTTACTGGGAGATGGTAATGTTGAGTTACGGGAGAGGGTAATGTTGAGTTATCAGGAGAGGGTAATGTTGGGGAGAGGCAGCAGAAGTCCTGAGGGCAGCCTAGCCACTCCCTGCCCCATCCACTCCAGCTTGGGCACCACTGGCCCAAGGCTGCTGAGTCTATCTGTGGGCGGGGGCAGGGTGGGAGGCACTAGGGAGCTGACTGGCTGCAGAACCCCAGGATTACTCAGGAGGTCAGCTCCTCAGAGGTGTGGTGGCTCTGGGCCAGCAGTGGGTTGGGTGGCAGTGTGCACTGCAGTGACGTCAGTAAACAGGCAGGTACCCCAGGGCCACCCTGCAGTGTCCCTGCACTGGCGGTGGGCAATGGAAGAAGAAAAGTGGGCCCTGGGGGGGCAGTACTTGGACGCTGTGGGTGCAGGGGGGGCTTCCTCTGCACTGCATAAACCTGGGGAGGAGCTGTTGCCTTGTACAACTCCAGGGGACACCGTTTACTTGATGTGGCCATGTGAGGCAATGGCCCTGGCCTGTGGGGAGACCTCTGGAGAAAAGGTAGCTGCTGAGTTCCAGGAGCTGAGGAAGGATGGAGCATCCCAGGGTAGCAGGAGCCCCCTGTGTTCTGGGAGAAGGGTGGGTTGGAGGCTGGGTTGGCTGCAGCCTGGGCCTGGGGTGGGAGAGGTGCGGGGAGGGGAAAGGCGAGGGGAAGAGCAACACATTTCCTGGACACTGAGTGTGGGAATGGAAAGGACCCAGGTGTCCGCTGGCTCACTCCTCCTGGGGCCATCTCTGCCTGGCAAGCGTGAAGCCACCCCAAGGGCCTGTGGATCCCTGGGGAGAGAGGACTCAGGGAGTGCTGGGGCTTCCTCCTGGTCAGCCCCGCGGCCCCTGTGCCCCTGGCAGCCTGGCTGGCCTCTGCTGCAGAGGTGTGGGCTGTGGGGAGAATGAGTAATGAGCCTTGAGGGGCCGCAGGCCCAGACCTTGCTTCTGACCCTCCCTGGAGGCACTGCATAAGCCCAGCCTCTGTCCCTGAACCGGCTCACAGAAGCCTGCCTGCACGGCACCCCTCCCACTCTCCCTCCACACGGACCAGTAGAACCTCTGCCTCCTGGACTCTCACCCACTTTGCCTCCCTGCCCCTCCACCCAGATAACATTCCCTTTGGCTCTCAGGACCCAGGCATCTGCCTTCCAGCCTCTGGCAGCTTCCCCACCATCTTTCACTCTATCTGTCCCCCCCCAACTTCCTGCCCCTAGCCTTTCCCACAGAACCTGTCTGCCATCTCCCTAAAGGGTGGTGGATGTGACCATGGCAGGGGGTCTGGGCTGGGGGTGGGGCAGATGAAAGAATCCCTGCTATTCTGAGCTTGGGGGTGAGTGGACAGCAGCACAAAATCCTATTCCCTCCGCCAGTGGAAATCGATAGCTAATTAATTCCCTCCCCAAAATAGTGTCCGGAGGTGGGGGTGGGTGCTGGGAGAGCAGCAGACAGAGGCTAGGCCAGGCCAGACTGAGATGGAGACCCTAGCAGGGAGGGAGGGAGGCATGCTGGTCACTCTTCTGGCCACAGGGCTGTCCCTTTGCTGAGGGTCTTTGGCTACCCCTTCTGGAAAAGAGGAAAAGCTTAGACCTTTCCCTGAGGAGCCTGAGGAGCCCCCTTCCCTGCCCTGGGCTGGGGATGCATGTGTGTGTGTGTGTGGGGGGGGGGGTGAGGGCGTCAATCAGGCTGGGAGCAGGTGCTGCATTTAATTTGATTGGCTAATTAGCCCGCACATGTTAATTATCTCCATTACCCAATGAGGAGAGGCAGTGGCAAAGCTATATATAACCTGACAGGAGTGGGGGCTGCTTGCCTCGATCTCCTCCCCACTGCCCAGACAGAGGCAGTCCTTGGAGAGGTGCTGGGGCAGGACATTGGAGCCTTGTAGGATTGGGAGGGCAGCAGTCAGGAATTGGATGGCAGGACCCAAGGGCTGAGCTTTACGGGCCTCTTGGAGATGGCTCCCCCAACGCTCCCGACTACCTTCTGAGGCCTTTTCTGTCCCATCTTCCTCTGCACAAGGGTCACTCTCCAGACGCCCCTCACTATGGCTTTTAGGGGTCCCTCGTTTCCATCCACATAGCTCTTTGGCTCCTCACTGCACCTCTGCAGCCTTCCCCTCCTGAAGTCAGCCCTCTCCTTATCTTCTGGTTCTCACCTCACTGAGTTACACCTGTGGCTGTCCTGTGCTTTTTCTATTTCCTGGGGATGCTGGAGTCAAGCAGACTTGAATCTGAGTCTCAGTTCCCTGCTGACTGGCCGTGTGACCTTGGGCAAGTCCCCAGATCTCTTTACCTGGGTTTCCCCAGGGGTTAATGAGAATAATGGGACTTCTCAGAGTGATTATGTAAAATGACATTTGTAAAAATGCCCAGCACCCAGGGCACTGACAAATGCTATTTGGATTTGGAATTTAATTTTCTCTGTCTTTTCTTTCATTTCTCCCCACTAGGCCACCTTTCTCCTCCATTACTCTTCCATCTCTGTCACTTTTCAGGCACTTCCTCTCCTTCCTCTTTCTCTCCCCTCTTGCTTCAGTCTTTCCCTGTCTTTTCCTAAACTCTAGCCCCTCCCTGCTTCTCTCCCAGGCTTCTCCCCACCTCCTTCCCTCCCTCCCTCCCTCCCCAAAATAAAATCAATGCAATATTCAGGAGGGTTGTTGGATATAAATAATTACGACTTGGAGTTTAACGAGATGCAAATTCCCCTCCCCGGCGTGGGGTATAAATTGCTCTCTGACAGCCCGTTACAAGGGTAATCATTTCAGAAAGGCAATTTTATGCAAATGAGCCTGCCTGCCTCCTGGTGGCTCCCCCAATCTTGGGTGGGGGGTGGGCAGAGGGAACTGAAGGGTGAAGAGAGCCCAGGTAGTGGGGCCAGTCCTGAAGCTGAGCACCGAGAACTGGAAGTTGAGGATGACAGACATTTAGCTTCAGAAAGGACCTGGGTTGATAAGCAGAGAGGCTGGGGCATGGGAAGGGGCGAGCGTGGTTTTGGGGGAACTGGAGACACAGAATTGGATGCCAGTGTCCCTGCTAGGATAGAGAGGGCTTGGGGCCTGGATATCTGGGTCCTGGCTGGCTTCTCTCCCTTGCCCCTTTCCCAGTCTTGTTACCCTGTGATACCATTGACGAATTGGCATTTAATTAATCCCAATGAATTATTTAGCAACTTCATTATCCAATATCAAGGGCTGATGAGAGGAACAGTGGCTGGAGGTGGGAGCCAGGCAAAGAGGTTGGGCGGTTCAGAGAAGGAGCTGGGGTTACCAGGCTGAGGAGAGTGACTAGCCTCGCTCGAGGAGCTGGCCTTGGTCCTGACACCCGGGTCCTTTGAGAGGGTGAGGGCGCGGGCAGATGGGTTGGGCTCTTACAGGGCTGGAACGTGTCACCTCTCCCTGTCCACATCTCAAACCAATGCTGCCTCTAGTGCGTGCCATCTCTCCCAAGTGCTGGTCCCCGGAATCCGTGTCTCTTGCCTCGGAACCCTCTGCAGGTCAGGGCCTCTCTAAGTTATGTAGGGAAACAGTCTGGTGCCTGCTGATACGAGTGGGGAGCCCGGCACCGACAGCCCCTCTCGGTGGAGCCCCTCATTAACCCTTTCCTCTCTGTTCTCCCGCAGGCATCCCTCCCCGCTCTTCCGTCCGAGCCCGCGGCGGGGGAGGGGCGCCGCCGCCGCCACCCGAGGGAAGCCGGCGCCTGGCCTCTGCACGCCTCGCCCCGCGGCCGGGCCCATGGCACTGTGAGCCGGCAAGAGAGCCCCGCTCGGCGCGGGGAGCTCCCGGCCCCCTCCCGCCCC
>NW_016803657.1:738422-789394 GCF_001698545.2 Rhinopithecus bieti | reverse complement strand
GCCGTCGCCGCTGGTGCTGCTGCTGCTGCTGGCGCTGGCGGCGCGCGCGGACGGCCTGGAGTTCGGCGGCGGACCCGGGCAGTGGGCTCGCTACGCGCGCTGGGCGGGCGCGGCGAGCAGCGGCGAGCTTAGCTTCAGCCTGCGTACTAACGCCACGCGCGCGCTGCTGCTCTACCTGGATGACGGCGGCGACTGCGACTTCCTGGAGCTGCTGCTGGTGGACGGCCGCCTGCGGCTGCGCTTCACGCTTTCGTGCGCCGAGCCGGCCACGCTGCAGCTGGACACGCCGGTGGCCGACGACCGCTGGCACATGGTGCTGCTGACTCGCGACGCGCGCCGCACGGCGCTGGCGGTGGACGGCGAGGCCCGCGCCGCCGAGGTGCGCTCCAAGCGGCGCGAGATGCAGGTGGCCAGCGACCTGTTCGTGGGCGGCATCCCGCCCGACGTGCGCCTCTCGGCGCTCACGCTGAGCACCGTCAAGTACGAGCCGCCCTTCCGCGGCCTCTTGGCCAACCTGAAACTGGGCGAGAGGCCCCCCGCGCTGCTGGGCAGCCAGGGCCTGCGCGGCGCCACCGCCGACCCGCTGTGCGCGCCCGCGCGCAACCCCTGCGCCAACGGCGGCCTCTGCACTGTGCTGGCCCCCGGCGAGGTGGGCTGCGACTGCAGCCACACGGGCTTCGGCGGCAAATTCTGCAGCGAAGGTGAGCTCCGGGGAGCGGCCGCCTGGCGCCTGGGCGCAGGGGTGAGGGCCTGGGGCGCCCCGTGGGGGTCGGAGCCTGTGGGGGCTCCTGAGGCACGGGGGCTGGGCGCGAGGGCTTGTGAGTGGGTGCGAGCGCGCCAGGACTGCGGGGATGCGTGTCCAGGCGAGGGCGCGTGGGGTTGGCGGTGGGCGGGGCGAGCGGGCGTGGCCGGCGTGGGCGTGGTCAGCGTGAGTCCCGCTGCGACCTGTGGGCAGCCTGTGTGGTCAGGTTCTGAAGGGGCTGCTGAGGGTGGGGTGCACGAAGCCCTGTGGGCTTGGTGGGTGAGGGGCTGTGAGGCGCTGGTGAAGGCTTGTGGATGGGGTCTGCGTGGACAGGGCCCATTAAAGGCAGTGGGCGGGGACCATGGGGCCCCTGGAGGACAGTGGGTGGGGCTTGTGCATAGAGCTGGACCTCGTATGAGGCCGTGAGGGGCGGTGGGTGGGGCCGACGTGGAAAGGTCAGTGTGGGCAGGACTTATGAGACAGGGGGCAGGACCTCGTGTGAGGCCATGAGGGGCGGTGAGTGGGGCCTGTGTGGAAGGCCAGTGTGGGCCGGGTCCATGAGACAGGGGGCGGGGCCTCATGTGAGACCGTGAGGGGCTGAGTGGGGCCTGTATGGAAGGCCAGTGTGGGCGGGGCCTATGAGAAAGGAGGCAGGACCTCGTGTGAGACCGTGAAGGGCTATGAGTAGGGCCTGTGTGGAAGGCCAGTGTGGTCAGGGCCTACGAGACAGGGCAGACCTTGTATGAGGCTGTGAGGGGCTGAGTGGGGTCTGTGTGGAAGGCCAGTGTGAGCGGGGTCTATTAGACAGGGGACTGGGCCTCCTGTGAGATCATGAGGGGCTGAGCGGGGCCTGTGTGGGCGGGGCCTATGACACAGGGGGCGGGGCCCCGTGTGAAACCGTGAGGGGCTGAGTGGGGCCTGTGTGGAGAGGCCAGTGTGGACAGGGCCTATGAGACGGGGATCGGAGCCATGTGGTGGGGCCTTCGGGCAGGGGGGCGTAGTCGACAGTGAGTCGCAGTCTTTGAAGGTCCGCGAGCGAAGGGCGGGAAGTGCGGCCTGTGCGGTCTGGACAAGCACCAAGGGATGAGGGCCTAGGTGTGAGGACGCTGAATGTAAGGAGAAGGGCACAATAGCGCTTCCAGGGCAGGCTAGGGAGAATGGGGATTGCGAAGCTGTGGCCAGGAAGGGAGTGTTTCTTTTTCACCACAGAATCCTCAGAGCTCCTTCAAAGAGTAAAGGGAAAACGAAGGAGAGGGTGGCTGAGGCTTCTCAGGCTCCTGATGAGGAGTGGACAGTTTGGGTGAGGGGCAGAGATGGCCAATAGTTTCTCTTGATGACAGACGGGGCGTGGAGCCCCTGAGAGCGTCGGGTTTGGTGGGAGATTGCTGGGCTGGACAGGGCGAGGTGGGACCCTGGGCTGTGGGGCTGACTATGGACTGGCGCTTGGGAGAGAGGCTCAGCGGAGGGAGGGGTCCGGCCAGTCCCCGCGCTGCCCGAGGCCGAGAGTCTTTCCAAGACGTGCAGTGGAGAAGTGCGGGCGGGCCCTGGGCTGAGCGGCCCGGGGCGGGGCTGTGGTGTCTGGGGGGGCTGAGGGGAGGAGGCACTTGGAGGAGCCTCTTTCTTAAGGGTCTGGCTGGGCGGTGGGAAGGGGCTCCCCCATCAGTCTGGGGGCGGCGCATGCGCGTCTCTCCCCGCCCCTCGTCCCTGTTCTTCCAGCCCGTGTGTGCCTCAGGCCTGCCCTCCTCTCCCCTGGTCCCTCTAGAAGCTGTGGGCCACTCAGCGGTTGTGTGTATGTGTTCGTCCTCCCAGGGGCAGAGGCTTTTGAGGGAGCGTGTGCATGTGCACGTGTGCGCCAGCAAAACGAAATGGCCCGGTACTGCTTTGGGGATAAGTGTCCTGTGGCTGTGTGCCTATGGGCAGCCATGGGAGGGGCCCAGCCTGCAGGTGTGGCCCTGGGTGTGGGAAGCCTGCACTTGGGAGTGTCGTTTTCCTGCGTATCTGTAGTTGTGGTCGATGAATATATTCGAAAGTTCTGGAGATTGTTTTCTTGGGGTTATTGGTACAAGGTTGTGGGATACGTCATGAGGAACTGTATTAAGTTAAGCTGACACCTTCTCACCCTTTCTCCAAGGAGTTCAGGTGTTTCCTAAACTGTGAAATTCTGTGTCGGTGTGTGTTTGCCTGCATGTAGAGGCCCGCGAGTCTGGCAGTGTGTATTTGACGTGTGAATGGGTCTGTTTGAATAGCAGTGTTTGCAGATAGGAGCCTAGTGCCTAGTAGAGTGAGTAGTTCCCAAGTGTGAGGGTGTCTGCTCATGTGCCTGTGTTTTAATGTGAGGCCTCAGTAAGATAGCTGGAATGTATGAGGACTTTTCTTTCCAGAACCTTAATTTGATCCTCTGGTTCCTCTACCCTTCCCCAAAGCCCGCCTAAGAAAACAGGATGAGGCCGGGCACGGTGGCTCAAGCCTGTAATCCCAGCACTTTGGGAGGCCGAGGCGGGTGGATCACGAGGTCAGGAGATCGAGACCATCCTGGCGAACACGGTGAAACCCTGTCTCTACTAAAATACACAAAAAAAAAACTAGCCGGGCAAGGTGGCGGTGCCTGTAGTCCCAGCTACTCGGGAGGCTGAGGCAGGAGAATGGCATGAACCCGGGAGGCGGNGTTGTGGGATACGTCATGAGGAACTGTATTAAGTTAAGCTGACACCTTCTCACCCTTTCTCCAAGGAGTTCAGGTGTTTCCTAAACTGTGAAATTCTGTGTCGGTGTGTGTTTGCCTGCATGTAGAGGCCCGCGAGTCTGGCAGTGTGTATTTGACGTGTGAATGGGTCTGTTTGAATAGCAGTGTTTGCAGATAGGAGCCTAGTGCCTAGTAGAGTGAGTAGTTCCCAAGTGTGAGGGTGTCTGCTCATGTGCCTGTGTTTTAATGTGAGGCCTCAGTAAGATAGCTGGAATGTATGAGGACTTTTCTTTCCAGAACCTTAATTTGATCCTCTGGTTCCTCTACCCTTCCCCAAAGCCCGCCTAAGAAAACAGGATGAGGCCGGGCACGGTGGCTCAAGCCTGTAATCCCAGCACTTTGGGAGGCCGAGGCGGGTGGATCACGAGGTCAGGAGATCGAGACCATCCTGGCGAACACGGTGAAACCCTGTCTCTACTAAAATACACAAAAAAAAAACTAGCCGGGCAAGGTGGCGGTGCCTGTAGTCCCAGCTACTCGGGAGGCTGAGGCAGGAGAATGGCATGAACCCGGGAGGCGGAGCTTGCAGTGAGCTGAGATTTGGCCACTGCACTCCAGCCTGGGCAACAGAGCGAGACTCCGTCTCAAAAAAAAAAAAAAAAAAAAAAAAAAAAGGATGAACCATCCTCTAATTTGATGGAGGGAAAGCTCGAGCTGCAGGAGGTTAGGGTAACTGGTCCCTGGCCTCACTGTGGCTGAATTGGGCTTGGGTGTATGAAAAATGCAGCCAGAGGCACCTTGGTCAACCAGAGCCTTTGTATCCATTCCCTGAGAGGATTCATTGGCCAGAGGCTTCCAGTGAGGCAAACAAGTGCATGCTTCTGAATATGGGTTGTGTGGTTGTGTGTCTAAGATGTGTTTGAGTAACTGTAGGAGAGGGATGGATGTGTGTATAATATGGCTTGGTATCAGATGAATGTTTGTGTCAGCTGTGGTGAAGCTGTGAGAGATGGTTGAATATGTGTATCTGACCCATTGTGTGTGTGTGTGTGTGTGTGTGTGTGTGTGATTCATGTAAGAAAAGGGAACGTGAGCCGGGTGCGGTGGCTCACACCTGTAATCCCAGCACTTTGGAGACTGAAGTGGGCAGATTACTTGAGGTCAGGAGTTCGAGACCAGCCTGGCCAACATGGTGAAACCCCATCTCTACTAAAAATACAAAAATCAACCAGGCATGGTGGCGGGTGCTTGTAATCCCCACTACTTGGGAAGCTGAGGCAGGAGAATTGCTTGAACCTGGGAGGTGGAGGTTGCAGTGAGCTGAGATGACATCACTGCACTCTAGCCTGGGTGACAGAATGAGACTCTGTCTCAAAAAAAAAAAAAAAAAAAAGGGAAAGTGAGATATAAGGTGGGTGCCAGCTGGTAGGGGCAGGGTTGCCTGTGTGTATGTGGTGTGTGTGTGATGTGTGTGTGTGGTATCTGTTGAGAGAGCAGTGCTTTGTGGTAAAGGGGGAGTGTTGTGTCTTTATTCATTTCTGTATTTCCAGCACCTAATCTGGTACCAGACACGTAGTGGGTGTTTGATAAAGATTTGTAGAATAAATGGAGAGATGTTAATAAGCAATTGAGAGAATAAAGGCTTGGGGCAAAGCTGTACATACATATGAAAACATGTATGTATATATTTTCAGATATATGTTGTGGGTGGGCATGGGGGTTCTAGGCACTGATTGCATCTGGAGATGACAGGCACAGCAACAACCCTACTGATTCCCTTCTTTTCTCTCCCCACTCTGCAACCTCATTTCTTCTTCAATTTGTTCCTTATTTCCTGGGTAGCTTTTATAATATCCTGTGCTCATTATACTTCGAGTACTTTCTCATCCAGTCAAGGAGGAAAGACGTGGGCTCCCACAGTTGGGTACTGGGGTGAGGAAGGAAGATTATAAGGGGAGCAGGCCTGGCTCCTGATCTCTGAGACAACTCTAGGGGTCAGAATCCCCAGGCCTCCTTGGAGTTATAATCACTTTATCATCTGTTGTGAGTGGTTCCCAACTCTTTCTGAGACTGAGGACTTTTTTGTTTGTTTGTTTGTTTGTTTGTTTTTGAGACGGACTCTCACTGTGCCCAGGCTGGAGTGCAATGTCACGAGCTCAGCTCACTGCAATCTCTGCCTCCCCAGAGGCGATTATCCTGCCTCAGCCTCCCCAGGAGCTGGGATTACAGGCACCTGCCACTATGCCCAACTAATTTTTGTATTTTTAGTAGAGATGGGTTTTCACCATGTTGGTCAGGCTGGTCTCGAACTCCCGACCTCAGGTGATCTGCTCGCGTTTGCCTCTTGAAGTGCTGGGATTACAGGCGTGAGCCACCGCGCCTGGCCCACTGAGGACATTTTTAAAAGTCAGTAATTCACAGTACCCCTTCCAAAGTAGTTATTATTTTTATATCTGTTTAGTGTGAGTATAAATGACTCAAAGCTACTGTGAATTTGGAAAAGCTTTTAGATGACTTTGATGTTATATTTGCCATTGTGGTTAATAAAATATACATTAGAAAAATGGTTTTAGCTTTATATGCAAGATGTTTCAATCTGCCTTCAGATGTTTAGTGTGCATACGGATTTGTGTATCCTTTGGAATCCCTCCTGCTCTCCCAGGGTCTGGGCTTACTCATTGATGGAGAACCTCCATGCTAGGAAATTTGCATTCTCTCTCTCTCTCTCTCTCTCTCAGGGATCTGGCCACACATAATTGAAGACAGAGCTCAGTAGGAGTGACTGAGAGTCTGTCTACTATTGCTGATTATCTGCCAAAGCTGAGATAGAGTAGACTGGGATCTTGCAATTATTTGCATGTCAGTGCTTCCTCATGTCACCTGTGTGTGTGGAAAAGGGGCCGAAAAGGGATCAAAGAAGAAGGGATGTGCAGGCATGTGTGTGAGACCTCAGGTGGAGTGATGGTGCAGGTGTTTAGAACAGAGTGTCAGGTATATATGATTTGCTCAGGAGAGAAATAGGAAACTAGTTGTAATGTGTGTGCTTGCAGGGAGATAGACACACGTGTCTCATGTGTTTTGTGTTAGTGATTTAATTCAACAGGTAGCTATCAAGGCCTCCTTTGTGATAGACTGTGTGTTGGAGGCTACAGTGGGGTCAGAGATGAATAAGATGACTCTGTGCTCTGGGAGTTGACTGTTTTTTGTTTTTTTTTTTTGAGGTGGAATTTCGCTCTTGTTGCCCAGGCTGGAGTGCAATGGCACAATCTTGGCTCACCGCAACCTCTGCCTTCTGGGTTCAAGCAAAGCAATTCTCCTGCCTCAGCCTCCCGAGTAGCTGGGATTGTAGGCATGCACCACCACGCCCAGCTAATTTTGTATTCTTAGTAGAGACGGGGTTTCTCCATGTTGGTCAGGCTGGTCTCAAACTCCCGACCTCAGGTGATCCACCTGCCTCGGCCTCCCAAAGTGTTGGGATTATAGGCATGAGCCACTGCACCCGGTCTGGGAGTTATTAAATTAGGGAAGCAGATATTATGAAATTGAGGAAGCAGATGAAAAAGCTGTCCAGTGTGGTGTTAAGAGATTCCACCTCCAGGCCGGGCGCGGTGGCTCAAGCCTGTAATCCCAGCACTTTGGGAGGCCGAGATGGGTGGATCACAAGGTCAGGAGATCGAGACCATCCTGGCTAACACGGTGAAACCCCGTCTCTACTAAAATACAAAACTAGCCGGGCGAGGTGGCGGGCACCTGTAGTCCCAGCTACTCGGGAGGCTGAGGCAGGAGAATGGCGTAAACCCGGGAGGCGGAGCTTGCAGTGAGCTGAGATCTGGCCACTGCACTCCAGTCCGGGCGACAGAGCGAGACTCCGCCTCAAAAAAAAAAAAAAAAAAAAGAGATTCCGCCTCCAGACTGCCCAGACAGTGACTTTATACTTAAACTCTCTTTGCCCCCATTTCCTTATCTATAAATGAAGATAATAATGGTACCTACCTTATAGAGTTATTGTGAAAATTAAATTAGCTAGTTTGTGTAAAGTGCTTAGAACAGTGCCTGGCACGTAGAAAATGCTCAATACATAATAGCAAAAACAAAACAAAACAAACAAAAAACAACAACACAATAGTGTGTGGCCCAGAGAGATGCAGTAAAGCAGTGTGGCTTAGTGATTAAACCACAGACTTCTGTGGCTTTGGTCTTGGTTTAAATCTGTCTTGTCTACTCCCTAGGCCTGTGACATTAGGTGAGTACCTAACTTTTAGAGTCATTTTTCTTTATGTGTAAAATGGTGATACGTGACTGGGTATGGTGGCTCACACCTATAATCCCAGCACTTTGGGAGGCCAAGGCAGGTGGATCACGTGAGGTCAGGAGTTCAAAACCAGCCTGGCCCACATGGTGAAACCCCTTCTCTACTAAAAATATAAAACAGTTAGCCGGGCATGGTGGTGCACGCCTGTAATCCCAACTACTTGGGAGGCTGAGAAAGGAGAACTACTTGAACCCAGGAGGTGGAGGTTGCAGCGAGCTGAGGTTGTGCCACTGCACTCCAACCTGGCCGACACAGCAAGACTCCATCTCAAAAAAAAAAAAAAAAAAAGTGGGGATACACACGCTTATCTCATAGGTTTGTTGTAAGAATTAAATTAGCATCTGCTATATAAAATTAGTGATGAGTAAATGGTAGTTATTATTACAAGCAAAGTGCAGGGGAGAGTTTATAAGTTGAGGGGATCAGTAACAGATTTATGAAAGGCATGCTGTTTGCAATTGACCTCAAACACTGATTAATAAACTTGATTGGGAGAGGTCATTTGAAGCAAAGGAGCTGGTATGAGCAAAGGCATGGATGCGGGGAAATGTACATCATATCTGTAGAGGGCACCAAGAAGTATAGGGAGAATAGTAGAACCTAAAGCAGGAGAAGCAGGTTGAGACCAGGTCTTGATGATCTGGCTTAAATTATTTAACTCACATTGAATGCTGACTGGGTACAGTGTACTGGCAAATGGAGCCACAAAAGAATTTTGAGGAGGGAAATGCATAAGATAAGAGCTGTACTTAGGGAGCTGGGAGTGAAGTGCAGAGGGATTATAGAAGACAGAGTTATGTAGTAAAGAAATCAGTTGGGAGATAGGTCACACAAGAGATATTGAGGACCTGAGCCTTGGTTGTCTTGGGGAGTGGCGAGGAAGGGTGGTGGCAGTTGTGGTGGCAGTGATTGAAGGCCATTGCTGAGCCTGAAACTGTAGGATTCTTACTCTTGGATGTGGAGTGGGAGGAGAGGGGTCAGAGATGATGAAGTTTCAGGTCTGCACGGTTGGAGGTTTGGTGGAGGGGTGAGAGGAAAGGGGAGTGCCAGGAAGGGGAGCAGGCTTGGCACAATAGATCATGCTTGTGTTAAGTGGTGGTGCCTCTTGACATTCCAGGTGATTGGGAATGTGAGACCAGAGCTTTGAGTTGTAGCTGGGGCTGCAGATGGAGCTGTGTGTGTGTAGAGATAGTATTTGAAGCTCTGAGATCAGATGAAGTGGCTAAGGAGAAAGTGAGGAAAATTGAGCAGAAGACTTCAGCGGCACCGACAGCTGGGAGAAGGAGGAAGAGTAGTAGTGGCCGCAGACCCAGCAAAGAAGCAATTTGAACACAGAGAATTGGATCAGAAGGTCAAGGGAGGAGAGGAGGAGACTCGCAGCTATTGAGCATTTGCTGGGTGTCTTAGATGTTTTATCCCATTTAGTCCTCATGATCACCACATGAGGATAACTTTCTCCATTTTACAGAGGGTCAAAGAGAGGCTCAGAGATTAAGAGTTGGGATCTGAGCCCTGAGCTGACTCAAGAACCTGTTGCTCCCTACCTGTCTCCATGCTACCTCCGGAAAGGAGAGCTGGTCAGTTTGATTACCTGCATTTGGTTTATTGGGGCTATTTAGGGACAAGGTTTTTTTTTTTTTGTGACAGAGTTTCGCTCGGTCACCCAGGTTAGAGTGCAATGACGTGATCTCGGCTCACTGCCAGCTCCACCTCCCAGGTTCATGCCATTCTCCTGCCTCAGCCTCCCGAGTAACTGGGACTACAGGCGCCTGCCACCACGCCCAGCTAATTTTTGTATTTTTATTAGAGACAGGATTTCACCATGTTAGCCAGGATAGTCTTGATCTCTTGACCTTGTGATCCGCCCACCTTGGCTTCCTAAAGTGCTGGGATTACAGGCGTGAGCCACCGCGCCCGGCCTAGGGACAAGGTTTTATCAGAAACCAGTAACTACCCTAAATTCCTTGGGCCACAGCTTCTTCCTTAAGCCAGTGTGTGCTGAGGGTGTTCTTGTGTTTATCGGTCAGCTGTCCCAGCACAGAGAAAGGACGATGGAGATAGATCAGGAAAATCTCAGTTTTCCAAGCCCTTGGAGAGGAACCCATCCCATAGAGCAGGGCATTATCCAATTAAAACACACAGCTAAGCCACATTTAACACATTTCAGATGGAAATCTCTTCACAATGTGTTACACACCTCTCTGCCTCCCTAAGCATAATAGCTGGAATGTGATTTCACTTTTTTCAGATGACTCAGGGTGGTCGTGATTCCCCTCAGGTATTACATCAAACTGTTATGCAGTGGTTCCTTCACTGAGGTTTGTCCCTGCCTGAGATGATGCCTGACTGCTGTATTTCTGAATTCTTATATTAGCTTTTTCTAGTTTTTCCATCTCTACTCTTAGGAGGAGTTGTCAGGTAGCAACTGACACCTCTCTCTCTCTCTGTCTCTCTCTGTGTGTGTGTGTGTGTGTGTGTGTGTGTGTGTGAGAATGTGGAAATGAGCATTCCTAAGCTAGGAATTGCTGTTAGAATTGTGTGTCACTAACAGTAGGTGGACTCTGGCTAGGGCCTGAGAGGCCCTATGAGAAAATAACAGTTCTTTTTTTTCATTTTTGTAGAAGTAGCTTTATTAAGGATGCAGCTTTACAGCTCCATTACTCCTTCTATAGAGCAAGGCTACCTTCTAAGCAGTGTGTGTAGAGTAGCCAGAAAGTAACAGTTCTTAATTGCCCAGGTGTTAGATGTGTGTTTTGGTTGTTTAGAGCCTTTTCTTTTCCCTTTTGTTCTGGTCTTCATCACTGTCCTTGATCACCAATCTGCTGGAATCCTGAGTTCATGTTAGGCAAGACATACCATCTATGACACCATCTCTGTATTCTGCTGGGGGAATGAAGTCTTGTGTCTGAAAGTTAAGCAAATGAAATCACCTATGTTGGGTTATTCTGTCAGCTCTAACATCCAGTACCTGTGGTCCTGACAGTTTCTGTGGGTAGAAGTGGCTTCAGGTAGAATGGGACAGGCTTCTCTAGAGGGTGGTATAGACAGCAGCTGCTCTCAGAACCCAGAGACAAGCTGGATGCCTCTATGTAAAGATGGGAAAATGGGTAAGTGCATAGGCTGCCATGGTTTGAACCTAGCTTTGCTACTTGTTAGCCGTGTGAACTTGGGCAGTTAACTTATCCACATTGTTCTTCAACGTCCTACTCTGTAAGATGGAGGTAATAACGTTGTAAGAACTAAGTGAATTAATATACGAAAATCCTTTACAATCCAGGCACTATTCTGAATGATCAATAAATGGTACTATGGTTATTAGCTTTAGTGGTCAGGGAAGGCTTCAAGGAGGTGGTGGGACTTGGCCAGACCTTGAAGAAGGATGACTGAGTGTGAATTATAGTGGTGGAAAGGAAAGGGCAGGGGTTTCCCACCAGGAGAGTAGCCTACATGAGGAATATAGGGGATGTGAATTGAGTGGGTCAGGGCGTGGTGAAGAGACAAAGTTGGTTGTGTTTTATGGTAGATAAAATCAGAACCTTAGATTAGAATCAGTTTCCAGAAGTCTTGACTTCCAGGCTAAGCACGTAGCCCACTGGAGGTTTTCAGACAGGCAGATTTGGGTTCAAATTTTGACTGTCACCAACTAGCAGTGTGACCTTAGCCAAGTTACTCCTACTTTCTGAGCCTTGGTTTCTTCAGCTCTAAAAGGAAGTGATAGTAATATCCATTCACAATGTAGCAGTGGTGGGTAAAGGAACAATGGGCGTAAAGAGCCAGGCACACCCTAAGTGCTCAGTATATGCAAAGTGTTATTTTATGATTCACTCAACAAATGTGAGAATGCCTTTTTTCTGAGCCAGGAGCCATGTAAGCAGCTGGATATAGAGAGATGAATGAGGCATTGTCCTCACTTCTGGATATTTCACAGTCAAGTCAGGAAACAGACATGTTAACACAGTTGCAATAGAGATTCAATAAGATAATTAATAATAGAATGTACATTTCTAGAGTTGGCACAAAAGAGGAAGGCTAGCTCTCCTTTGTTTAGAACAGAGACAAATGTATATTGACCTGGATCTTTTGCTTTTCTTTTTTTTTTTTTAGAGACCCAGGCTGAAGTGCAGTGGTGTGATCATAGCTCACTGTGACCTCAAACCCCTGGGCTCAAATGATCCTCTATTTCAACCTCCTGAGTAGCTGGGACTACAGGCGCACACCACCCTGTCTGGATAATTTATTTATTTATTTTTTTGAGGCAAGATTTTCTCCGTCATCCAGGCTGGAGTGCAGTGGTGTCATTATGGCTCACTGCAGCCTCGACCACCCAGGCTCAAGTGATTCTCCCACCTCAGTCTCCCAAGTAGTTGGGAGTACAGACACGAGCCATTACATCCGGCTAAGTTTTGCATTTGTTTGTAGAGACGGGTCTCCCTATGTTGCCCATGCTGGTCTCAAACTCCTGGGCTCAAGTGATCCTCCCACCATGGCTTCCCAAAGTGCTGGGATTATAGGCACGAACCGCTGTAGCTAGCCCTTGACTTGGGTCTTAAAGAAAGAGTAGATTTAATTAGCCAGCTGTAGGTGAAGAGTATTTCAAGCACAAGGAATATTATGTGCAGAAACATAGCATATTATAGAAACAGGAAGAGGCTGGGGTGATTGCAGCCTGGATTATCGCAGGAAAAGAGGTTAGAGGAAGGCACAGTCAAATTTCGGGTGGGATTTTCTGAGAAGATTCGACTTTAACCTACAGGCACTGAGAAGCTTTGAAGAGTTTTCAGCAGAGTCGTAACATGGTGGGAGTGGACCACTTTGTTATGCTGTGGTGTATGAATTTCAGGGTGAAAAGAGTGGCTGTAGAGGGCGTCATCTCCTAGGCTTATTAATGTTCCAAGGAGAGGGACTGATCAGGGCCTGGCCTTACCAAGGCTGGGCCTGGGCAGTGCCGGTGGAAATGGAGGGATGATAACGATTTCTAGGACTTTAGTTTTGTTTTTAGGGTTTTAGAAGGTGGAACCAATAGAATCCAGTGATTGGCCTGACAAAAGGAGCAAGTGCTCTCTGGGTGCCTAACTTGATCAGGGAATTTGGTGGGGTGAGAAGAGGGTTATGAGTCCCACCTTAGACATATTGAGTGTGAGAAGCCTATGAGACACTCAGAGACAGCGGCTCTAAAGGCAGATGGGTACATAGGTCAAGAGCACGGGAGAGAGGTTTGTATCAGAAACACTGAAAAGTTCTCATCACAGCAGTATTTAGTAAGGCATATCTGTTACCTGTGCCAAAAGGGTCAGGCTGGGGATGGGTAGGGAGACTGACCAAGAGGAGGCTATTGCAGGAAACCAGGCACAAGGGGTGCGGCCAGAGGCTATGATGACCTAGGATTGCAGTGGAGAGGGGCAAAGGTGATTCTGCGCTCCTGGGTGTGTATTCTTCTGTGCAGCAAGGAGATAGATAACACTGAGCTCAGTGTTGCAGTGAGGCTGATGTGTGACATTGCATGTGAGAGTCAGTACGGTGCCCAGCACATGGCTAATGGCATCTCTGGATCCTGTGAGGGCAGTGTGGAGCATGTAGTAGGAGCTCAGGCAGCACTGGTTGAAAGCAGGGGCTTTGCTAAGCACTTGACTGTGGGAGTGGAGGTGTCGAGAATGACTTCAGTGGTGGAGTTTAGATGTCAGAGAGTTGGCCGAGCAATTACATTGCTGGGCGGACACATAGTGATACAGGACTGGCACTCAGGGAGGAGGCCGGGACTACCCGTGCAGGTTTGGGAGTCTCTGAGCACAAAAGTGAGCCAACACTGAGGACAGCGAGGAGAAGTAAGAGGAATGTGGAGGGCAGGGGCCAAGCCTGAAGGGGGCCTGAGGTGGCAGGGGAGGGGCATAGGTGAATCAGCAGAAAGCAAAGGGCAGCAGAGGAAGAGAGATATGTGAGTTTCTAGGTGCTGTCTCTCCAAAGCCAGAAACAAACCAAGCCTGGTTGTTTCAACTTCTTGAGCATAGCATGACGTACATTTCTGGCAGGTGGAAATACGTTTTGAAATACCTGCCATGTTGGATTATCTAGAAATCACTACGCCTCCTTATTTGCACAGGTGCTGATGAGACAATTGTGCTGACTGACCAGGGTCTTAGCGTACTGGGACCAAAGAAATCCTGGCACAACAGTCTTCACGAGAGCCAAAGGTTTTCCTGAGGGCCCCTTTATTAGCCAGCTCCCCCCATAAATGTAATGTGATTCAGTTTACTTAAGAAAACTATTGGCCAGGCGCAGTGGCTCACGCCTGTAATCCCAGCACTTTGGGAGGCCGAGGTGGGCGGATCACAAGGTCAGGAGATCGAGACCATCCTGGCTAAGACAGTGAAACCCCGTCTCTGCTAAAATACAAAAAATTAGCCGGGCGCGGGCGCTCTGGCAGGCGCCTATAGTCCCAGCTACTCGGGAGGCTGAGACAGGAGAATGGCGTGAACCCGGGAGGCGGAGCTTGCAGTGAGCCGAGATCATGCCACTGCACTCCAGCCTGGGTGATAAGCAAGACTCCATCTCAAAAAAAAAAAAAAAAAAAAAAAAAAAAAAAAAAAAAAAAAAAAAAGAAATAAAGAAACCTATTACTGGGCACTGTGGCTCACACCTGTAATCCCAGCACTTTGGGAGGCCGAGGTGGGCGGATCACAAGGTCAGGAGATCGAGACCATCCTGGCTAAGACAGTGAAACCCCGTCTCTGCTAAAAATACAAAAAATTAGCCGGGCGCGGGCGCACTGGCAGGCGCCTATAGTCCCAGCTACTCGGGAGGCTGAGACAGGAGAATGGCGTGAACCCGGGAGGCGGAGCTTGCAGTGAGCCGAGATCATGCCACTGCACTCCAGCCTGGGTGATAAGCAAGACTCCATCTCAAAAAAAAAAAAAAAAAAAAAAAAAAAAGAAAGAAAACTATTACTGGGCACTGTGGCTCACACCTGTAATCCCAGCACTTTGGGAGGCCGAGGCGGGCCGATCACCTGAGGTCGGGAGTTCGAGACTAGCCTGACCAACATGGAGAAATCCTCTCTCTACTGAAAATACAAAAATTAGCTAGGTGTGGTGGCGCATGCCGGAAGCTGAGGCAGGAGAATCACTTGAACCTGGGAGGCGGAGGTTGCGGTGAGCCAAGATCGCGCCATTGCACTCCAGTCTGGGCAACAAGAGCAGAACTCCATCTCAAAAAAAAAAAAAAAAAAAAGAAAGAAAGAAAACTATTGGATACATAGCTTTTAGGTGATGCAGCTGTCCGGTAGAAGCAGCTCTGTGTTGTAGAGGAGTGTGTTTGTAACACATATTGACATGGAAAGACTGTGTGTGTAGGTTTAGGAAACGGAAGATAGAAAGAGAGCTGTGTTCATTGCTGGCTGTGTGTCTTTAGCCACTGGAGTCACTGTGGGGTGGTGGTGTGTGTGTCTAGTGTTATGTAGTGGATTACTGTGCAGGTATTGGTGCTTGCATTCAGCCTGTGTATGTGCGTGGATTATGGGAGTGGTATAAGGTATGACAAATATCTGTTTGTTTTCAGAGTATAGCTACCTCTCTGTGAGTGAATGAACAGATATCACCAAATGGGGTTGGAGGTAGGAGGAGATAGTGTGTGCATGCGTGAGTGTGTACTGGATAGTTGTGTGTACACAAGTGTGTATCCTGGGGCCTGCACATGCAAGTATGTGTTTCCCCACTGGGTTTGTGTGTTTGTAGATTGTGCTGTTTCTCCCTTCCTGCCTATTGCTTCATCTAAAGGCTCCCAGGAGGTGGGCACATGGCAAATGTTTGGAGCTGGGGGCACCTCCATCCTCTTACAGAGCAGATCAGAGCCCAGCCTGCTTGAGGAGTTATAGCTTAGTTGAAGGAATTGTCTCCATCTTCTCTTTGTTCCGTCTTCTCCCTTGACCCATTTGGTGAGCTCCAAGGCCAGGCCCAGGCAGGGCCCTAATAGGTGAGGTCTGCCTGTCCAAAGAATGTGGCGTGGTCTAGCTCTGGGCCCAGTGTGGCCTACTGAATTTGGACTCTCTTCCCCCACTGGCATGGCCATCCAGCCTGGGGAGCCTTGGCCTCATCCAGATGTTAAGAAGACATTTGTCCTAGAATCAGAATCAGAGTCAGAAGAGGCCTCAGAAACTATCCAGTGCACCCCTCCCATTTTTGCAGAAGAGGCAGTAGGGACTCAGAGAGGTTGAGTGAATAGGGTGAAAGTCGCACAGTGCTGCGCGGCAGGATCATGTTTGCTCGCTCTGTCCTGACGTCTTTTCACCCCGGGAGGGTCAGGGGCTGGAGGTGGTTGGGTCCTGTGTACAGAGGCTTTATATGTGAATTGTGTGAGGTGGTGTGTGTCACTGGATTGCTAAGTGCCTATGTGTGTCAGTGTGTCACTGAGCATGAGTGTGTCTCTAGTAAACCCTGGGAGACAATTAGTGGTGTGAGTGTGTCCCCATGTCTCCGAGATGCAATGGAATGCAGGGGAGGAGCCTGTCTGGGGAAACTGGGAAGCCTGACTGCCACTCTTGGCCCTGCCTCAGATTCTCTGTGTGACTTTGAGTGGTTACTTCCCTGTCCTGGGCCTCAGTTTCCTGAAATGTAACTTGAGGCTTGGGTGTGATGGGTCCTGGCTGACTGTGTGTGAGGTTCTGACTCAGGGAGTAGCTCTGTCTCTGCCTCATCCCCAACATAGCTGTTTCTTGAGATTTGGGCCTTCCACGTTGGGAGACTCATGTCAGGGTCTGGGTGGGCTTGGACTCCTCTCTCCCCTTGGAGCCCCTGTCTGTGGTACCTTTGCTAACAGCCCTCCTTTTTCTTCTCTCTCTGCCTCCCCCTTCTCCAAACCTCGCTGGCTGCAGAGGAGCACCCCATGGAAGGTGAGTGAAGCCTCCTGGTCGCTGGGGTAGTGGATCTGTTGCTATGGGGATCCTACATGAGGGGCTGTCGTTGGCTACCCAAGGACTCCCTTTCCTGCCATGTTTATGGCCTCTCTGGAGAAGGATGGCTGGGGTCCTCCCTTGGCTGCCTTGCCCCACTCTCTTGCGTCCCCTCTTCATGGGTTTCAGGGGAGCTGCTGACTGGCCTTTCTTCTTAGGGAAGAGATGAGCGGTGGGGGTGGAGGGACGGGGCTGACAGGATTCCGAAGTGCCCAGAAATAATTGGGTAGACAACGTTTAGCCCAGCCCAAGTTAAGAAACTTAGAAAGGCAATTTTGCCAGATGCTGGGGCAGGCTGGGGTGGGCTGTTGCCCCAGAAACCTGTGCTTGGGGGAAATCTGCCCTGGAGTCTGGTGCCACTGTGCAGGGCTCAGGGGACTGGAGGGTGGTGGAGTGCACTGGCAGAGTAGGGGGTCAGGGGTGTATAGTTGGGGCAGCTTCTCTGTCCCACTGTGACCAGCACTTGCCACTTGCAGCAGGCCCCTAGCCGCTGCCCCACAGGTTGCTAGGTAGGAGTGGTCTGCTTCTTCCTTCATCCAGGTCAGAGGGCAAGGGTAGGGCTTCTGCCTCTCTCTGAGATCTCTCTGTTCTTTCTCTAGCTCCTGTTTTGTTGGCCTCTTCTCCCTGTCCAGTTTCTGTCTTTACCTCCTTTTCTCTACGACTCTGTCCCTGGACCATGTGTCTCTCCTTCCCCAGGCTCTCTCTGGGTTTCTGTCATTCTCTGACTCTTTCTCTAGCAGTTTGGCTTTCCCTGTGTTTCTTTTCCTTCTCTGGGGTGGACTGAGAGCGGGAAGAAGGTAGTCTTGGCTTGAAGGCTGTGTTGAAGATGAGCTCACATAGCCACCATGAAGAAGGCTGCAGAGCAGGCATGAGGTGGCATCCTAGTCCCTTCTCCTGGGAAGGAGGAGTGGGAGGGCAAGGGTGTCCCTGGGGAGGAGCAGAGGAAAGTGCCAAGGATGCAGTAGTCGTGGGAAAGAAAGGCAGCAAAGGGCTCTTTGCCTGAGTGTGGGGCTGGAACCCATTTTTCCTTGTGATGTCCACGGTCTGACTTGTCTCTCTTGGAAATCTCTTCTCCTTGGGGTCCTTAGGTCCCCTGGGCCCAGCTGGCAGATGTGTGTGTGTGTGTGTGTGTGTGTGTGTGTGTGTGTATATGTCTGCATACACATACATGTATACACAGCTCTGCTGGTCTCTGTGTCTCTGTGCACGCCTGAGGATATATGCTGTGTACATGTAACATGATTTTGTGTCTGAGTGCGTGGGTGTGCTCTGCGCCTCCATCGATGCATATGTGGTGTGGCCCACATTTCTGTATGCCTGTGTAGAGCATCAGCATCTTTGTGTGTCTGCATCTGTGTTTGCATCTCCGTGTGTCAGTGTTTACCTCTGTGTGTGTGTCAGAAAGAGAGTCTGCGTGTCTGGGTGGACGCAGCCTTCTGAGGGCTGGAGATAAGATTTAGTGCTGATGTGACTTTTACTTGCTCTTGATGTCATGTCTCCTCTGGAACAAAGGGAGAGATGGAGGGAGGAAGAGAGAAAGGGAAAAAATGGTGGAGGAGAGAAAAAAGGAAGGAGCAGAGAGATGGAGGAAGGAGAGGGGGCAAGTGAAGGGGTGGGAAGAGAAAGACTCAAGCCTCAAGCTGTAGGGAGCGGCAGGAACGGGGAACAACTTGGCCAAAAGAAGAAAGGCAGGGGGGTACTTGGGAAGAAGGAGTCTGGCGGGAGTAGGGGAGAGGAAAGGGGCTGATAGACAGGGACAAAAAGGGAAGCTGGGCTTTGGGGACCCATGGGGAAAGAGGCCTGTGGATGCCACCTCACTGTTTCTTTGGGTGGCGTGGTGGTCTGCTGGTTTAGATGTGGCACTGTGGGTGCCTGCATGTCAGTGACTGTGCAGGGATGTGTATTGGAGGCTGTGTGTGTGTGTGTGTGTGTGTGTGTGTACACACCTAGGAGTCTGATGCATCTCTTTGTCACTCTGTGACATGTCTTTGTGCCTGCTTTTGTGTCTCTTAACCTTGTCACCTATCACCATCTTTCTTTCGATGGTGGTCCTCTCTGGGGTTTCAGTAGGAGAGTTAGGGGATGACACTGAAGGTGGGGAGGTGGGTTTAGCAGGTGGTGGTTCCACGTGGATAGGCTGGGGGCTTCCTCTGTGGCACTGTGCTCTAGACTCTGCAGCCCTCCTTATATCTCTAAGGAGTCCTCTGTACCTTCGCCCTCTTCCCACTTGACACTGTGCCCGAGGCCTAGCTTTCTCCAGGAACCCCAAGATCCTGCTTTGCGGCCCCTGCCGAGCACCTCCTTTTTCCTCCCAGCCTCTTGTGGCAGGGCAAAGAGACCCAGAAGTAGCCGGATAAAGTGCCCTAGGAAGGGACCCTTGGCAGTGCCATCCATCACTGCCAGTCTCTTCTCCAGTGGTAGGAGGAGGGGCTGATGTCACAGGTGGATGTGGGGAAGTGAATACCCCAGTAGGGCTGGGGGCCAGGAGGAGGGAGCAGAGATTTCAGATTAGCGGGGAGACAGACTTTAGGGAGAAAACCCTGGGGCCAGCTGGGGCTGAGCCAGGGGTAGACAGGAAGGGAACCAGCCTCCACTTCACCAAGATGGCTGGTGCTGTCACGCCTGAGGGAGCTGAGCAGCTGGTTGCCGTGGTGACAGAGGGAGACTGCTGAATGCTAATGAGGCTGGCGAGGAGCTGGGCAGTGGAAGGGTCTGGGAGAGGGAGATGTGGCTTCCCCCAGCAGCAGTCAGGCCTGTGGGAGACAGAGGGTGGGTTCACAGGGCACCCGGCTCCTGGGCTGGGGGTGGGCAGAGGCCTGGATTCTCAAGGGTGGGAGCCTGAGAGCAAGGCTGCTTCTGACAGGGAATGTTGGATGTGGGTTGAGGGCTCTGGGTCTGGGTCCTGGGTTTAGGGGGTTTGGACAGAGATGCTGGTAGTTCTTGGGGAAAGGGTTGGTGGCAGAGTAGGAGGGTATTCAGAGTAAGGAATGAGGAGACTTGGTTCAAATGCCTGGGTCCTTACTTGTGTCATGGATAAAAACCTACGTCCTCCCAAGAGCTGTTCAGTCCTAAGGCTGCCCTCAGCGGCTGTGGCCTCCTCCTCCAAGTGGCCTCAGACTCAGACGTGGGGAGAAACCAATGCCACCCTAGAGAGATGGGGCAAAGAGGGAAATGTGAACCATCTGGCCACGTCCTTCCTGGCCTCCTCACTGCCTTTCCTCTTGGAACCCAGGCATCCTGGCCCCCGTCTCAGAAATACTTGTAACTCTTTAACCTTGCTGCTTCCATCCTGGCCCCAGCTTTCTATCCCTAGGGTTAACATCTCATTGCCACAGCAGTGGGACTGGTTTCCAAGGGTGACAGTGGCACTGCAGGGCTGTTCCCTTTCCTACCCTCTTGGCCAGACACCACAGGGGAGTGAGTGGGGCTGGGGGGGCTCTGAGGTTTGGTGGAGCTGGCTGGACATCTCAGGGAGCCCTGGGGTCTCAGACCAGCTGTGGGGCCTGGTGCTGCCAGCCTCTCTAGAAGAGAGCGTTCCTTGGCTGGTGCCCGTTGGGGACAAGGGTACTGATCCAGTGGCCCAGATTCCTTCCCACTAAGGCTGGGGAGGTATACTTTGGGTTAGGGCTGACAAGGCTGTCTCAAGGGGCCAGTGTAATTCTGGATGGAAATCCTAGCTGATCTTCCTATCAGTCCATTTTCTATTTTCAAAATCCAGCTTTTGGGTCATTTGAGAGAGGTCCTGGCCAGAGAAAGGGGGTCTGTAATTTATGAATGGTGTACTTGGACCTTTCAGAGAGCTGGGCCTCCTCCCATAGGGCTTGGCTGTCCTCTTTGGACCTTGCTGTCTGAGAGCTCTGAGCCCAGTCTCTCAGTGTCTCCGTAGATTCTACCTTCTCTTACCTGCTTCCTCTCTAATTTTGTCCTCTTGAACCCCAGTTTCCTCTTAGAACCCAGGTGTGCAGGGTCCCTACTATCCCTGCAAAGGTTATTGGGAAGGGTACCTGGGAGGATTAGAACCCAACAGATGCCCTTCCAAACCCTGCTTTAGTGGAGGATCCTTTTAGGCCCGGGTTCTTTATACCCCCCATCTTTCCCCCTTTTCTGTCAGCATCCTAGGGGTAACTGGGATTAGGGGTGTTGGGGGGTTGGAGGCCCCCTTGCCCGCTTAATCCCATGCTAACAGGACACTCTCTCTCTCTCCAGGTGGCTTTGATTTTTGTGTCGTGTTTTATTTTCTCCTCCATCTGAATCGTTTTTCTCGTTGACCGTTTTTTTTTCTCTCCGCCTCCCGGAAGAAAAAAAAAAAGAAAAAAAGAAAAGGAAAAGCAACCCTCCCAGCCTAATGCTTCTCCTCCTTTTCCTTTTTTTTTTTTCCGGCAAGAAGAAAAAAAGAAACCAAAATCTCCTCTCCCCCCTGCAGCGACTCCCCGCCCCCTCCTTCCTCCGGTTCTGCCTGTACCCTTCTCACCCTCTCTGAAGCCCCTAATCTCTCTTTCTCTCTTCCCCTGTTGTGCCCTCCACCCGCTGTTTCGGCATCGGGCCCCTCTCCTCAGCTCCTGGGCTGGGGCTCCTCCCCGATGTCTGTCACAAGTTAAAAAGGGTTTTTAAATTGTGGCAGCAAAAGCTTTTTTCTCCCTTCTCTCTGGCTGATTTTGATGACTTGTGTTTTCTTTGTTTCTTTCCCCTTTTCTTTCTTTTTTCTTCTTCTTTTTTCTTTCTTTCTTTCTCTCCTTCCCCTTTCCAAGGTCCGGCTCACCTGACGTTAAACAGCGAAGGTATGGTTTGAAGTTTTGGTTTGGTTTGGATTGGATTGGATTGCCCCCAACCTGCGCCTGGATTTTCTGTTCTTCTCCCTGTCCCTCCCCTGTCCCCTTCCCCTCCTCCACCTGTCCTGACACCTTCCTTCCTTTCCTACCCGCTTCCTTTGCCATTTCTTAATTTTATTTGGGGGGGTGCTGGGGTGGGGTGGGGCCTGCCCTTGTCTGTGTGCTCCCCTCTCCCTTGCCCACCCTGAAGCACTCCATCCACCCACATCTCACCTTGGTTTCTGACATCAAGAGATGTTTGAACTCCTGCCGTTGTCTCCAGTCACCATTTTTTTGCGTTTTCCTGGTAGTGTATCTTGCTTTTTTTCTTTCTCATGGTGGTGTTTGATTTCCTTCCACTCATTCTAATCATTCTTTTCTATGGACCTAAGTAACAAGAGAAAAGCATGGGCTGGAGAAAGAGGGTCTTAGGCAGTCTCATCACCCTCACCCTGCTACTGTGGGAGGCCCCCATCCATGACTAGAAGGGAATGGGAGTAGAGTTGTAGGGTCTCTGCCTTTCCACAGTGTGCACTCCCAACCCCCTGCCCACCCGCACGCCTTCACCCTTGTGTCTTTTGAACGTCTCTTTTTTTTTTTTTGAGACGGAGTCTCGCTCCGTCACCCAGGCTGGAGTGTAGTGGCGCCATCTCAGCTCACTGCAAGCTCTGCCTCCCGGGTTCACACCATTCTTCTGCCTTAGCCTCCCAAGTAGCTGGGACTGCAGGCACCCACCACTATGCCCGGCTAATTTTTTTGTATTTTTAGTAGAGACAGGGTTTCACCATGTTAGCCAGGGTGGTCTCGATCTCCTGACCTCGTGATCCGCCCGTCTCGGCCTCCCAAAGTGCTGGGATTACATTGAACATCTCTTAACCTTATTTAACAGATGACGACATTGAGGACCAGAGAGATGCAATGACTCGTTAGTGATTCCACAGCCCTAATTGGTGGTATGGTTGGGACTAGGCATTTAATTTTAGCACTCCTTTGACTAAGTGCCTACCATCTTTGAGAGCCCTGATGTTAAGTAAACCTGGAGTCCTGTCTGAGCTCCTCCAGCTCTGGCCTACTCCAGCCCTCTGCTGTCACTGATTCTCTCTGAGCTCAGGGTTTTGGCCATCCAGACCCTTTGGCACTGTTGGACCTGCCCAGTTCAGCCCTCTGTTGGGGGGTCATCTTACGGAGGAACCTAGTGGGGTCCTTAGCCTATAGGCAGGACCAAGATTGGGCTACAGGGAGAAACTCGTATAGATATGAAATCTGGGTTGGATTTAGGTCTGGGGAGGTAGAGGCCTTGGAGTCTCGCAGGGATGTGAAATTATGGCAAGAAGTGTGGGGAAAGAGGAAGTCCCAAATGGAGAGTCTGGAGTAGGAGCCCTGGTTGGTTCACTCACATCCTTCTTGCCTCTCAGTGCCTGGTTCTGTGGGTGCTGGCTGTGGCTCCCCTTTGTCATAAGGGAAGGCCCTCCCAAAGGATCTCAGAAAGCCCCCCTGGAAAGTTCCACAGCTCAAGTATTATTCTAGTTCAAGTTTGGGGATTTGCAACTGGTGTTGGAGTAAGAGCCCATATAGGGACTTTTCCCCTTCATCACTGAGTTTTCTCATCCTGAAGCTATCCTGTGGATCTGGAAGTAGGGCTGGGTACCTGGAAGCCAGGTGCTGAGTATACAGGTTCACTGGCGGGGGGAGAGGTGGGGTGAAGAGTTCAAGCCGGCCTGGAACCCAGACATGGTAACATGTGCCCACCAGGGCCTTTGGACTGAGGCCCAGGTGCTGCTGATGAGGGGGGTGGTGGGGAGTGAGAAATAACTCCTGAGAAAGGACTTGCCCACATCCAGGCTGAGCTCCAGGCAGGATCTCCTTTGACGTGCACAGCCATTTTGTAGGCACGATGGTGGGATGAAAAACAGACAGGAATTACAGGAAGCCCCTGGAAATCTCTGGGAAGCTCTGGGGTCTAACTGGCAAAGAACTGGGACAAGGGTGAGCTTCTGAGCACTCACTGTGGTGAATAAAGCAGGTGTGAATGGCCTCAAGGTGTAGTGAGAGCCTCAAGGACAGGAAAGAACAGAAGAGGAGCTTGGGGTGTAAATCTGGAGAAGTTTCTGGATGAGAGGGGTGCCTGTGTCAGGCTTTTGAACAAGTTGGGAAGTGTGAGCTTGACCCAGCATAAAGGGTGTGAGCAAAGGTGCAGAGTGGTGGGGAGAATGTGCCTCATGAAGGAGGCTAGGAGAATGAGCGGGCAGTTGGAAGGGGGAACTGGGGGCCTCCAGTGCTGAGGGCTGGCCTGTTTGCCTGCTGTGGGGAAGGAGGGATCCTGCACTCATGGTGAGGCCTCTGTTCCTCTGCCCAGTCTCCCCACCCCAGGCAAAGAGTGGAAGTCGGTGATCATGAGTCTGATGGGGTCTGTGGGGCTGATTGTCCTCGGTTTGTCAAGCAGCTCCTTCCTTAGAGGTCTTGAAGGCAAGGGAGTCCCCAGAGAAGCCTCTTCTCCCCTGTCCCTGCAAGCAGCACCTCCACCCTGGAGAGGGCCCTTCATCCCCTCAAGGCTGGGGAGGGACTGGCTCGGTAGCCCCTGTGCCTGACTCCCCAATTCTGCTTCTCCAGTAGGGTCCTTACTGTTCTCCGAGGGGGGGGCCGGGAGAGGAGGAGCCGGCGATGTACACCAGCCAACAAAAGGTCAGTGATCCCCATGGTCCCCAGAGAGCCCAGCCCTCATCCTGCTGCAGGCTAACTGTGCTTCCTGGGGGGAAGCCAAGTCAATGCAGGCACATCCCCTTGTCCTCTCTGAGGCCTGTGGGAACTGATGGGCCTGCTCCCTGAGTGCCATTCCAAAGGCCCCATTAGCTGCCCTGGTGTGAAGGGCCACACACCTCCATTTCTTTTGCAAAGCTCAGTTGTTCTGCTGACCTCTTTCTAGAACACAGGTATCTTTTTTTGTGGCAGTTGTTCAGGCTGATCCCTGGGAAGTGTCTGTTTCTTTGGTAAGGCAACCAGGCAGCAGGGCAACCCCAATTTAACCATCAAATTCTGGAAGCCTGCTAGGTGCCCAGTCCAGAGAGATTCTGGTTGGGAGCTGTGGCCAGCACAGGGCCTTTAAGCCTGCTTGGGGGCTCTAGCTCCTTTTTCTGTACTGAGGCTGCCTCTCTTAAGATAATCTCTTTCCTAAGAAGTTTGCAAGCCACTATAACAAGTCCTCAAGGAACTCTAGTGGGTGCCAAGCACTGGGGCTATGGAGTCCTATTTCCATTCTTTAGTCTGCTCTTCTGTTTGCCTGGATTTCTGCCATCCTTGTCCTCTCTCCAATGACTTGGTTCATCTCTTTCGTCTGACTCTTAAAAAAGCAGCCAGGCCATCCACACTGGAAGTCTCCTTGAATACCCCAGGTGGACCTGGTCACTTGCGGTATTTCCTTTGTCCACACTTCCCACTAGAAGGCTCATCACACTGTATCATAACTGTCACTTTACCTGTTTGCTTCCCAAACTAGACCAAGCTCCCTGAGGCCAGGGATTGGATATTTTTGTTCCTATGCCCCTGGTCCTTTACACAGCTCTTGGCACATAAGTAGCCGTGTGCTCAGCAAATTTATTTTACATGAGCCAATGGGCTCTGTTCCCAAGGGGCTGATTGATATTCTAACAAATAACTACAATAAAGTGTGGTCCATGCAAAGTATATGAAAAGTGTAGGCTCTTTTCAGAGGAGTTAATTTATTCATTGAGGCCAGGCATGGTGGCTCATGCCTGTAATCCCAACACTTTGAGAGGCCGAGGTGGGAGGATCGCTTGAGGCCAGGAGTTCAAAACCAGCCTGGCAACATGGTGAGACTCCATCTCAAAAAAAAAAAAAAAAAAAAAAAGAGATTCCTTGAGAAAGAGAGGAGACACAGGGAGAGGCAGAAAGTTACCAACAGGCACGAGTCGTTTATTTGTGGGATGCTTTACAGTTGAGGAAGCTGGACACCACCCTTTCTCTTTCTGAGATGCCCACAGCAGCCTGTGCAGTTCTTGATGATCAGCTCCATTTTCCAGAGGGGGAAACTGGGACTTAGAGCCCAGCTTTGTGACCAGCCAAGGTCACAAAGCTGGTGGTGGAGCCAGCGCTAGCGCCCAGGTCTTCTTTCTCACATCACATTTCCTCTCCAGGGAGCAGTACAAGATGTTACTAGGCAGTAAGTGCCAAGTGAGCAGAACAGACAGCTGTAGAGCTCGAGAGTAGGGAGGGCGGAGGGGGGCGCTGGAGACCTTCCCAGAGGAGGTCTGGGAACTGGGCCTGGAAAGGAGGCAGCTGCTCTGTCCCTCATGCATGGGACTCAAAAATGCAGGACCACAACAAGTAGTCTCTAGCTACATTCATCTTCACTGGGGACACTTGTAGGGCTACAGACTCCCCAACTGTGGGAAATAAACGAGCATCAGCTATTATCCTCCTTCCTGGGTCCGGAGCAATTAGGGGCGGTAACTGTGCAAGCGCTGCTGGGAGTCGTAGTTCCCAGTCGCGCCAGAGTGGCGAGATGGGGGAGAGCGCCCCCTGGTGCTTCAGGGCTTGTTTAGCCCAGATCTGGTTTGTGCTCTGTTGAGCCCCTTGGTCGCCCCCACAGGCTCACCCCAGTAGAATCCCTCCACCAGTCCCTTGAAGTCATGCCCCGACCTCCCCTACTCAGGTTCTCTCTCTCTCTCCTCACCATCTTCGGGTTTTCTTTCCACACTTGCTCATCCTTGGCTTGCTTTCCACACTTGCTCATCTCTTTTCTGTCCCTCTTCTCAAAGGCTTTCAGGTTCTCTTTGGCTGCTCCTCAGGCCTCTTGGCATCTCTGGGCTGACCCAGGTCTCTGGTGGCAAAGGGACTGGAGCCCGTGGAGGCGCAGGTTCCGGAGTAGCTAGCTTTGCCACCTGCCCCAGGAGACTGGAGGCAGAGCTGAGGAGTTGAGGAATGGCTTCGTTTCTCCACTTGGCCTTGGCAGTCACGGTCCAGCCCCAGCCCCGCCTCTTTCCTTTTTGCTGGCCTCTTTTGTTCTGTCCGAATCACTTTTTCACACAGTTGCCTTATTCTTTTCTTTCTTTCTGTTTGACTCTCTTTAATGATATTTTCTTTGACTACAGTGAAGGTGAG
This sequence comes from Rhinopithecus bieti, assembly GCF_001698545.2. Lineage (NCBI taxonomy): Eukaryota > Metazoa > Chordata > Mammalia > Primates > Cercopithecidae > Rhinopithecus > Rhinopithecus bieti. The sequence continues at coordinate 762,790 of NW_016803657.1, read as the reverse complement.
GGAGTGGGAGGAGTGGCTTCTGGGTGGGACTAGTACATGTGGCAAAACCAAGGTCAAACACATTCCTTTTTCTGGTCCTTGAGCCCCCTGGTTCTCCCAGTGCCTGGGCAGCAGGCTTCGTTGCTATGGAAACAGCAAGGCCCCAGAAAGCCGTGGTTTCTGTTCCCTAGAGGTCCCTGTCCACTTTCGTTTCTGGCTGTCTTCCCATCTCCTGTACCTGTCCCCGCAGGGCTTGCTCCTTTATCCAGATAGCCGCGCTCATCCCCTCTTGCTCCCTCACAGTCCTGAGCCTTCTTCATTTCTTGTCTGTCTCTGCGATGGTTCACCTTTCCCCCGCTCTGCCTCACATCCCTCCTCCTTGCCATTCTTCCCTGCCTTCCCCTCTTGTCTCTGCTGGGGTCCTCACTTTTGCTTTCTGGCCCTCCCCACTGGTACCCTAAGTAGACAGAGAAAGGGATTCAGACTGTCCCGATATTGCCCAGGCCCCCACCAGCCTTGCTGTCCTGTGACCTCAGGAAACCAGGCCTTGCCAGCTGCAGCAAGTGCTGTGCCAGGCTCAGGGGCAGCAGCTGGTGCCTTGGCATCCGGAGGCAGTGGGGACAGAGGCTGTGGGCAGCCTGCCCAGAGAGAGAGAAACAGGCTGTGTGTGGAGGGGAGGGGATCTGCAGAATCTGCACTCCAAGACCCCCCCGCCACCACCGCACTGCCTCAACACATAGCACTGCTGCTGAGCCCTGCCCCCACCAGGGGAAGGCAAGTGCCTCCTGGTGGCCCTGCATGCACCCTGGCATTGTGCCTGTTCTTGCCTGGGCCTTGGGAGCATCTATTGAGAATTCCCGCATTTGGTTAGCTTGGCCTCTTCATAAAGACTCTCACGGCCAGTGTTGTTTGCCCTGCACCTGTCCTGTGAGGTAGGCAGGGCCAGCTGTGTGCCACTGCTTAATGGCCAGAAGTAGCCACTGGTAGAGCCCAGGTCCTCGGGTTTGTCCTGACTTCATATCCGGTTCTCTTCTCTCTGTTTGCACTCTGGCTTGTGCCGGTGTTGTATGGAAACTTAAACTTCTTGGTACTACTGAGTCATTGTCTTCTCACTTGTTACCAGCTTACAGAACGCTGACAATCCCTCAGGCTCTCCCAGTAGTTTTTGCTTCTGCTTAAAAAGTGCCAGTGGAAGGGCCCTGTGCCAGGTGCCTGCGGACATACATGCAAATACACAGACATGCGCACACACGAGGCCCAGGCCTGCCCTTGCCCTGTCACTCTTTGGGCACACACAGGTCACATCCAGGCACTCTTTGCTCTCCACCTTGGGCCTGTCTGCACTGTCCTTGGCTTGGAGTAGGGAGCTGGGGGTGGAGATGATAGCTGGGGCGGTGGCCACCCATGTGAGCTCTGCCTGGTGGCCTGTTGCTATCCGGTGCATATCCCTGTCGCCTGCATTGCCTTCCTGTGTGTCTTCCTGACCCTTCCCCCATTCCCCCACCTCCCATTCTCCTCATCTGCTCCCTGTTGCACAGCAGGCCTATTGGTCCAATCCCATATGGTGAGGCTGAAACTGTCTTCAGGCACTGAGATTGGCCATCGCTGGAGGAGGGGCAGGAAGGGAGGTGGGCTGTGCATAGGAGGCCCTTGTGGACCCTGCCATATGGGAGGAGCACCCAGGGAAAAGTAAGGCAGAGCCTCTTACTTCCCTTCTATGTCCCTTTGTTAAGGGGAGTGGCCGATGGGAAGGTTGCTGGGGAGGAGACAGTGATCACCCTCTGCTCTGCCGGGTCCTGTGGCAGAGTAATTGTCAGCTGTCAGTATGGGAGCCACTTAGCAGCCTCCTGGTTTGGAAATGGACACAGGGGACATTGACTTTTGACAGCAGAGACGGCAGGGTCCCGAGAGGATGGTTGACAGGCTGAGGGAGGGAAAGGGGCCTAAAGCTACAGGTTGGGACCTCTGGGATCCTGGTGCCCAGGACCAGTGCCTGGGTTGCTGGACGGGAGAGGGAAGCACTGGCGTACCCTACCCCATTCAGCCTTCTCCGTTTCCCCACACCATGGCATCCAGGCAAGGAGGAGTTTGTGGCGACCTTCAAAGGCAATGAGTTCTTCTGCTACGACCTGTCACACAACCCCATCCAGAGCAGCACTGACGAGATCACGCTGGCCTTCCGCACCCTGCAACGCAACGGCCTGATGCTGCACACAGGCAAGTCGGCCGACTACGTCAACCTGTCCCTCAAGTCTGGGGCTGTCTGGCTGGTCATCAACCTAGGCTCAGGTGCCTTCGAGGCCCTTGTGGAACCCGTCAATGGCAAGTTCAACGACAACGCCTGGCACGACGTCCGGGTCACCCGAAACCTGCGCCAGGTAGGGGGAGTGAGAAGAAGGCCAGGGATTAGCTATACCTGGGGCAGAACGGGGGTTGGGAGAGGGGGCTGCCGGGAGCTTGTGATGGAGGGATCAGGGCTGGGCAGTGAGGTGTGGTTCTGGAGAAGAACAGGGATTGGGGCTGTGAGGGTCCCAACATAAGGCTGCAGTGGCTGGCAGGCTTCAGAGACCAGGGAGCTGAGCTAGGAGGAGGCTCCAGAGCTGCCCCTGGGCAGGAGCCTGAGGGTAGGGGAAGGACTGGGCTCAGATTGTTGGGAGCAGCTGGGCTTTCAAGGACTGGGGCTAAGAAATCAGGTAATTTAGCAGGAGGGCAATTCAGGAGATGGGAGGAGTGAGCCAGTGCCTGAATGGGTGTGCCTGGGTGCCAGGGGGTGGGGAGGGGGTTCTGTGGAGTGGGCAGGCTTTGGCCTGGTGGAGAAGATGAGGGTGTCCCAACACTTGGGCAGCAAAGCATGAAGGCAAGCCTGAGTTATGTGTGGGGGCAGGATGTGTTCTGCCCCCAGCTGAGGACTTTTTAGGGCAGAGGCAGAGATGGAGCCAGTGAGGTGGTGGCATAGCAGGTGGGTGACAGAGAGCAGGACCAGAGAGGGGGCTTGGCTCCTTATCTCCTCTAGGCAGGACATGCCCTTCTTTTCCTTCTCTTTCTTTCAGCCCTTGGGAGGGCTGCCAGGCCCTCCCAGCATCCATGGCTTGCTTTCTGCCTCCTCCAGCTCCTGGGCAAGCCCATACAGGTGCTCAGAGACCTTCCTGCATTGGCTCCTGCAGACAGGAGCTCCTGTTCCCAGATGCTCCCACCAGACAGTTCCTCTTAGCAGTGGTCCTCTTCTCCTTTCCCAAGGCCTCTGGCCAGTCTCTTCCTAGTTATCTTCTCTGAACTTCCTGGTTCTATCGGTGTGGTGGCTAACTTTCCTTGTCTCTCCTCCTGTCATCCTCCTTCTCCTCCCCTTCCTCCCACTGAAAGGCTCGTCAGTAGGCTCAGGATCTTGGCTGGCCTCCCACTCGTCTTACCTGTTCTGATTTCACACCATCGATGATGATCTAGTGGGGATACCTCTTCATTAATGCCACTCCTCCTTGCCAGGAGAACGCAGTGGCTAGTCCTTCTGCTTTTCCTTAGACCTGCAACTACCTGTTGCAGCCGGGCTCCTACTAATGTGCCTATTCTTAGTGGCCCCTGAGTTTCACAGAGTGACATGCTTGGTGGAGTCACTCCTCAATGCAGGGCTCCTCTTCTTGTCAAATCATCCCTTTACCCAATCAGAGGGCTGTCCCGTGTTGTCATTACCGAGTGCACCTGAGTGTGTCATGTGCATTTGTGACGGTTTCAGATGCCACACACATTTTATTGGGGAGTATGGAGGACTCTGGTGCTTTCTGCTCGCTTTGCTGTCTCTATGACCAGTGCTGTCACCTGGTACTGACTTCGGCAAGATGCTCCAAGTTCAGAGTCCCCATGCATCATATGACCAAAAAATACATGGCACATCCATACTGGGAACAGAGGGGGGAAAAAAAGACATGGTCCCTGCCCTTCCAGGAGTTCAGCTCTTGAGGAGACAAGATGAGTCTGTTAAAAGTGAATAGAGCAAAGCCATGCCAGTGCCAAGTGAACAGCAGAAACCTTAAACATCCTACGACTAGAGTGATACCCAAGACGAGGGAGAGGTCTGTGGCTAGGGGAGGTGGGAAAGCCACACAGAGGAGGAGACACTCAGCCTCAGTAGTGCTGAGTGTAGACAGTGACCCTTGGTTGCTTCTTCCTGGGGTTCCTGTAGTCCAGAGTCCAAGCTGATAACTGATGGAAACCTCTTCCCCTGGATTGTTCTACCAGAAGGCTCAGAGCAGAGGCAGGTCATATGGACCCTAAAGCAGGTCCTGAGGTCCACAGAGGGTGTCTGCTTAAAGACTTTGATTGGGCATTCTCTTTAAAAAGGGATTCTGGGGGAGTTTCTTGACTCCAGTCCACACCCATAAATATGAAGTGTTGGAGCTGCAGACAAGCAGTCCTCTCTTGGTCATCATGGCTACTAGGGGAAGGTCAGCCTCAGAGCCATGCTCTGGCTCCACTGCCCTCACTCAAGGCCTAGACTGTGGCCAAGTTCATCCTCACCGGGCCCTTCATGGGCCTGTTTTTCCTGGCCTCAAAGAGTAATTTATTGGATCTTGTGTCCCTCGAGCAGTGTTTCTCAGTCACTCAATCGTGTTGTGCTCCCCGGGAGACATTTGGTAACATCTGGAGACATTTTGGGCTGTCATAACTTGGGGGTGCCACTGTCATCTCATGGTTAGAGGCAGGATGATGCTGAACACCCTACAGTTTACAGGACAGCCCTCATAACCAAGAATTATCTGACCCCAAATATCAGTAGTGCTGATATGGAGAAGCCCTGCTCAACCAAGTTTCCTTCAAGCTTCCTTCCTTCCTTCCTTCCTTCCTTCCTTCCTTCCTTCCTTCCCTCCCTCCCTCCCTCCCTCCCTTCCTTTCTTTTTTAAAGACGGAGTCTCAGTCTGTTGTCCAGGCTGGAGTGCAGTGGCATGATCTTGGCTCACTCCAACCTCCGTCTCCCAGGTTATAGTGATTCTCCTGCCTCAGCCTCCCGAGTAGCTGGGATTACAGATGCCTGCTACCATGCCTAACTAATTTCTGTATTTTTAGTAGAGATGGGGTTTCACCATATTGGCCAGGCTGGTCTCGAACTCCTGACCTCAAATGATCCTCCTGCCTTGGCCTCCCAAAATGCTGGGATTACAGGCATTAGCCACCACACCCGGCCTCAATCAAGTTTTTATAGTGTCTGGGTGACATCCTGGGATTGGAACAACACTTATGTGATAAGAAGGGTGATGATGGGTGGAGTGATTTGAATCAATATTGTCTCCCCCACGTTTGGTGGGCCAGGAGCAAGGACAGGGAGAAATGACATCTGTCTTCAGCCTTAATAGGATAGAGGGCCAGGATCTGAGAACACTGTGGTTTCCAGGTTATTTTTCTCATTTGATTAGAATGGCCAGGGAGATGGCCTTCTGGGGAGGACCTGCCTGAGAACAAGCACTGAGGGGTCTCCATTCCCTTTGCTTCTGCAGCCATGGGAGTGGGTCAAAGGCCAGCTCCAAAGATTAGAAGGAGGCAGAATTTCCCCTTTTCCCTTGGACTTGGTAATTATCCCTGGAATCATCTAGAGGCTCTCAGAACATAGCAGTTAGGACCAGGGGCACCTGATGAGACAGTGTCTCGCTCTCTCCTTTCTCTCCTTTCAAATCCAGCCCTCGAGGTCACTGTGATTGGAGGTGTCTCTTGGAGGATCTTGGCAGGAATTATTACCTCTGAGGATTCCCCGAGGTCTATTTTAAATCCTGGGCCCACTCTCCTCCCATACCCAGTATGCTTCCCATCTGCCTCCCACCACAATGCAAGCAGTGTGCAAACCCATTTCCTCATTAGCCAGCACCAAACTTGGAAGACAAGCTGGCTATCCAAATATCACATGGTGCTTCCTCCTGCCCAGCTTGGATAACTCCTCTCCTTGGTGCAGAGGCTTTCAGGAGCTCCTCCAGGTCCCAGAAATGGAGTCGCCAAGGATGCAGTCCTCAAGGATGGAGTCCCTCAAAGATGTGGTCCCCAAGGATGGAGTCCCCAAGGATGCAGTCCCCAAGGATGGAGTCTCCTAAGGATGCATTCTCCTAGGGATGGAGTCCCTAAGGATAGAGTCCCCTAAAGATGCAGTCCCCAAGGATAGAGTCTGCCGAGGATGGAGTCCCCAAGAATGGAGTCCCCAAGGATGGATTCCCCAGTAATGGAGTCCCCCAGGGGCAGAGTACCCTAAAGATACAGTCCTCAGGAATGGAATCTGCCAAGGATGGAGTCCCCAAGGATGGAATAGCCAAAGATGGAATCCCCAAGAATGGAATCCCCAAGGTTGGAGTCCACCAAGGATGCAGTCCTCAAGGATGGAGTCCACAAACATGCGGTCTTCAAGGGTGGAGTCCACCAAGAATGTAGTCCTCCAAAGATGGAGTCCCCAAGCATGCAGTCCCCAAGGATGGAGTCACTAAGGACGAGGAGACCCCTGGGAGTCTAGGAATGCCTTCCTTAGGAACGCATTCCCCTAAGGATGGAGTCCCCAGGGGTGGAGTCCATCAGGCAATTAGATTCCTTTCCTCTCCTTCCTGCCCAGGCCTTTCTCCCTCTCTGGCATGGCATACATCCTGTCTCAGGGCCTGCTGTGCTGTTCTCCATACTCATCCGTGCCAGCTTTCTTAGTTTTTCCCTTTGTTTTCACAGTTCTCCTACAGACACCACTCATTTGCCCTCCTTTCTGCCTGGTGAAATCCTAGATCTGAGGTTTGAGTCAGAAAGATCAGGTTCAAATCCCAGCTCTGCCAATAGTTTGAGTGCTTTTAGGCAAGTTATACAACTTCTGTGAGCTTCAGCTCCTCATCAGCAAAGTGAGAATGAGCCTTTTGATGACTAACTGTGGTATTGCCTTAAAACACTCAACACAGTACCTGGCACGAATTAGTTGTGTTTTTTTTCAATCCTTCAAGCCCAGCTTAAATGCCACCATCTTCATAAAACCTTCCTTGATCCATTCCTCCAGCCAACCTTCCTTCTTGGCTATGTTCTTTGAGCCCTTGGAAACGTGTATTTGAGCCCTCTCGTCACATTCTGTCTGTGTTGTCAATATTTGTGTTCATTCCTTATCTGTACTTCTAGATGGTAATAAAATTGGTGGCTTAATACCAGCAACTATTGAGTGTTTGTAGTTGTTTTCCTAGTAGTTTTTTTCTGATCCATTTGGTCTCTTTCTTGAAGACAACTGGTAAGGTTTTGGACGCAAGGACCCATGTCCAAAAGTAGCAGATCTAACTACTTCACGTGAGCACTGAACTATTTCTTGTCCTCTTGGGAAAAAACCCTCCAATTCACTTTTTTACTTATTTTATTTATTTATTTTTTGGCAATAGAGTCTCACTTTGTCTCTCAGGCTGGAGTGCAGTGGCGCAATCTCGGCTCACTGCAACCTCTGTCTCCCAGGTTCAAGCGATTCTCCTGCCTCAGCCTCCTGAGTAGCTGAGATTACAGGTTCCTGCCACCATGCCCGGCTAATTTTTGTATTTTTAATAGACACAGGGTTTCACCATGTTGGCCAGGCTGCTCTTGAACTGTTGACCTCAAGTGATCCACCTACCTCAGCCTCCCAAAGTGCTGGGATTACAGGCATGAGCTACCGCGCCCGACCCTAATTCACTTTACAAGACCAGGAGAACACCTCTCCTGGTCGCTCCTCTAAATTTCCTCAGGGCTTTATCTTTCTGTCACAGTACTTCTCAGATCGCACTGTAACGTCTCTCCCCACTAGCCCCTGGCCTCAAAGATCTCATTTCTCTTTACTATCTCACCTAATTTTTATGACAACTCTGTGAGGTGGAGATATTATTCCCATTTTACTGATGAGAAAAACAAGACACAGAAGGTTAAAGAACTTGCTCAAGGTTATCCAGTTAGGAAGTGGTGGAGTTGGAAGTCTGACTTTGAAACCACTCTGATCCTCTGCTTCCAAGTGAGGGCCTGGTTGTTGTCATTGGTGCAAAATGCAAAGGAGGCTGGGGTTTGTCCTGTGCTTCTGTCATTCTTGGATGTTCTCAGATCTTGAAGCCATTTCAATGTTCTGCTTGTATCTCTGAAAAATGGGTCCCTCTTATGTGCAAGTGAAGTGGGTTCCTCTTCTCTTTGTCTTGAGCTTCTTTTACTCAAGTTCCACAGATTGTCTTCACCCCAGATTTTTATGATTTATGTAAATATTCCCCTCTCTTGGCTTTCTTGAGCAGGCTGGAGCTACACTCAGATTTCAAGGTAGAGATGGGGTATAGTTTTGTCCTGAGGCTCTCCTTTCTGCCTGGTGAATTCCTAGAGCTGGTGTTTGAGTCAGAAAGACTTGGTAAAAATGACCACTTGATATGATGCCTAACTTCTCCCCTCTGTGACTTTGATACCCTTCTCATTCATCATGTGTTGTCATGCTTGTGCTCCTAGGCTCCAGGAGCTCTCTAGCTGTTTCTGTGAGTGGGATAAAGCCTTTGTTGCTCATCTGTTATTCTGAAGTCTCAGCTCTCCAGATCCTGGCCATTGGGAAGGCCTAGGCTGCTGTGTACCCCTTCCCTGTGCTGTGTCCCAGGCCACCAGGAATGGGTTCCAGTGGAAGTTGCATTCTAGAATTTCACGACAATTGCCCCCATAAGCATGATCTCCATTGGACTGGGTCTGGATCCATAATCCCTAGGTCTAGAGGGGCCCCATCTCATCTACTCCAACCCTACTATTTTTAAGAGGAAAGCTGGATCTCTCATCAAATTTGTGGAAGGCCCAAGGGTTAGAACTCACATCTCTTTCTTCTCAGTCCTGATTTTTTTTTTTTTTTTTTGAGACAGAGTCTCGCTCTGTCGCCTAGGATGGAGTGCAGTGGCGTGATCTCTGCTCACTGTAAGCTCCGCCTCCCGGGTTCACACCATTCTCCTGCCTCAGCCTCCCGAGTAGCTGGGACTACAGGGACCTGCCACCACGCCCCACTAATTTTTTGTATTTTTAGTAGAGACGGGGTTTCACCATGTTAGCCAGGATGGTCTTGATCTCCTAACCTCGTGATCTGCCCGCCTTAGCCTCCCAAAGTGCTGGGATAACAGGCGTGAGCCACCGCACCTCGGCATCAATCCTGATTCTTAATTTGCTGTTCTGCTTGTTAAAATGGAATCTTCTTCTTAAAGTTGAAAACATTTAAATCTTATTTTATTCTCCACAACCAGTTCTAACTCAAAGAGTAGTAGTTGGATTTTTACCTCCAATGCCTTTTTCTTCCTGCCTTGTTTGACTAGGGCAGTGAAACCAGACAACACTTACCTTTTTGGGTCTGGTTGTTTAGCTGCCCTGAAGCTAATTGTTCCTTGTTCTGACTAGTTGGCCTCTTCATTTCATGACAGTCCTACCAGCCGCCAGTACTAATCCTCTTATCACACGCTATCCCCTGGCTCCCATCACTGCACCTGCAATTAGACTCTTCTCTTGCTATGTAAACTGCTTCTGCATCACTAATAATTAATATTGGTTATTCAGCACTTCTTCTGGCTGCTAAATATTGAATTCTGTTATTTTTAATTATACGAGGCCCTTATTCATTATCTTACTGAATTAGTCCTGTGCCCACTGGTTATAACAACTCTCTAACTAATGGATCTGTCCCTAGAATACCTCTCCTTCTCACAATCACACTCTCTGGGGTACAGTTTAGTATTTAACAGGCATCAAGCAATAATGTCCCTCCATCTCTAATACTCTTTTTTTTTTTTTTTTGAGACGGAGTCTGGCTCTGTCGGCCAGGCTGGAGTGCGGTGGCCGGATCTCAGCTCACTGCAAGCTCCGCCTCCCAGGTTCACGCCATTCTCCTGCCTCCGCCTCCCAAGTAGCTGGGACTACAGGCGCCCGCCTCATCGCCCGGCTAGTTTTTTGTATTCTTTAGTAGAGACGGGGTTTCACCATATTAGCCAGGATGGTCTCGATCTCCTGACCTTGTGATCCGCCCGTCTCGGCCTCCCAAAGTGCTGGGATTACAGGCTTGAGCCACCGCGCCCGGCCCATCTCTAATACTCTTAAGTACAGCTGCCTCAGTGCCTCTGACATGTCCTCCCCAAAGACAGGGATAATTTGGAAGGTGGTTGTTGCTGCTGTCTGTGGCAATGAGAAGAGAAAGTGAACTTAGAGCCACATGAGAGTGGGGACACTAGAGACTGGGGTAGAAAGAGTGCGCTTATAGCTTAGGGAAAAGTCAGGGATTTTAGAGGTTCCTTTTTATGGGTGTAGGGGAGTGAATTTCTGGTGCTGGCTCTGGGGAATGGAGACTCAGGGGTTTATGGGTGTACATGAAAGGAGGCTGTGCTGCCGGGATGGCCTTACCAATTCTAGAGACTGGTAGAGGTGGTGGTGGTGGGCACTTGATTCTGGGAGGGACAATAGCCCGGAGAGTAAGAGAATGGGGTTGGGGTGATTGAAGAGCCTGGAGAACTTTTGGTGAAAGTTCTGAAAAGTCAAGGTGGACATGTGGGAGGAGTCAGCTATGGGTGGGAGATGGGGAGGAGAGGGAGGAGGGTCTGCAATAATTTGATATAATGTATGAGCCATCTGCCAGCCCATGAAGGGCAACATTTCCTTTTCCCTGTACTGGTGGCGACTTACTCTCTCTTCCTTTCTTAAGGATGAGAAGAAAAAAAAACAAAAACAAAAACAAAAAACAGAGGAGCTGCTCCTCTCCTCAGTGACTCCCAGGATCGATTTGCGTATTCTCCATCCCCAGGAAAAGCAGGCATCCATGGTCCCTCCTATGCTCCTTGGGAACCCCTTCCTTTTGCCTCCAAAATGAAATTGCCTCTCATTCTTGCCAGTCCTTTGATTCTCCAGGGGTGATGCCCACTCTTCTTCCAGCCTGATAGCCAGCTGGCCCATCACCAACTGGTTAATCCATTGACCCGGCATGGCCACTGGTCAGCCAGTTGGCCAGCACCAACTCGCTCTTTAGCCAGTTCTCTGGAAAGCCATCTGGTTGATCAGTTAGCCAACAAACCTGTAAGTCCATGGCTCCAACCAATAGCCCAATCCTCCTCACAGCCCTTGTTCCCTCCCTTCCTTCCCCTAAACTCTCTAACATTTCAGCTGATAGGACTTACTAATACTGCATAATTGGGTCTGCTTCTTAATCCCCTGCCTTCCCCTTCTCACCCTCTGTTGGAAAACCCCGTTGCCGACTCTGTGTGTGTTACTAACGCGCTTATAACCCAGGGGACCAAGGGATGGGCAGGGACAGGTGGGGCAAGGTATGAATGAAAAACCGAACTAACCTTTCTGTCTCATCTGCGGAATGTCGGCCATCTTTAAGTCTTTGGTTTCTTGGTCCAGTTCTTTTGTTGTTTTCTTCTCTACTAACCAAGGTCTCTAACTGTTCCCCTTCTCTGCAGACGGCTCTTCTTCGGGGAGGGGATGAGGGGGGAGAGGAATCCAGAGGAGGGATGGGGGAGGGATGGGGAGAAGAAGGGACTTAATTTTTGTGTGTGTTTTATTTCTCCTCCCCCCATTACAATTTAATTTTCTTTAAACAAATACTTTCACTGAACCTAAGGTGGGAGGGTTGGAACAAACAACCAAATATATATAGATATATATTTTTTCCTCCTTCCTTGAGTTTCACAGTTGGTCATTTTATTTTTCTTTTCTTTTCGTTCTGTTCTTTTGTTGTCGTGTTTGTTGTTGTTTTTTGACATCCCCCTCCTCCCCATCCCCCCATATCTCCGGTGAAGCACGCAGGGATTGGACACGCTATGGTAAACAAACTGCATTATCTGGTAGATATCACTCTAATTGTCTTACCGTTTGGTTTGCCGTGGGTTTTTTAACTGTTCGATTCTCCCTCTTTTGTTTCCTCTCCCTGTTTGGTTTTTTGGTTGTTTTGCTCTTCCAATTGTTTTTTGCGTCCTGGACAATCTTTAGATTTTGCTTCTCTTTTAGTTTCCCTCTTTCCCTTTTCTTTCTTTTTTGGTCCAAACTGAAATACAAAAGACAAATGGATATCGAGGAATTTGGCTTGTCCCTGCTGTAATCCCTAACTCCTGAATTCAGATTCCTGGCCAGAGAGACCTGGGGGCAGGCCCCATGTTCATCGGCTCTGGTTAGACCAGCCCCGATGCCAGGCTGCTTATTTCTATTGCTTTATTTTGTTCTTTTCCCTCCCCTCCCTTGTTTTTTCTCTTTGATTTAGTTTCTTGGTCCCCTGAAAATCCATGGAAAACACCATCCCATGACATGCTATGCTCTGCTCACTGTCAGCTCCCTGGACAGGGCCCCTCAAGTTTGGGAAGGGGGCTGGGGGTGAGACCTCCAGTGGCAGCCAGCGGGGTGGGTTCCCAGGGGTGGGGGGCATGGCCTTGGGAGATGCGGAGCTGCCTGAGATCAGTCCAGACCTCATGCAAATCATCAGTTCATAGCAGTTTGGGGGCTGCCCCATGCTGGCTGCTCCAGGAAAGGTGCCGTCCCTTCCCTCACTTCTCAGCCTTGAGAGTTCCTGGTTCCATGTCCCCCACATTTTGCATGGCATGAATGGTCTTTTCCCCCGACCAGGGATAGCGTCCAGTTCCCCGCAACTGCTCCGCTGCTCTGACTAACACTGTGTTTCACACTGTCTTCCTTCCCCTCACCCCCTGCCCTCTCTGCCCACTGCCTGCCCCGCATGGCCTCTGACAGGGGCTGGTTTCCTTTCCTGTTGAGGGGAGTGAGAGGAGGAGGCCTGCAGGGGTAGGAAGGGGCAGCATTGGTTGTCCTTGTCACCGAGTTCCTCTGTTTGGGTTGGGCTCAGTCCTGGTGAGTGTTGGTGTGGGTGTCTGTGTAAATGCAGCTGGTGTGTGTTGGTGTGTGGGTGTGACTGTGTGTAAATGTTGGCGTGACATTTTGGGGTGTTAGTGGGAAGCTGTACCGTGTATGTGCGAGGCTCTGCTGGTGACTCTCCATGTGTGAGCTGGTGTGAGCTGGGGGCTGCGTGACTGTGTAGGTTTTTGAGCCTGGTGAGGACTCTGTGTGGAGGTGGACTGTGGGGACTGGCCCTTCAGTCGCAGTGCCATGGCAGGCAGGAACAGGGAAGGAACTGGGGCTAGCTCTTTGCTCCTTGCTTTGCCTCAGAGTGTGTGCCCGCAGGCCTTGCTGCGTGCGATCCCCTGGGATTCCCTTGTGCCTGCCCAGTCCTGGCTCTGCAGCAGCAGCCGGTTAGTCATCGCCTATTAATAATGCAGAGTGATTGAGCACCAGGCCGGGGACCCTGCAGATGGACGTGTCTGCTCCCGTGGGGCCGGCGCTGCTTGGGGCAGCTGCCTGGCCTGCCCATCCACCCAGGTTTGCATGGCTGGCTGGTGAGGAGGGAAGCGTGACAGTTGGGGCTCCCAATCTGAGTGTCTCCCCCACTTCCCTAGGAGGCTCTACCTCTGAGGCTACATCTGGCTTTTCCTGAACTTTTGCGGGTCCATGTTTTCCTGTACCCATATAGACTAGTGCCCATGGCCAAAGCCATTCCAGCCCTCCCCAATTTAAGATCTCAGGTTACCACTCCCAGTGGTCTTGGTGTTCCAATGGGGCATACAGTGCCAGGTTTCTTGTTCCTCCAGCTGCTGCTTCTAGGAGTTAGCTGCTACCTGCCCGGCTCAGGCCAGGCCATTGAGTGCCTGTCAGGAGCTGGCCATTTGGAACTTTCTTTATGGTGCTTCACTAGATAGCCAACCTGTGACTTTGGGGACAGAAGGGAGGCAAGATCAAGCCATGTGGTACACCCCAAGCCTCTGGGTAATACCATCCTAGAATTAGGACCCAGCAGACTTTCCATCTAGCCTCAATTTGGTTAAAAATTGACCACGTGGGTTGAGTCTACTAAAGCTCAGTTTCCTTATCTACCAAATGGGCTAATAGGGGTAATATACCTGCATTGCCTACTACATGGAATCAGTGTGAAGATCAAGTAGAGTAATAGAAGTGAAAACATTTGTACTCTGTAAAGGAAATTGTAATGTTACTAAGCTTTATAAAATGTTAACTGATTGTCTCAGTGTTTCCAGGGGCAGGGATGTTTTGTAAAGAAATGATTCTCTTCCATAGCAAACCCTGGAGAATATAACATCTCTGGCCCACTGGAGATCCTATTGCTATCTCTTCTTAAGAATCAGTCCCAAAATAACTGTGTGAAACCCTAGAATGCTTCAGGAATTGGGCTGGAGAAGAGGAGGAAAGATGAATGACTTGATTAAATTGGTTAAGAAGCAACAACCAGCTAGGCACCTGTAATCCCAGCTACTTGAGGCTGAGGTGGTTAAGTTGGTTAAGAAGGAAACAACCTGCTGGGTGTGGTGGCTCACTCCTGTAATCCCAGCATTTTGGGAGGCTGAGGCGGGTGGATCACCTGAGTCCAGGAGTTCAAGGCCAGCCTGGCCAACATGGTGAAACCCTGTCTCTACTAAAAATACAAAAAAATAGCCGGGTGTGGTGATGGGCATCTGTAATCCCAGCTACTCAGGAGGCTAAGGCACGAGAATTACTTGAACCTGGGAGGCCAAGGTTGCAGTGAACCGAGATCGCGCCACTGCACTCCAGCCTGGGCAACAGGAGTAAAACTCCATCTCCAAAACAAAACAAAACAGAACAAAACAAAACATAAAACAAAAAGAAGAAGCCAACAACCAGCTATGAACCTGTAATCTCAGCTACTCAAGGCTGAGATGGGAAGATTGCATGAGCCCAGGAGTTCAAGACTAGCCTGGGTGACATAGCAAGACCCCCCTCCCCTCTTTTTTTTTTGAGATAGAATCTGGCTCTGTTGCCTACACTGGAGTGAAGTGACGTGATCTCGGCTCACTGCAACCTCTGCCTCCTGAGTTCAAGCAATTCTCATGCCTCAGCCTCCTGAGTAGCTTGGACTACAGGTGCACGCCACCATACCTGGCTAATGTTTTGTATTTTTAGTAGAGACAGGATTTCACCATGTTGCCCAGGCTGGTCTCGAATTCCTGAGCTCAGGCATTCCACCCACCTCGGCTTCCCAAAGTGTTAGGATACAGGCATGAGCCATTGTGCCCTGGCAAGACACCATCTCTAAAACAAACAAACAAACAAACAAACAAACAAGACCCTATCTCTAAAACAAACAGACACACACACAAAACAAACAAGCAAAAGTAAACAATACTCTCTTGTTTCAGCCCTGAAAAGGAAAGTATCTGCCCAATTGTGAGTCTCTAAAGTCTGTACTTTCCTGCATGAGCAATACTGACTGGTAAACAGATCTGGTTGCCTTTTGGTGGCCTCATAGACCTTCATAAACCTGTACTAGGAATCAGCTCTTTCCGGCCAAGACCAGAGTCTGAGGCCTTGTAACAGGGTTCGATGTGTTCTGATTCCCAAGGCATCCCCCAGACAGGTTTTGGTTAGTTTCCAGTTTATTTTTACTAACTCATGTATATGGACTCTTTTCATGTTGTTTGAGCACTTCTTCTTCGGGGAGAGGGTGGATATAAAGCAAAAAGGCCAACCTTGAGAAGGTTGAGAAGTTTGGATTAGGTGTGATCAGGCTAATGGAGTTTGCTTGTAAAAATAATGATAGCTCTTTGTGCGCACACTGGGAGTCTTTATATAGCTTTCCTCTTTTGAATATCATTTAAACTTGATGAATGCCTGGGTTGCACGTAGCAGGCAGAGACTGTTCCCAGTTAACAGATGGGGAAAGCTGAAGCCCAGAGAAAGCACCTTGTCTAGGGTCACATAGCCAGATATGGAGGAGTTTCACTTCAGTTTTCTCATTTGATGCTCAGCGTAAGCCTGGAAGAAATGGGAGCCCCAGAAGTTGTTAAACTCCTCTCACAGATGAGAGTCAGAGGTAAAATGGGATTGTTTTGGAAAAGGATAAAGCCTGAATGAGAGCCCAGGATTTCTGACCTGATATCTTTCCTCTCTATTCCCAAACTATCAAATCCAGACCTCAGGATTCACGACAGGGCTGTGCCTGCCGGTTCAGTCCATCTTCGTGGTGTATCTTTCCAGCTCGAGTCTCTGGTTAGTTTCTGCCCTCTCATTGAACAGGTAGCTAACCCAAACCCTTAGCAGGACTTGCAGTACCTCACTCAGCCTGGAGACCCTTTCTTCCCCTTTGTCTTTGTCCCTTATTTCCATCCACTCAATCCTAAGGGGATGCCAGGACCTTTCCCCTAGACTAGTTGCTCTTAACCACCTTTGGCTCTTGGATACCTTTGAGAATTTGATGACAGCAATGGACTCTCACAGGAAAAAAGCCCACGGAGGCAGTTTTGCACACAATATCAAGGGACATGGAATCTCCCTAGCTCAGTCAACTTGCCCACAAGTTAAAAATACCTGCCCTCCGTCTTGTTCTCCCCAGAATAAGTTCCCCTCCCAAGGAGGTCAGTGACCCTGTGATCATCACAGGCAGCTGAGAAAGGCTTCAGAAGATGGCAGAAGGATACTTCCCCTCTTCCTCAGCCTTTCTTCCTAAGGCATGGTGGGCATGAAGTGCCCACCAATGTGGAGTTATTTATGGCCAGGACCTAGTTTCATATCCTGCACAGCCTGCCACAGGGGAGGTACGTGGAACAGAAAGAGAAGTGGGGTCAGCAGGGAGGGCTGAGAGCCCACCCAAGTCACAGGCTGCCCCTTGTGGCCACCTCCATCCAGCCTCTCTGCTTCTGGGGAGCACAGTGGGGGCTGGGCCGTGGGCTCCTGCTGCCTCTGCACCCTCTCCCTTCTCCTCTGGCTGGACACAACTCTTCCAGGGCAGAAGCTCTGGCTCATTCCCCTTGGCCAGTTCAGTACCCACTTGGCTTGCTTGTCTGTGTTGAGCGGGTTGGCATGGGTTGGGTGCAGACACTCTGCTATGTCTCAGTGCTGCTGTTTGGAAGGAGACAGCTGGAACATCTCACTGCCTTGGGTAGGATGTGGTACGTACGCAGGTGTGTCTGGGGATTGGTGATCCGTGGCGAATGGGTGGTGGAATGAGTCTTGGGTCGCCTGCTTATGAGGACAGTAGAGTCAAATGTCTTTTCTCTTTCTTTTTCAACCCTTAAAGTGTCTCTGTCCTAGTGGTCACTCCTCTCTTTTCCCCTCATCATCAGAAGGAAGCTCTCTCCCTACCTGCACCCCATAGCTCTGTCGCCTCCATCTCTGCTCCTCCCAATGCCCCTGCCCTGCACACCTTCTTACCTGGCTGCCTTTCTCTGGCCTGTCCTGCTGGGCCTAGCCCTCACCCTGCTCCTCTAACCTGCATGTGTCCAGCTGCAGTGGCTGTTCTGTGTTGCACGACCCCCTCCTTTCCCTCCTCCCCCACCGGCCCCACCCCTTCCAGAAGATGCGTGGGGGGGGTTGGGGGGCAGGGGCATCATGAACCCCTGGGGTGGAGGGGACCGGGGAATTATTCCCCTGTTTCCTGCTTTTACTAACGAACCTGCCATTTTTGTGTCTGGACTTTGATTTGTCTGAGGGAACAGTCGGGTTTTACTAATCTAAGTCATCTCCCTCCTTGCCTTCCCCAGAGACCTTCCTCCATTCCCTCTACCCTTGGCTTCCTTTCCACCCAGAACCCATCCCCACTTTCTCCCTCTACTCCCCACCTCTGGCTGATCCCCTTCCTCAGGGCACTTCCTTATGTTGTCCTTCCTCCTGCTACCCCACCCCCAGGCCCAGCCCTGGGCCATAAGAGGGTGATTAAGGCAGCCCTTTCCCAGTAGGAAGCACATGGGAGTGATCTGCAAAAAGCCCAGGGGGGCAAGGTGAGATTGTGCCCAGTCAGGAGGGAAACTGAGGAGGGTATTTCCTCCTCTCTACCCCACACTGTCACCTCGTTTAAGTCTGAGAGGGCAAAGGGAGGGTGACTTTGGCAAATGGAGTGGGATAGAGAGAGCCCATAGGGTGAGGGAGATGGCCAGTGGCTGGTGCCCTGGCTTCTGAGGTCAGGGAGGGAGGACACAGCTGAGGGGCTCAGGTGGGCTGGGGACCAAAAGAGGAGATTCTCTTCCTGGGGAGCTTTGGGACCAGCAGAGCCCTTTCCCTGCACTGAAGCAGGAGTGCACTTGAGTTTCTGTCACCAAAGTCACAGGCTCCCTAGGTGTTAGGTTCATAGATGGAGATGCCAGCTATGTGGCCCTGGGTCATAAGATGATCTTTAATGGCTATGTGCTGTATACCCTGGATTATGTTCAGATTAGTGGGGTTACAGGGACATGTCAGGCTGGTGCCTACCCCTCAGGAGCTGACCAGTTGGGGTGACCAGACTTAGGCACAGGAAGTAATCAGCAGCCCAGTTCCTGGGCTCTCAGTGCAGCATCAGGGAGAGTGGAGGTGGAGGGCTGGATGGAGCTGAATTTGTCCCAGGGAGGCCCGTTCAGCCTATTACCCACTCCCTGTCTTATCCCTGACCTTTCATCCCGGTTCCTTCTTCCCTTTCTCCAGCCCCTCTCTGCCAGGTCTAATCTCGTTTGCATGTTTTTGTGACTAATACTTTGACCCTTCCCTTTTCTACCCAGACCCCTACTTCCCAGCCTTAGGGTGGGGTGGAGGGAAGAAGAAATAAATGGTAATGACTGGCCCTCCCCTCAAATAAGATTCAAAAGCTTTCAGACTGCCCCTTTCCACAAAGACACCCCCTTACCTTCTGCTCTTGAACCTAGTTACCCCAGCACAAGGTTTGATGGTTCCCAGGAGGTGGAGAGTGGGGCTCAGCTCTACCCTATACGCTGCAAGGCTCCAGCCAAGCACAAGAGGGATTCGGGGGTCCTGGGAAGGCAGGAAGCTCCCTTACCCCAGTTCTGCTCATGTCCCTTTGGAGTTCCTCCGTTCACCCACTGAGACTGTGGACCCCTGGAGACCAGTCGCTGGAAGATGGCTGGTGGCATGTGGATATAGACTGGTGTGGGTGAGGAGGGCATAGGATGTGACTGGAAGGCCCCAATCTCTAGACTGCTCCTGAAAGAGGGTGCTGAGGCACTCTTGGGGAATGAGAAATGGGGTGAGCTGTGGCCTGTGGAAACACAGTGTTGGGCTAACCCTGAGCCAGCTTCCTATTGACCCTGCAGAGCTCTGCCCTCTTTCCCAGCTGACCTTCCCAAACCACTGCCTTCCTAGAGTAGGGGCTCATGGTCTCATAGCCCTTGGCCCTTCTCCCATAACCTTTTTGGGTGTCTTGAACCCTTGTGGGCTGCTTGTAGAGTTAGATTTTTTGGAGACTAGGTGGACATTTGCCTGGGGAGACTGGGGAAGTCAGAGAGTTTCCTGTCCTTGTCACGCCCTGCCCCGCCCCACCTAAGATCACTTCTGCATTCTCCAGGCCATCGCTGAGCCCCCGTGCCTCCTGGAACACCAAGTACTCCCCCATTCCCACTCATCCTGCTTTCTTACTGAACTTTCAGCCCAGGGGCAAGGTATTCATGAGGTTAGCTCTATCCCCCTCTGTTCCCTAAGCTGGCCCTGACTCCCTGGAGTAACTCTGGTGGTGTTCGTAGACAAGGCAATTAGATAGGAAGAAGGAAGAGTGGACTAATGTAGCTAAAGAGCTCCCTCTCCTTTGGAGGCAAGAGAGTGACCTGAATATAAGGAGATCTGAGGAGCCAAGAGACAGACTCAGGAAAGGGCTAGAAGTACAAACCCGGAGACTGGGCAGCAGGGGTGGAAATCAGCCACGATGGGCAACCCCAGAAAGTTTCAAGACTTTCTAGGAATATCTGAGTTCCTGGTCCTCACACTGCTATCTTCCATCTCCCTACTGGGTTCAGACTGAAAGGCTTCCCAGCACCCAGCGGAGAGGGCTGCAGGTGAGTCTAAGCCACCAAGGTCCGGGGAACACCATTCTCTGGCACACTTTTGAAAGAAGTTCTGGAGTCATGTGTGTGTCCAGAGAGTACCTTCAGGAGAAGAAAAGTGAGGATGCCATCTGCACCCATCCTGTGCCCCAGAATGGGGGATCCGTCCTGGAGCCCACATTCTTGTTCAGAGTGCCTTCCAGGAACAACTTCTTGGGGGACCTCATGGGGAGCTCTCCAAGTACCCTTCAGGCTCCTGCCTGCTGAGCTGGGGGCCAGAGGGCAGGTCTTAGCCCACCCTGAAACCATCAAATCTTGTGCTGCCTCCTTTTCCTCATTCCCTCTCTTCCCCCACTGTTCCTTCTCCAAGACAAGCAGACATAAAATGGGGTCCCCTCCCCTGCTGCCCTCTGGCCCCTCCTTTGCCCAGTCGTAGCTCTTCCTAGGGATTTGATGTTGGTTGTCTCCTGTCTTTCTCCCTCCCTCCTGGGCTGGGCAGGTGACCATCTCGGTGGACGGGATCCTGACCACCACAGGCTACACGCAGGAGGATTACACCATGCTGGGCTCTGATGACTTCTTCTACATTGGGGGCAGCCCCAACACAGCTGACCTGCCGGGCTCGCCCGTCAGCAACAACTTCATGGGCTGCCTCAAGGACGTGAGTAGGGCTAGGGAGGGGCTGCAGGCCGTTCAGGAGCCCTTTGGCTCCTGTCTTCAGTGTGACTTAGTCTGACCTGGCTAGGTGTCTGGGTCCTCTGTTGCTTCCAAGTCCATGGTGGGAGACACCCCCTCTTTAAAACCTAAGGCCCACTGACTCCATCAAGAAGCTTCTCCCCTCTCGTTTCCTTGAGCCTTAGAAGCTCCCATCCTCATAGAGGACCCTCAAAGGCAGCTGTGGAACAGAGGAAAGAATGCTGGGTGTGAAGACTAAAGACCTTTGCTTGAGTCCCAGCTCTTCCACTCATTGGTTCTGTGACTGTGGTCAAGTCACTTGACTGTCTAATGCTGAGTTTCCTCCTCTGTAGATGGGTAGTCAGTGCCTACTTCATAAGGTTGTGAGGCGCACATAAGAGTGTAAGTGAACATACTTCATCAAGTAGAAAATGGCTACCACATATCAGTGGCCTTGTCATTATTATGAACTGCAATTTAGTGGGCACTGAGAGCCCACAGGGCAAGTCACCGTGCTCCTGCTGGGCCAGAAGACAGGACAGGACAGGCAAGGGAGGTGCTTGTTCACAGCCTCTGTGCCTGAAGCTCCGGAACAGAGGCCTAAGGGGAGTGGTCTGGTGGAACTGAGCAGGGGCTACAAGGGTGGGTGACTGGGTCCCCTGGTGCTCACTGCTGGGTGGGAGTGACCAGGCCCTAAGCTGCTTTCTGATTCTTTATACCTGACGCCACCCCTCCCTGCAGGTGGTCTATAAGAACAACGACTTCAAACTGGAACTATCCCGCCTGGCAAAGGAAGGGGACCCCAAGATGAAGCTGCAGGGGGACTTGTCATTCCGCTGTGAGGATGTGGCTGCCCTGGACCCTGTGACCTTTGAGAGTCCCGAGGCCTTTGTGGCGCTGCCCCGCTGGAGTGCTAAGCGCACTGGCTCCATCTCCCTAGACTTCCGCACCACTGAGCCCAACGGGCTGCTGCTCTTCAGCCAGGGCCAGCGGGCTGGGGGTGGAGCTGGCAGCCACAGCTCTGCTCAGCGGGCCGACTACTTTGCCATGGAGCTTTTGGACGGCCACCTCTATCTTCTGCTGGACATGGGATCTGGGGGCATCAAGCTGCGGGCATCCAGCCGCAAGGTCAATGATGGCGAGTGGTGTCACGTGGACTTCCAGAGGGACGGGCGAAAAGGTCAGGAGGCCTCTGGACCCTTCCCCTTCCATGGGCCACCCCTTTCCATCTGCCCTGACATGCTCTCCGTCTCTCTTCAGTGGGTCTCTTCTACACCATTTCCTATACTCTTCCCTGCCACCTCTCCTCCACCCCTCCTCACGTCTTGTCCTTTCTGGACATTGGCAGAAAGAGCACAGCATTTGATGTCAGTCAGACCTGGATCACACCTCAGCTCCCCTACTTGCTGCAAGTGAGACTCCATTTCCTTATCTGTAGCAGGAATAATCCCACAAGGGCCATCAAGAGGAGAAAATAAGAGCACACCTGTAGAAGGATTAGCACAGTGGCCAACATAGACACCCCATTCTCCTTTAAGAATATATCTTCCGGCCAGGTGTGATGCCTCTCGCCTGTAATCCCAGCATTTCAGGAGGCCAAGGTGGGCAGATCATGAGGTCAGATCGAGACCATCCTGGCTAACATGGCAAAACCTCGTCTCTACTAAAATTACAAAATATTAGCCAGGTGTGGTGGTGGGCACCTGTAGTCCCGGCTACTCAGAGGCTGACACAGAAGAATGGCATGAACCCGGGGGAGGCGGAGCTTGCAGTGAGCCGAGATCACACCACTGCACTCCAGCCTGGGTGACAGACTCTGTCTCAAAAAAAAAAAAAAAAAACAAGAAAATATTTTCCCCCCCCGCCCCGCCCCCCTTTTTTCTGACATTCCATTAAAAAAAAAAAAAAAAAAAAAAAAAAAACTAACTCACTAGGCTGGGCACTGTGGCTCACACCTGTAATCCTAGCATTTTGGGAGGCCGAGGTGGGTGGACCATTTGAGGTCAGGAGTTCGAGACCAGCCTGGTCATCATGGTGAAACCTCGTCTCTACTAAAAATACAAAAATTAGCCGGGCATGGTGGTGCACTCCTGTAGTCCCAGCTAATTGGGAGACTGAGGCAGGAGAATCGCTTGAACCTGGGAGGCGGAGGTTGCAGTGAGCCAAAATCCTGCCATTGCACTCCAGCCTGGGTGACAGAGGAAGATTGTCCAAAAAAAAAGAAGAAAAAAAAAAAATTAACTCAACAGTTACTGAGCACCCACTGTGTGCCAGATGCTGTCCAAGGTTCTGGAGATATGGACAGCAGGGAAACTAAAAAGACTATCTTCGCTGTCACAGAACCTCTGTTCTGGTGTGGGATGGGAGAGCATGGAGTGAAAAAGACAGTGAATAGCCCCACACCCCCACCTAGCAGTGAGGGCTCTAGAACAGTTAAGTGTCAGGGCAGAGAGTCCTGGGGTCAAGCAGATGCCTGTTCTTGAACCTTCTGTTGCTTCTAGCCACTCTCTTCTTCACCCTCCATTTCAGTGTCTTGCATCCTCTTCCTGTTTTCTGTCTGCTAATTCTCTCTCCTTTACGCTTCTCCATCTTGTTGAACATGAGAGAATTATCCAAGAAAGGGAAATTGATATAAATGAGAACTGACACATTATCCTATTTAAGCACTTATCAACGCTAGCTAAATTTTTTTTTTTTTTTTATACGGAGTCTTGCTCTATCGCCCAGGCTGAAGTGCAGTGGTGCGATCTCAGCTCACTGCAACCTTCACCTCCCAGGTTCAAGCGATTCTCCTGCCTCAGCCTCCTGAGTAGCTGGGACTACAGGCGCCTGCCACCACGCCCGGCTAATTTTTTGTATTTTTAGTAGAAACAGGGTTTCACCGTCTTAGCCAGGATGGTCTTGATCTCCTGTCCTGGTGATCAGCCTGCCTTGGCCTCTCAAAGTGCTGGGATTACAGGCGTGAGCCACAGCACCTGGCCAACGTCAGCTAAATTTTTGTGCTCCTCCGCCTGTCACTGAGCTGGGCCTGTGAGTTTGGGTGGAGTGACTGTTCCTCCCTGTGCAGGAACGAGGGGCCCCTGTGGCTCCCGGAGAACGACAGCTTCTCATGGGCTTTCTATTTCTTTCGCTTCCGTCCTCGAAGTGTTGCTTCCCCCGGGCTTCACATTAAATGATTTCATCCCCGGGTTGTGTCTCAGGACAGCACCAGGAATTCTTCCCGGAGCTCTCTGTGCCCCAGGGTTTCCACCAGGTGGTCAGTAACACTCTAGGTTGGAAGTCTGCCCAAACCTTGCAGGGCACTGCAGGGCTTCCACTTCTCTGTGCTTTCAGGAAGTACTCCTGTTAGCTCACACCAATCTCTGGAGCCAGAGTCTGGACCAGGTCTGGCTGGTCCTTGGATTCCTGTCTTGACCAATTCTGGACATTTCTGACGACCCATTTCTTTTCTTTTTTTTTTTTGAGATGAAGTCTTACTCTGTTGCCCAGTCTGGAGTGCAGTGGTGTGATCTCAGCTCACTGCAACCTCCGCCTCCCGGGTTCAAGCGATTCTCCTGCCTCAGCCTCCCAAGTAGCTGGGATTATAGGCACATGCCACCATGCCTGGCTAATTTTTATATTTTTATTGGAGACGGGGTTTTACCATTTTGGCCAGGCTGGTCTTGAACTCCTGACCTTGTGATTCACCTGCCTCAGCCTCCCAAAGTGCTGTACCAAAGTGCTGGGATTACAGCGTGAGCCACCGCGCCTGGCCTCTGATGACCCATTTCATATGTGTACACAAACACAGACTTGGGGCAGCTCTTCCAAGAAAACTATCTTAGATCTTTTCCATTTTTTTCTATTTTTGTTTTTGCAATTGTGGTAAATGATACATAACAAAATTTGCCACCCTTTCCTGCAGATCATGTGGGACAGAAAAAAAAAAGAAAAACAAAACAG
>NW_016803657.1:732460-737833 GCF_001698545.2 Rhinopithecus bieti | reverse complement strand
CAATGGTGCAATCTCGGCTCACTGCAACCTCTGTCTCCTGGGTTCAAGTGATTTTCCTGCCTCAGCTTCCCAGGTAGCTGGGATTATAGGCGTGCGTCACCATGCCTGGCTAATTTTATGTATATATATATATATATAAATTTTTTTTTTTACTAGAGATGGGGTTTCACCATGTTGATCAGGTGGTCTTGAACTCCTGACCTCAAGTGATACATTTGCCTCAGCCTCCCAAAAAGCTGGGATTACAGGTGTGAGCCTCTGTGCCCAGCCCATCGTAACCATTTTTTTTTTCTCTTTTTTGAGACGGAGTCTCGCTCTGTCGCCCAGGCTGGAGTGCAGTGGCCGGATCTCGGCTCACTGCAAGCTTCGCCTCCCGGGTTCACGCCATTCTCACGCCTCAGCCTCCTGAGTATCTGGGACTACAGGCGCCCGCCACCACGCCTGGCTAGTTTTTGCGTTTTTTAGTAGAGAGGGGGTTTCACCGTGTTAGCCAGGACGGTCTCGATGTAACCATTTTTAAGTATGCAGTTTACTGGTGTTAAGTACATGCATATTGTTGTGTAAATATCACTGGTAACTATCATTTATCTCCAGAACTTTTCTCATCTTCCCAAACTGAAGCTCTGGCCCAATAAACACCAACTCTCCATTCCCTCTCCTCTTAGCCGTTGGCACTCACCATTCTACTTTCTGTGTAAGAATCTGGCCACTCTCGGTACCTCTGTTAAGTGGAATCATATAATATTTGTCCCTTTGTATCTGGCTTTATTTCATTTTGCATAATGTCTTCTAGGTTTGTTCATGTGGTAGCATGTGTCAAGATGTCCTTCCTTTCTAGGGCTCAATAATATTCCATTGCCTGGATATACACTTTGCGTTTATCCATCCATCTGTTGATGGATGCTTGGGTTTTTCTTTTCCATGTGTTGAGTGATCTTGGTGCAGAGGCCTGTACTCACTAGGTTTTCCTCTTGTTGACCCTCCATTATACACC
Organism: Rhinopithecus bieti; assembly: GCF_001698545.2. Taxonomy (NCBI): domain Eukaryota; kingdom Metazoa; phylum Chordata; class Mammalia; order Primates; family Cercopithecidae; genus Rhinopithecus; species Rhinopithecus bieti. The sequence goes on along the minus strand of NW_016803657.1, from coordinate 736,839 downwards.
CCTTCCCCATCTCTTTCCTTCTCTCTCTCTTCCGTCTCCAACATTTGGTTCATTTGTAGAGAGTCTGGTTGGGTCGTGTAGAACCCAGGAGACCCTGCAGTGGGTGGGCAGAACAGGCATGGGGGAATCTGGCTATAAATAGAGGTGTGGGTGATCAGGCAGGCCATGTTTGGTGGCCTGTTAGGGGAGTGGGCCCCCAGCCCTGGGAAGTGGGTTTAGAGTCAGGACCCTGGGTCATCTGGCAGCTTGTATGGAAAGAAAAGCTAGAGACCATTTTACTAAAAGGGGGCACAGCTCTGGTTCAGGTGAGGTGTTTTTTTGTTTGTTTGTTTGTTTTGTTTTTTTTTGAGTCAGAGTTTTGCTCTTGTCGCCCAGGCTGCCAGGCTGGAGTGTAGTGACATGATCTCAGCTCACTGCAACCTCCGCCTCCCAGGTTCAAGCGATTCTCTTGCCTCAGCCTCTTGAGTAGCTGGGATTACAGGTGCCCACCATGCCTGGCTAAATTTTGTATTTTTAGTAGAGATGGCGTTTCACCATGTTGCCAGGCTGGTCTTGAACTCCTGACCTCAGGTGATCCGCCTGCCTTGGCCTCCCAAAGTGCTAGGATTACAGGTGTGAGCCACTGTGCCTGGCCTCAGGTGAGGTTTTGAGCAGAGAAGAAGAACATGCCCTGAATGGAGGACATGTGTCTGTAGAGGAGGTCCCAGGTCTTCCCTCTTGGTTTCCCACCCTATGCTCACACCGATTCTCCTCCCAAAGCTCCCTGCCAAATTCAGGCCTCATGCAGACCCAAACCCTCCTTAACCTGTCTTTAATCCCATGAAGTTAGGCAGTATTTTTTTTTTTTTTTTTTCTAACTAAGATGACTGCAATGGGGTCTTGCAGTGAGGAGAGAGATTGAACTCACCTCCCACCCCGACCCATTTTAAACAGTTCTTCCAAACTTGGAAAAGGACAGAAGAAGGAATTAAAAAATACAAGTAGAATAAAATTTCTAATGTAGAGGTTTCTGCAGCTTAAGGTCTCAGTAAAGGCTATGGAACTCCCACCTGATCCCAAGTCATTTTTCTATGATAATCACCAAGTACTACTTCCACTACCACTACCACTACCACTACCACTACTACTACTACTACCACTACTAGTACTTCTTCTTCCTCTTCTTCTTCTTCTTCTTCTTCTTCTTCTTCTTCTCTCTTCTCTTCTCCTTCTCCTTCTCCTTCCCTTCTCCTCTCTTCTCTTAAAATGTGCCATCCCACTCCTTTCTCCTCCTGTGCATGTGCTTTCCCTCCTCTCCTCCTTCTTCTCCGTTCTCTCTTCTCCTCTGCTCCTTCTTCTTCTCCTTCTTCTTTTCTTCTTCTTTCTTCTTCTTTCTTCTTCTTTCTTCTTCTTTTTCTTCTTTCTTCTTTCTAGATGGAGTCTTGCTCTGTCTCCCAGGCTGGAGTGCAGTGGCATGATCTCGGCTCACTGCAGCCTCTGCCTCCCGGGTTCAAGTGATTCTCCTGCCTCAGTCTCCCGAGTAGCTTGGACTACAGGTTTGCGCCACCATGCCCGGCTAATTTTTTTTTTTTTTTTTTTCAGTAGAGATGGAGTTTCACCATGTTGGCCAGGGTGGTCTTGAACTCCTGACCTCAAGTGATCCATCTGCCTCGACCTCCCAAAGTGCTGGGATTACAGGCGTGAACCACCATACCCGGCCAAGCACCCTCTATTTCTGAAGAACTCTTCTACCTAAAAATTCTGTGCCTGCCTCCTTTCTCCTCACTGCTATCCTGCCCCACAGGCCCCGGAGCCAATCTGCTCGTGTGCCTTGCTGGCTGCAGAGTGGGCTCTTGTCTGAGGGGTGGAGAGTACAGGCTCTGAGTTCTTGGTGCTGGGACCGTACTTTGGCTATGTTCCTTCCCCACTGTGGTGCTTTGGCACTGTTCCCCAGTCTCTGCAAGCCTCATCTACCATTTCAAAATGGGATCATAAAGGACCAATTTCGTAGAGTTATTATGAGACTTAAGTGATATAATATATTTAAAGTGCTAGGTGCCTGGCATCTAGTCATAGCTCAATAAATGTTTGTGGGGGGAAAAAACTCCTTTGGATTAAAGATCTTTCAGCCACTTCTGTTCCTTAAGGTTCTCTGCTTCCGGTTCCCAGTCTAAGAAACTGGCTGGCAGGAATGACCCAGTGAATGATCCAACCCTTTCTGAGCTCAAGATTTGGGCATGCTCACTTCCTGCATATCCTCTAAGGACTCACTGAGGTGGGGAGGAGGGGTATGGACGGAGGCCCACGGCATTCTGCAGCTGGGCTGGGGCTGCATCACAGGAGCCTCTGAGCCTGGGGACCTTTGTTAAGCAGTTTTTGCAGTGAGTGAGGCTGAGCTTCCAGCCCAGGACTGCTGCTCGTCCTGAGCCTGCTGCAGGGCACAAAGTGGAGGGGCCCACACTTGGTGGGGGCCTCCTTGGCAGAGTCAGGATGTCCCTTTCTGGCCTGTGGCTTTTCTCCATCCTGCCTTCCCTTGATTCCCAGGCTCCATCTCAGTGAACAGTCGCAGCACACCATTCTTGGCAACTGGGGACAGCGAGATTCTGGACCTGGAGAGTGAGCTGTACCTGGGCGGTCTCCCTGAGGGGGGCCGGGTGGACCTGCCCCTGCCCCCAGAGGTGTGGACAGCAGCACTCCGGGCAGGCTACGTGGGCTGTGTGCGGGACCTCTTCATAGATGGGCGTAGCCGAGACCTCCGGGGCCTGGCCGAGGCTCAGGGGGCTGTGGGCGTCGCCCCCTTCTGCTCCCGGGAGACGTTGAAGCAGTGTGCATCTGCCCCCTGTCGCAATGGGGGCATCTGCCGAGAAGGCTGGAACCGCTTCGTCTGTGACTGCATTGGGACCGGCTTTCTTGGGCGGGTCTGTGAGAGAGGTGAGGCTGGTCTTCATCCTGGATGTCCCTGCTTCCCATCCCTGTGCTCCTTCTCAGGGTAACTCCTACTTTCCATCCCTGTGCCACCTCCTCCTAGGGGATCCCCTCATAGACCTGCCTTAGGCTTGTCACCCTTGTAATGATTCTCTGGTCTTTTCCCTCCCCTGGCCTCTGCCTGTCTTCCCCTTCCCTCTTCCCCGACTCCTATGGGGCAGAGGCCACGGTCCTGAGCTACGATGGCTCCATGTACATGAAGATCATGCTGCCTAACGCCATGCACACGGAGGCAGAGGATGTGTCCCTGCGTTTCATGTCTCAGCGGGCCTACGGACTCATGATGGCCACCACTTCCAGGGAGTCTGCCGACACCCTGCGCCTGGAGCTGGATGGGGGGCAGATGAAGCTCACTGTCAACCTCGGTAACCATCCTGCCCTGTGCTTCCTGACCCCTCACCTGGCCTTGTCTCTGACCCACACCTGCCTCTGTCTGGAGAAGCTGGTGGTGGCACCAGCAAGAGGTGCCCTCAGCAGAGTTTGGAGGTGGGGAGGTGCCAGCCTGGGTCAGAGACCCTGAGAGCTCTGTCCCTGGTGAGGATGCTCAGTGTAGGGCGACACTCCATGCTCGACGACACTGTGAAGGGCAAGACCCAGAGTGTCTGGGGTATGCTAATTGTCCTTCTAGGTCACCCATGTGGATCTTGGCAGCATCTGTCCTGCACACACATGGATGACACAGCTCATTTTTGGTCAGTGGCGCGTCCACTTACTCATTCATTGGTTCATTCAGTTGAGAAGCACTTGCTGATGCCTACTGGATGCTAAGCCTGAGCTCAGTGTGGTAGCAGATACAGAGATGAGGAAGGCCTGGTCCCTGCACGCAGCTGCCCTCCACTGCTCTGCTCAGTCTAAACAGCAGTCTGTGTGTTGGTGTGTGGAGGTGCATATGTGTACACTGGACACACAGACGTGCTGTCTTCCTCTTTCTAGTGCCATGGGCTTTCACATTTGAGCCTCATGGCTGTCCTGTGAAGATACTAGATCACCAAACAAGCATTACTGTCCCTGTTTTATAGATTATGACATTCATATATTGACTTGTTCAACATTACAAAGCTAGTGAAGGCAGAGGGAGGAGCCAGGACTCAACCTGGGTCATTTGCCTTAAAGTTCAGTGCTGGGCCGGGTGCGGTGGCTCAAGCCTGTAATCCCAGCACTTTGGGAGGCCGAGATGGGCGGATCACGAGGTCAGGAGATCGAGACCATCCTGGCTAACACGGTGAAACCCCGTCTCTACTAAAAAAAAATAGAAAAATCTAGCCAGGCGAGGTGGCGGGCGCCTGTAGTCCCAGCTACTTCAGAGGCTGAGGCAGGAGAATGGTGTAAACCCGGGAGGCGGAGCTTGCAGTGAGCTGAGATCCCGCCACTGCACTCCAGCCCGGGCTACAGAGTGAGACTCCGTCTCAAAAAAA